>NC_092224.1:14841848-15171848 GCF_036320965.1 Panulirus ornatus
GAAGCTGAGAGTAAATGTGAATAAGAGCAGGGTTATTAGGTCCAGTAGGGTTGAGGGACAAGTCAATTGGGACGTAAGTTTGAATGGAGAAAAACTGGAGGAAGCGAAGTGTTTTAGATATCTGGGAGTGGATTTGGCAGCGGATGGAACCATGGAAGCGGAAGTGAATCATAGGGTGGGGGAGGGGGTGAAAGTTCTGGGAGCGTTGAAGAATGTGTGGAAGTCGAGAATATTAAGTCGGAAAGCAAAAATGGGTATGTTTGAAGGAATAGTGGTTCCAACAATGTTATATGGTTGCGAGGCATGGGCCATAGATAGAGTTGTGTGGAGGAGGGTGGATGTGCTGGAAATGAGATGTTTGAGGACAATATGTGGTGTGAGGTGGTTTGATCGAGTAAGTAATAATAGGGTAAGAGAGATGTGTGGTAATAAAAAGAGTGTGGTTGAGAGAGCATAAGAGGGTGTTTTGAAATGGTTTGGTCACATGGAGAGAATGAGTGATGAAAGATTGACCAAGAGGATATACGTGTCAGAGATGGAGGGAACGAGAAGTGAGACCAAATTGCAGGTGGAAAGATGGAGTGAAAAAGATTTTGAGTGATCGGGGCCTGAACTTGGAGGAGGGTGAAAGGCGTGCAAGGAATAGAGTGAATTGGAACGATGTGGTATACCGGGGTCGACGTGCTGTCAATGGATTGAACCAGGGCATGTGAAGCGTCTGGGGTAAACGATAGAAAGTTGTGTGGGGCCTGGATGTGGAAAGGGAGCTGTTGTTTCGGTGCATTATTACATGACAGCTAGAGACTGAGTGTGAACGAATGTGGCCTTTGGTGTCTTTTCCTAGTGCTGCCTCGCGCACATGTAGGGGGAGGGGGTTGGTATTTCATGTGTGGCGGAGTGGCGATGGGAATGAATAAAGGCAGACAGTATGAATTATGTATATGAGTATATATGTATATGTCTGTGTGTGTGTATATATATATATATATACGTTGAGATGTATAGGTATGTATATTTGCGTGTGTGGACGTGTACGTATATACATGTGTATGTGGGTGGGTTGGGCCATTCTTTCGTCTGTTTCCTTGCGCTACCTCGCTAACGCGAGAGACAGCGACAAAGCAAAATAAATAAATAAATAGATAATTAGAAATAGAGATTGTTCTCACCGAATACCACTTTTGGTTGACGCTATATTCAGCAGTGATAGGAAAGTAAAGTAAGGGGTGATGTCTTGCTCATTGTTAATGCTTACCTTGATCCTGTGCAGAAAAAATTGAGTGGATTTGTATAGAATTCGAAGATGAATTCCTAAGAAATAAAACTATGTATCACTTAGAGAACTATTACCTAACAGATTGCTCTCAGTATGGTTTTTGACAAAATCCCTGTGGTCTGAGAAATCCGCTTGATTACTCTTATGATCAATAGGAATAATGAAAGTAAACGATTCGTGTTATCTTTAGAAATGTTTGAAAACCACATGATAAAGTTCTACGTCAAAGGTTAGGATCAAAAGTTAAATGCTATGGTATAGATGTGGTTGTATTCTGTGGTTAGGATATTGGTTGACTGGCCGTAAACAGAGAGAAGCGACTAATGGTCAAGCCTCAGAATGGTTAGAGATAACACACCCACATCCACACACTGTCTCCGTAGAAACTTTGTGTGTGTGTGTAAAAAGCTGAGTTTGGTATGCCAGATGTCTCTGATATAGTATATCATGTGCAGGAATACAGATATTAGGTTACCAGGAGTTACATTAACAAACATGCTTAAGATGTCTAATTTCAGTTTGATAACAGGCAGAGATACACAGCTATTACAGGTATCAATCATACACTATACTGTACTTGCATTGAATTCATTACTGGAATTAACAAATACAAAATCTATCATACGTCTTTGGTATTCTTTATTGCAAAATTCACTCAGCAGTCAAAACCCATCGACTCTTCCTTCTTTCCTATTGTCTGACACTGCAGAAATCTGGCCATCATGCTCGCGCATGATGGCGCAGACGGGTGCGCCCCGTACAGTAGCCACCTTGGTCCTATGGCCCAGCTGCTGCAAGCCAGCCACGACCTTCTGAAAGATGATAAGAAAGCCTCATTCATTGGGAGAGTCACGTACCACTACTGGCTATCATCCTCTTCATTACATTGATTAAACCTCATGAAAACAAGATCTATCACTTGTGGTGACTTGCATGGCACGGGGCAAAACACATTCCAGTCAAGACCATCTCGGGGTAAGAGGAAAAGACAGAAATTAATCATGGCTCCACGTGTCTGTAAGCCCGTCACGTAAAAGAAGGTTATATGGAGAGGGAAAGAAAGAAGGAAGAGAATTCCACGGTCTCCACACACAAGTTGTGGAAAGCAGCATCCAAATACGTGCCATGGGTCCAAACCTTTGGGTAAGAAACACATGCAGACACTTCACGAGAATAGTGAGCAAGGCAATACCTATAGAAAAGAGAGAGCGAGAGCAGCATCAACATGGCGGGGTACGGAGAGGGAAGGTTGAAGAGAGGTGATGCCAGGAGAATGAGTGGGATGGAAGATTTAATTCCACTCTAGTTAATCGGCAGGTGAAGTGCAAGCCCCACTGTATGTGTGAGCAGTATTCCATACTTGGGCGAATGAACTTCTGTGGATGTGAAATATATGCTCATAAGAAAAATTATGGCACCTGTCAACACTCCAGCTTTTGGGGAATCAGACTTTGTGATACTGATTATGTGGGGTTTCCAGCAGAGAGTGGAGGACATGTTAATGTTATTACAGGGTTGAACTGTGGTGTTTTGATAAAAGAAGGAAAGAAATTATTCCCAGAAAGAGACAGTGGGAGAAAGTGCGTTTTAACACCGTTAAGCTGTACAGGGATATTGCTTCCCACTTTGAGATGCTACACAGGTCTGACCTGAGAGAGGAACTGTGATCAGTATGAAAAAGAGAACGAGTATTGAAGGGAGGACGAATGTAAAAGTGACTTGAAAGTATGTGAATTGGAATTCTCTGCATAAGAGTAAATTGGGTTAGAAGAAGAGAGATCAATTGCTGAGAGAAGAAAGTATGTGACAGAACATAACCCCGAGGCCATCAGTGAAGCAAGGAATTTACACCAATATATCAGTAGACTTAAGCATGAAATCGAAAACAGTCAAGGTAGAGCATAGACGTTTGTTTTGCTTGCATTTGATTTATGCATCAGAAATAGATTCAGACAGGATGAAGCACCATGAAAAATGAGTAGTGACTTGATCCAAAGAAGGAGACCAGGGGATGAGATAATGAATCAAGAGACGTAAGGCTATCTTGATACACTCACTGGTGAAACTCCTTCTTCATACACAATGGTCAGAGGATGTAGTCGGAGGTGGAACCTGTTGGCATGAACAGCTTCCTGGATGTGGCTGCCCAGCCACAAGTGACGCACGGCTACCCAGGCCACGCTCGAGGGGACCCCAGCTCCTCCTGCAGCACCAAGAATCAGGCGAACATCTCCTTCAGCGTCCACGAATACAGCTGGACTCATGAGGGACACGGGACGCTTCCCTGAGGAAAGAGTAAGGAAAGAAAATAGATTTACTCGGAATGACAGAAAAACTGAAATGGACGTAAACATTTTGCATTATCTATAAAGCTGTATATGATAACATTCATGTTTAGAGTGAGAGGGACAATATGATATGAAAAAAACTGCCGTCCATTCCTCACATGATAAACTTTGTCACTTGTCCCGGTTCACAGTGTTCTTGTATAACCGTAGGTGTAGCATGTCTGTGGCTTATTGCTCCCTGATGGTACACTTCACTGAGGGTGTTCTGTTGTGTTCTTGTTCTTCCTTGGTCAGTGTGTGAGGATGGTTCTGTGGCCACGTTTACATAACCATAGCAAACAAGTAACCTTCATCTTCTTTAAATAGTTCATACCTTCGTACAAAGTCGGACCCCTGATGCTGTTATCACTTTCCTCTTAATACAGTTACTTAGAAATGTTCAGTTTTAAAGGTTACACTAACTACCTTATGCGGGTAGAACTGTGTACCTGGGATTTTAACCAAGACAAACAGGAAAGATGATCTTGGCTTCGATCGTTTTCAATGTATTACCCTGAGTCAAGCTGTGACAACGCACTTCTCGTCCCAGGCCTGTTACACGTATTTGGTACTGGTGAATTACAGACGAAACAACAGTAGGTGTGGTGGTAGGGTAGAGTGACTCCCCTGGTAAGGGTCTGCCTTGATCTCCTCACCTGCAGGCTGTCATCATCACCACCATCACATCCTTGAAACCAGCTTCTGGTTCATCATCAGCAGTATAACAAGTCACACTCAGTCACTGCATGTCTTTATACACAGTTTTGAAATGAACGAAATAATGAGTTTCTATTACGAAGCACCAATGATTAGTATTATGTAAATTTCATTATTATTGAACAAGTAGGTTACGTTCTTTTAATATTTAGGAACGCAAAATTATAACCCATTTTGATAAGGCATTTTTGCCTTTACAGACCCGCGACGAATAATCTTATGTGCTTGTTACACAGTATCGTCATCTGTTTGATCCTCAGCCAACAACATCAGACAGTCACGACAACGGTGAAATAAGACAGCCGTCACAACTAGCTGCTGGCGTACAGCTTTGTCTCGTGTGGCGTGACGCCATAAAGATACTCATTTACTAGAAAAAATATCGAGGTCTGAAATACAAGTTAATCGTGTACACTTTAAGGATTTAGAAAGAAACTTATGGTTTGTAAGAGAAGTGAATGTAACTACAGCAGTGATTTGAGCAGAATGTGAGTTTGCATTGGAAAAGGAATGCACAAGGGAGGAAATGGTTCTTCATTTGAGCTAAACTATACCACATCTGCTGCAGTAGTCCACACAGGAGCAACAGTAACCACTTGACATCTTATGTCTCGCGTGACCTGGAGACCAGAGTGACTGACCTGGTCTGATGAGGTTGGAAGGTGAGGAAGGGTCGTCCTGGTGGTGGCAGGCGACATCCGCTGACCAGAAGTCTCTCATAGCGTCATTCAGGACGATGCCAGTCGCCGTGGAGCGGAGCCCAGCTCCCAGGCTGAGGCGGGAAAGGTCGGTTAACTCCAAGATTACAAAGGGACGACCCTTGAGCACGACGGCACGACTCTTGGGTAAGATGGCCTTGTGCTGAAGATCGTACAGCCGTGCTCAAGAAGTAAGACACACACACACACACACACACGCATATATATATATATATATATATATATATATATATATATATATATATATATATATATATATATATATATATATAGTCGTATATGCTTTTTCATGTGACGTTGAATGGGTCACTTTCTCCCCTTAGCAACCTTCAAGTTAGAGGCCTAAGGAATGTGAAGACCGATCATGGAATTACTTTTGGAGTTCCCATATTGTCTCAATATGACCAGCTCCATTACCTCAAATTTCTCAATACATTCACACGCAGTATATATGCGGTAAAGATTTAAGAGCATTATCATGTAAGTCATATGTGGTTGTAGACAATATTATCATAATACAGAGTCAAGTTGTACACATGAACGGTGTGTACCGCTGGTAGTAAACCTCACACCCGTGCAGAGACAACTTGGTGCATAATTCACCACACCAACTGTGACGGAGAGCCTCTTACGGCGAGCCGATGGTGCTGGTGACGGCCAGGGCGTCACCGTTGGGGGCCAACAAGGAGAGCTGGACGCCCTCACCGACCCGGCCGTCCTCCTCCCGGCCAGCAAACAACAGGGCACCGAAGCCCTCACAGTCCTCCACTACGGTGCCGTCGTCCCGGATCCCACGGGCGACGTGACCAGCAAAGGCGTCAGAGGTCAAGTTGCGGGTTAGCTAAAAGTAAGAAGACCTTGTGTTATCAGTTGGTGTCGCAAGGTAAAGTTAGATTGCAAGATTGAAGAAAGATTCCTGTAATATGTGAATATAAAACCAACTAAATGTAGTTCCAGCAAATACATGATACAACTTTATCATTTCCCTGGTGACGTCTGAATTGCGATTATAAGCTAAGGAAATATTCATACCACACCCTGCGCTACACTGACCATGGGTGTAGAATTACTGAGAGCAACGGGACAAAGAAAACGGAGAGGTTTGGACTGGACACAAGAAGCTGATGGTCAGCACTACTGGACTGAAAACAAGAAGCTGAGGGTCATCACTACTGGACTGGACACAAGAAGCGGAGGGTTACCACTACTGGACTGGACACGAGAAGTGGAAAGTTAACACTGCTGGACTGGACAAAAGAAGCTAATAGCACCAGTGGACTGGAATCAAGAAGCGGAGGGTCATCACTACTGGAGTGGACACAAGAAGCGGAGGGTCATCACCACTGGACTAGACACAAGAAGCGGAAGTTCAGCACTACTGGACTGGACACAAGAAGAGGAAGGTCGCCACTACCGGACTGGACACAAGAAGCGGAGGTTCAGCACTACTAGGCTGGATGCAAGAAGCAGAAGCTCAGCACTAATGAACTGGACACAAGATGCAGAAGGTCAGCACTACTGGACTAGACACAAGAAGCGGAAGGACAGCATTACCGGACTGGACACTAGAAGCGGGGGATCAGCGCTATTTGACTGGACGTGAGAAGCGGAGGCTCAGCACCTCTGAAATGGACAGAAGCGGAAGGTCAGCACTACTGGACTAGACACAAGAAGGCGAAGGACAGCACTACCGGACTTAAAACAGGAAGTAGAGGGTCAGTACTACTGAACTGGAGACAAGAAGCGGAAGGTCAGCACTATTGGACTGGATAAAAGAAGCGGAAGGTCAGTACTACCGGACTGGACACAAGAAGCGGAGGATCAGCACTAGTGAACTGGACACAAGTAGCGGAAGGGCAGCTTTACCGGACTGGACACAATAAGCGGAGGGTCATTACTACTGGTGTGGACACAAGAAGCGGAGGGTGAGCACTACTGAACTACTGAACCGGACATAAGAGGCGGAGGGTCATTACTATTGAACTAGACACAAGAAGCAGAGGGTCAGTACTACTGGAATGGACACAAGACGAGGAGGGACATCACTACTGAACTGGACATAAGGAGTGAAGGGTCAGCAGTACTGACCTAGACACAAGAAGCGGAGGGTCAGCACTACTAAACTGGACACAAGAAGCGGAGGGTCAGCAGTAATGAACTAGACACAAGAAGCGGAGGGTCAGCACTAGTAAATTGGACGCAAGAAGCAGCGGGTCATCTCTAATGAACTGGACACAAGAAGCGGAGGGTCAGTGCTACTGAAATGGACACAAGAAGCGGAGGGTCAGCAGTATTAAACTGGACACAAGAAGCGGAAGGTCAGCACTACTAAATTGGACATAAGAAGCGGAGGATCAGCACTACTGGACAAGACACAAGAAGCGGAGGTTAGCACTACTGAATTAGGCACAAGAAGCGGAGGGTTAGCAGTACTGGACAGGACACGGGAAGTGGAGGGTCATCACTACTGAACTGGGCACAAGAAGCGGAGGGTCAGTACTACCGAAATGGACACAAGAAGCGGAGGGTCACTATTACTGGACTGGACATAAGGAGCGGTGGGTCATCATTAATGAACTAAACACACGAAACGGTGGGTCATCATTACTGAACTTGACACAAGAAGTGGAGTGTCAGCACTACTAGACTGGACACAAGAAGCGGAGGGTCAGCACTACTGAACTGGACACAAGAAGTGGAAGGTCAGGACTGCTGGATTAGACCAAAGAAGCGGAGGGTCAGCGCTACTAGACTGGACACAAGAAGCGGAGGGTCAGCACTACTGGACTTGAAACAAGAAGCAGAAGTTCAGCACTACTAATTTGGGAACAAGAAGCGGAGTGTCAGCACTACTAAACTGGACACAAGAAGTGGAGGGTCATCACTACTGGACTGGGCACAAGAAGCTGAGTGTCAGCAATACTGGACTGGACACAAGAAGCGGAGGCTCAGCGCTACTGGACTGGACGCAAGAAGCAGTGGATCAGCAGTATTGAACTAGACACAAGAAGCAGAGGGTCATCACTAATGAAATGGACACAAGAAGGGAAGGGTCATCACGATTGAACTGGACACAAGAAACGGAAGGTCATCACTATTGAACTGGACACAAGAAGCGGAAGGTCATCACTATTGAACTGGACACAAGAAGCGGAAGGTCATCACTACTGAACTGGACACAAGAAGATGAGGATGAGTAATACTGGACTGGACAGAGAAAGCGGACGGTCGTCACTACTAGAATGTATACAAGAAGCGGAGGGTCAACACTACTGGACTGGACACAAGAAGTGGAGGGTCAGTATTACTGGACTGGACACAAGAAGCGGAAGTTTAGCACTACTGGACTAGAAACGAGAAGCGGAGGGTCATCACTACTCTCCTGGACATAACAAGCCGAGGGTCAGCATTACTGGACTGGACACAAAAAACGGAAGGTGAGCAGTACTTAACTGTTGCTATTTGAAGAGATTTGTATTCCTTTGTGTGTGTATATATATATATATATATATATATATATATATATATATATATATATATATATATATATATATATATATATATATATATTAGGGGTAAAATATATGAAGGAAATATTTGACCTGTTCCATGACTTCTCACAAAATAGGTACTTGACACAATCCTCCATGACAATGACATAACTAGTCGCTAAGCTAGGTTTACTCACAAAGGCTTCCTCTATAAAACCATTAGTTCTGCAATGGAGTCCCCAAAGGAGCACTTCTTTCTCCAACTCTCCTCAGTTCTGTCCTACATGACCTCCCATTACTTCCCGCAGACAGCAGTAGGAAGGACCTCACAATCACATCACTACACCCTAACACCACGGCAGCAGCAACGCTGCGTCATACGACAGGAATAATAGCTCACCCAGAACAGAATGCTCGCTACTCCGCCGAAGTCTTCTGTCACCCTTTTGATCCCAGACAGACACAAATCCAACCCCGATCCTCCCGTCAAGGTGAATGAATGGTTAATTGCTCCCTCTCAACAAAACTCTAACACATGACATTCATCCCCATACCAGAAACATTGACACAATAACAGTAAAGGTAGTACTCTCAGAACATATACGGGAACCAGATTGGGAGAAGAAAAAGAATCCCTTAGTATCCTCTACAAATAATTCATACGCTCCACCCTAAACTATGCCTCCCCATGCCTGGTCACCCATCCCGTCAAAATCAATTATCACCAAGCCCCAACCAAATAAAGCAGAACACTCAAAATAATCACAGGCTGATTAGCAACCACAAACACTCACCATATATACAATGAAACGAAAATCCTCCTAATGCATTTCCACCTCAATATGCTCACCACTCAGTTCTTTGGAACAGCACTAAAACCCTTCCCATCCAAATCACTTCATAACTAACCACTAAACCCCAGTTGGAAATAAAAAGGTTAGCCCTGTTTCACATTTTGATAACATGTGCTCACGGATCCTCTCACCCCAACAAACACAACATTGAAAAAAACATGTACATACAGAAATGACCCGACAGGCATTAAATGACCACCTCACAGCAAATTTTAAACATCATCTCATCCGACATACTCTCGTCTAAAACTACACTCACTAAACATACACGAGTTACACTTTTCTCGTCTGCCCACACTGCCACTGGTGGTAGCTCAGCCTTGAATCTGTAGGAGGCTCATAAGAGAGTCTTGGAGTTCTATAATATACAGTAGCTATATATTGATAATGGTAATGTGTGTGTGTGTGTGTATGTGTGTGTGTGTGTGTGTGTGTGTGTGTGTGTGTGTGTGTGTGTGTGTGTGTGTGTGTGCGCGCGTGTGTGTGTGTGTATGTGTGTGTGTGTGTGTGTGTGCGTGTGCGTGTGTGTGTGTGTGTGTGTGTGTACATACATAGGATTAAAGACATAGTACATACATATAAGGTTAAGAGACGGGGATGGGTTGGGCTCCCGGGGAGGGTGACAGGAGAGTACGACTCTCTCCGCGTAACACAAATAGTAATCGTTGCTCCATATCGAGACAACATCCAGGTCAACCCGGGTCTTACCTCATCATCTGCCAACCCTGTGGTCATGGTGCGGGCCAGCTTGATGGCCTCGGCCACACGATGCTGGGTCAGGACAATATTCCGGTCGTTCACACTGTCACTGGTGAGGTCGAACTCGTCCAGGATGTTGAGGATGAGGGCCAAGGTTAGGCCAGAGCCGGGTGGCGGCACTGAGTACATGGTGAAGCCGCCGTGTTGCAGGTCCACTCTCACAGCCTCCCTCCACTCCGCTCTTTAAAGGTTCATAGCAGACCACAGGTACCATACAATGTAACGAGAGATGAACGTATAGTAGTAGGTAAACTTGTAATGAGAGATGAAAGTTCAGTGAGAGGTGAGCGTGCAGTGAGAGAAGAAAATGTAAAAGGAGGTAAACGTGAAGGCGAACGTTTAGCGAGAGATGGACGTATGGTGGGAGGTAAAGTTTTAGCGAGAGCTGAACGTTTAATGGGAGGTGAACGTAGAGCGCGAGAAGGTATAATAGAAAGTGAACGTTTAGCGAAAGACAGATATGTAGTGATAGGTGAACGTAGCGAGAGATGAACGCGTAGTGTGAGGTGAACGTATAATGATAGGAGAACGTAGCGAGAGATGAACGCGTAGTGAGAGGTGAACGTATAATGAGCGGTGAACGTATAGCGAGAGACGAACGCATAACGACAGGTGATCATCCATCATACACGTAATAAACTACGCCTTACGTCCTCAGACCTCTCGCAGTTAATGATATACCTTGAACAAAAACCTAAGACTAAGTTCTATATTCATGCGCGAATATTTCATGGGATCATTACAGGAAGCACCACTGACACAGAATAACAGATTTATGCAGTTAGGAAGCAGTGCAAAGTCGACCCTTACCTATAGTTTCGGAGATCCTCCTCCGTCAGCACTCCACCCAGGTCCTGCACGTCTTGGACCAGTTCTCTGAGCAGATGACCCGTGTAAAGGGCGTCAGGCTCCTGCTGGATGGCTCTCAGAGTTTTGGCCAGCTGCGGCCGCCTCAGCCTCTCTCCCTCTTGGTACACGTGTCCAGTCTCAGGGTTGATGAACACACTGGTGGTGGATGTATGCTGTTATTGATGAACACACTGGTGGTGGATATATGCTGTTATTGATGATGATATGACTGGTGGTGGATGTATACTGTTATTGACGATGGTACGACTGGTGGTGGAGGTATGCTGTTATTGATGATGGTATCAGGAAAAAGTCTGAGAGAGAAGTGTGAGTGGACTAGCTGGCGATACCAGAAATGGGGATGATGCTGGACTAGCGGTAGTTCCTGCCACCAGTGGCAGGGCCCGGCCAGCCAGCCCAGCGGGACGGCCGTGCTCAGTGGTATTATGTAGTGTGGTCGTAAGGTGCACCATAAGAGGATGTGGCTCGTACCGTAAGAGGATGTGGCTCGTACCGTAAGAGGATGTGGCTGATACCATAAGAGCATGTGGCTGGTACTGTAAGAGGATGTGGCTTGTACTACAAGAGGATATGGCTGGTACCATAAGAGGATGTGGCTCCTACTGTAAGAGGATGTGGCTCGTACCATGAGAGGATGTGGCTTGTACCGTAAGAGGATATGGCTCGCATCATAAGGGGATGTGGCTCGTACCATAAGAGGATGTTGCTCGTACCGTAAAAGGATGTGGCTTGTACCATAAGAAGGTGTGGCCCTTACCGTAAGAGGTTGTGGCTCGTACCACGAGATGTGGCTCGTACAATGAGATGATGTGGCTCTTACCGTAAGAGGATGTGGCTCGTACCGTAAGAGGATGTGTCTGGTACCATGAGAGGATGTTGATGGTATCATGAGAGGATGTGTCTCTTACCGTAAGAGGATGTGGCTCGGACCATAAGAGGATCTGGCTCGTATCATGAGAGGATGTATCTCGTACCATAAGAGGATGTGTCTCGTACCATAAGGGGATGTAGCTCGTATCATAGAAATGAAACCTGGTTTTGTAACACTTTCAGTCTGGTCGTTGTGAACTGCTATTGAGTCTGTAGTGACCAAAGGTCACCTTAATGATGTCGCCATTGACCTTATCTGACCTAATAATCTACGGAAAAATGTGTTTGGAGGCCCATCCTACACATCTGCACCTGCAGTATTAATTTCTCACACCCACATTCGATGTCGACGATAGCAGACCAAGAAGCACCGCTCCTACGGATTTAAGAACGGGCCGCCAACAGGCAAAGGCCCGTGTCGGACCAAGCAGAGGTCCGACGATCTTAAAACAAACAAACGCAGCTCGCCAGGCATGCAGTTGATTCACCACTGAAGTCTTGGCGATATGAGCCCAGACTCAAGCCGCCTCTTGAAATTTCATCTTCCTGGCTGGTTTCATTGTGGTGACTCATCTCCGACGTCCACCTTCGGCGGGAATGGCATGGGACATCGCCTCCGCCCGTCACGAGCAGCAGCTGTAGTAACAAGGGACCTACGGCCACGCCCGCGGCACTCCTGCATCCCTAGCGCCTCCTCAGGAACTTCCTGCAACCCAAGCACAGATTGGCAGTCGCCGCACACTCTAAGAGCCTCCTGCTTCCCTATCACAAATCGGCAGCCGCCGCACACTCTAGGAGCCTCGATACGTGCCACACCCTCCTCTTCCTCCTACAGGGGCTTCAAGTCACTTCGGCAGCTTCGTACTACCCCACATGGTCCTGCTTCATCTGACGCTTTACCCTCACCAGCATCACTGGACCCCTGCCAAGGCTGTCTCGTATTGCTCGACCTACCTTGATTGACCTCTTCACCATAATCCTGCACCTCCAGTAGCCCATTGCCCTCTGCTACCTCACCTTGTACATCATATCCACAAAAACAATGTTGTTGTTTGACGTGTTTCCGTGCCGCCCTTTTAGACTTACCACTCCAATAAACCCTACCAGAACTCCCGCCAAAAGTACCCATATCAATCCAAGCCCACATGATCACTGTTGATGCTGGTGTGTGTCTTATGGAACTTGTCTGGAGTGCGGTCCCATTAGGCGGCCTGTTTGTGTGTGTGTGTGTGTGTGTGTGTGTGTGTGTGTGTGTGTGTGTGTGTGTGTGTGTGTGTGTAATGAATCACATGTGGTTTTCTATTTGTACTGTGCGGGGAGTTTTATACTCTTGGGACCTCATCTGTGAATTATCTCTATCATATATCTTAGATTCATGATGTTGTTTGCATCTCCATGGTGTAACGGTTAGCGTTCCTGACCATGACGCACTTACGGGCCGCCCAGGGTTGAGTACATTAGGTTCGGTTCCTGGTTGCGGCAGTCGGTGGGAGTGGGTAAGTTCTGGGAGTGAATGAGGCCTGGTAATGAATGAGGCCTGGCAGTGAGTAAGGAGCTGGGTGGGAGTAGCGCCTGGCGGTGAGCGAGGCCTGGGTGTGAATGAGCCTGGGAGTGAGCGAGACGAGAGAATGAGTTTGCTGACCACATACTGTGTTGGAAAAGTATGTTAATAAAGATAACCCACCTCATGCTAAGTTGGGAGAGTATGTGAGCAGTGTAAACTCACCTCATGCTGGGTTGGGAGAGTATATGAGGAGAGTCGTGCATGAGGGTGCGGGCCATGTCCTGGTGTAGCGTATGTCCCTCCTCACACAGCCTGATGGCCGGCTCCAGCAGCTCTCCCCAGGGGATCTTGCCGCCGAACCTGTGGTACAGTTCCTGGTACCCACGTAGCTCGCCTGGCACCGCCACCGCCAACCCTCCTACTGAGAGATTTACACACGTCACTTGTGACCAATTCATGCCTAAAGCATATATATATATATATATATATATATATATATATATATATATATATATATATATATATATATATATATATATATATATATTTTTTTTTTTTTTTTTTTTGCTTTGTCGCTGTCTCCCGCGTTTGCTAGGTAGCGCAAGGAAACAGACGAAAGAAATGGCCCAACCCACCCCCATACACATGTATATACATACGTCCACACACGCAAATATACATACCTACACAGCTTTCCATGGTTTACCCCAGACGCTTCACATGCTCTGATTCAATCCACTGACAGCACGTCAACCCCGGTATACCACATCGCTCCAATTACTCTATTCCTTGCCCTCCTTTCACCCTCCTGCATGTTCAGGCCTCGATCACACAAAATCTTTTTCACTCCATCTTTCCACCTCCAATTTGGTCTCCCACTTCTCCTCGTTCCCTCCACCTCCGACACATATATCCTCTTGGTCAATCTTTCCTCACTCATTCTCTCCATGTGCCCAAACCATTTCAAAACACCCTCTTCTGCTCTCTCAACCACGCTCTTTTTATTTCCACACATCTCTCTTACCCTTACGTTACTTACTCGATCAAACCACCTCACACCACACATTGTCCTCAAACATCTCATTTCCAGCACATCCACCCTCCTCCGCACAACTCTATCCATAGCCCACGCCTCGCAACCATACAACATTGTTGGAACCACTATTCCTTCAAACATAGCCATTTTTGCTTTCCGAGATAATGTTCTCGACTTCCACACATTCTTCAAGGCTCCCAGGATTTTCGCCCCCTCCCCCACCCTATGATCCATTTCCGCTTCCATGGTTCCATCCGCTGCCAGATCCACTCCCAGATATCTAAAACACTTTACTTCCTCCAGTTTTTCTCCATTCAAACTTACGTCCCGATTGACTTGACCCTCAACCCTACTGTACCTAATTACCTTGCTCTTATTCACATTTACTCTTAACTTTCTTACCTTGCTCTTATTCACATTTACTCTTAACTTTCTTCTTTCACACACTTTACCAAACTCAGTCACCAGCTTCTGCAGTTTCTCACATGAATCAGCCACCAGCGCTCTATCATCAGCGAACAATAACTGACTCACTTCCCAAGCTCTCTTATCCCCAACAGACTTCATACTTGTCCCTCTTTCCAAAACTCTTGCATTCACCTCCCTAACAACCCCATCCATAAACAAATTAAACAACCATGGCGACATCACACACCCCTGCCGCAAACCTACATTCACTGAGAACCAATCACTTTCCTCTCTTCCTACACGTACACATGCCTTACATCCTCGATAAAAACTTTTCACTGCTTCTAACAACTTGCCTCCCACACCATATATTCTTAATACCTTCCACAGAGCATCTCTATCAACTCTATCATATGCCATCTCCAGATCCATAAATGCTACATACAAATCCATTTGCTTTTCTAAGTATTTCTCACATACATTCTTCAAAGCAAACACCTGATCCACACATCCTCTACCACTTCTGAAACCATATATATATATATATATATATATATATATATATATATATATATATATATATATATATATATATATATATATATATATATATATATTTATTTATTTATTTATTTATTCTTTATTTTGCTTTGTAGCTGTCTCCCGCGTTAGCGAGGTAGCGCAAGGAAACAGACGACAGAATGGCCCAACCCACCCACATGCACATGTATATATATATATATATATATATATATATATATATATATATATATATATATATATATATATATTTATATATATACACACACAGACATATACATATATACACATGTACATAGTTTATGTACTGTCTGCTTTTATTTATTCCCATCGCCACCCCGCCACACATGAAATAACAACCCCCTCCCCCTCATGTGCGCGAGGTAGCGCTAGGAAAAGATAACAAATGTCACATTCGTTCACACTCAGTCTCTAGCTGTCATGTAATAATGCACCGAAACCACAGCTCCCTTTCCACATCCAGGCCCCACAGAACTTTCCATGGTTTACCCCAGACGCTTCACATGCCCTGGTTCAATTCATTGACAGCACGTCGACCCCGGTATAACACATCGTTCCAATTCACTCTATTCCTTGCACGCCTTTCACCCTCCTGCATGTTCAGGCCCCGATCACTCAAAATCTTTTTCACTCTATCTTTCCACCTCCAATTTGGTCTCCCATTTCTCCTCGTTCCCTCCACCTCTGACACATATATCCTCTTGGTCAATCTTTCCTCACTCATTGTCTCCATGTGACCAAACCATTTCAAAACACCCTCTTCTGCTCTCTCAACCACACTCTTTTTGTTACCATACATCTCTCTTACCCTATTATTACTTACTTGATCAAACCACCTCACACCACATATTGTCCTCAAACACCTCATTTCCAGCACATCCACCCTCCTCTGCACAGCTCTATCCATACCCCACGCCTCGCAACCATATAGCATTGTTGGAACCACTATTCCTTCAAACATACCCATTTTTGCTTTCCGAGATAATGTTCTCCACTTCCACACATTCTTCAACACTCCCAGAACTTTCGCCCCCTCCCCACCCTACGATTCACTTCCGCTTCCATGGTTCCATCCGCTGCCAAATCCACTCCCAGACATCTAATACACTTCACTTCCTCCAGTTTTTCTCCATTCAACCTTACCTCCCATTTGACTTGTCCCTCAACCCTACTGTACCTAATAACCTTGCTCTTGTTCACATTTACTCTCAGCTTTCTTACACACACTTTACCAAACTCAGTCACCAGCTTCTGCAGTTTCTCACATGAATCAGCCACCAGCGCTGTATCATCAGCGAACAACAACTGACTCACTTCCCAAGCTCTTTCATCCACCACAGACTGCATACTTGCCCCTCTTTCCAAAACTCTTGCATCACCTCCCTAAGAACCCCATCCATAAACAAATTAAACAACCATGGAGACATCACACACCCCTGAACACGGGTCGAGGAATGCCTTACTCTGTAGATAGCATCCGTCTCTGCAACGGAAAATAAGTGATATGTGTGGAGTGAGTTTGGTGTTCATTGTCAAAGAGAAACTTAGGATGATGTGTGAGAATTGTTTCTCATGCAATATTATCATCATCACGTATGAAAAGATAACTCTTTGTGAGAAATACCATGCATTATGGGAAGAATGTTGTATGTGGAACTACCGAAAGAAAATGAGCTAATATTTGATAGCAATAAATGAATGTTGAAGAGTCAGCCATGTGTTGTCTTGTAACATATTGAACTGGGATTTGTGATGTTAATGCGATGAACAATGGCCAGAACGTGAACCAGAAAAATGGCTTGTACATGCCAGAGGGTTGACGTTTTAGGTGGGTTGTATGTCTAGTAGGTTGAAGTATCATCATACTAGGATGGGAAAGTAGGTGTTTATATATATATATATATATATATATATATATATATATATATATATATATATATATATATATATATATATTTCTTTTTCTTTTAAACTATTCGCCATTTCCTGCGTTAGCGAGGTAGCGTTAGGAACAGAGGACTGGGCCTTTTTTGGAATATCCTCACCTGGCCCCCCTCTGTTCCTTCTTTTGGAAAATTAAAAAAAAAACGAGAGGGGAGGATTTCCAGCCCCCCGCTCCCTCCCCTTTTAGTCGCATTCTACGACACGCAGGGAATACGTGGGAAGTATTCTTAATCCCCTATCCCCAGGGATATATATATATATATATATATATATATATATATATATATATATATATATATATATATATATATATATACGAACAAAGTGCATATGAACGCGCACCTTCATAGAGCATACAAACCTCCAACAGCCAGGATCGAACCCGCCTGTTGCACAGGGGTCCCGGGTTCGATCCTGGCTGTTGGAGGTTTGTATATATATATATATATATATATATATATATATATATATATATATATATATATATATATACTTGCTCCCCTTCAAACATTCTCGGCACCACCCAGCCCTACAGGAAACAGCATCGTCATCCCTTGCATCAGCGAGGTAGCGCCAAGAAACAGACATCCTTACATGAGCTGTCATGTGTAATACACAGAAACCACAGCTCCCTATCCACATCCAGGCCCCACAGACCTTACCATTTATATTTCCTTTGAATATATATATATATATATATATATATATATATATATATATATATATATATATATATATATATGTTTTATTTATCTATTTACTTTGCTTTGTCGCTGTCTCCCGCGTTAGCGAGGTAGCGCAAGGAAACAGACGAAAGAATGGCCCAACCCACCCACATACACATGTATATACATACACGTCCACACACGCAAACATACATACCTTTACATCTCAACGTATACATATATATACACACATAGACATATACATATATACACGTATATAATTCATACTGCCTGCCTTTATTCATTCCCATCGCCACCCTGCCACACATGAAATAATAACCCCCTCCCCCCTCATGTGTGCGAGGTAGCGCTAGGAAAAGATAACAAAGGCCCCGTTCGTTCACACTCAGTCTCTAGCTGTCATGTATAATGCACCGAAACCACAGCTCCCTTTCCACATCCAGGCCCCACTTTCCATGGTTTACCCCAGACGCTTCACATACCCTGGTTCAATCCAATGACAGCACGTCGACCCCGATATACCACATCGTTCCAATTCACTCTATTCCTTACACGCCTTTCACCCTCCTGCATGTTCAGGCCCCGATCACTCAAAATCTTTTTCACTCCATCTTTCCACCACCAATTTGGTCTCCCACTTCTCCTCGTTCCCTCCACTTCTGACACATATATCCTCTTGGTTAATCTTTCCTCACTCATTCTCTCCATGTGACCAAACCATTTCAAAACACCCTCTTCTGCTCTCTCAACCACACTCTTTTTATTACCACACATCTCTCTTACCCTATTATTACTTACTCGGTCAAACCACCTCACACCACATATTGTCCTCAGACACCTCATTTCCAGCACATCCACCCTCCTCCGCACAACTCTATCCATAGCCCACGCCTCGCAACTATACAACATTGTTGGAACCACTATTCCTTCAAACATACCCTTTTTTGCTTTCTAAGATAATGTCCTCGACTTCCACACATTCTTCAAGGCTCCCAGAATTTTCGTCCCCTCCCCCACCCTATGATTCACTTCCACTTCCATGGTTCCATCCGCTGCCATATCCACTCCCAGGTATCTAAAACACTTCACTTCCTTCAGTTTTTCTCCATTCAAACTTACGTCCCAATTGACTTGACCCTCAACCCTACTGTACCTAATAACCTTGCTCTTATTCACATTTACTCTCAACTTTCTTCTTTCACACACTTTATCAAACTCAGTCACCAGCTTCTGCAGTTTCTCTCTCTCTCACACACACACACACACACACACACACACATATATTTTTTTTTTTTTTTTTTTTTTTATACTTTGTCGCTGTCTCCCGCGTTTGCGAGGTAGCGCAAGGAAACAGACGAAAGAAATGGCCCAACTCCCCCCCCCTCCCCATACACATGTACATACACACGTCCACACACGCAAATATACATACCTACACAGCTTTCCATGGTTTACCCCAGACGCTTCACATGCCTTGATTCACTCCACTGACAGCACGTCAACCCCTGTATACCACATCGCTCCAATTCACTCTATTCCTTGCCCTCCTTACACCCTCCTGCATGTTCAGGCCCCGATCACACAAAATCTTTTTCACTCCATCTTTCCACCTCCAATTTGGTCTCCCTCTTCTCCTCGTTCCCTCAACCTCCGACACATATATCCTCTTGGTCAATCTTTCCTCACTCATTCTCTCCATGTGCCCAAACCATTTCAAAACACCCTCTTCTGCTCTCTCAACCACGCTCTTTTTATTTCCACACATCTCTCTTACCCTTACGTTACTCACGTCCACACACGCAAATATACATACCTACACAGCTTTCCATGGTTTACCCCAGACGCTTCACATGCCTTGATTCACTCCACTGACAGCACGTCAACCCCTGTATACCACATCGCTCCAATTCACTCTATTCCTTGCCCTCCTTACACCCTCCTGCATGTTCAGGCCCCGATCACACAAAATCTTTTTCACTCCATCTTTCCACCTCCAATTTGGTCTCCCTCTTCTCCTCGTTCCCTCAACCTCCGACACATATATCCTCTTGTTCAATCTTTCCTCACTCATTCTCTCCATGTGCCCAAACCATTTCAAAACACCCTCTTCTGCTCTCTCAACCACGCTCTTTTTATTTCCACACATCTCTCTTACCCTTACGTTACTTACTCGATCAAACCACCTCACACCACACATTGTCCTCAAACATCTCATTTCCAGCACATCCATCCTCCTGCGCACAACTCCATCCACAGCCCACGCCTCGCAACCATACAACATTGTTGGAACCACTATTCCTTCAAACATACCCATTTTTGCTTTCCGAGATAATGTTCTCGACTTCCACACATTTTTCAAGGCTCCCAAAATTTTCGCCCCCTCCCCCACCCTATGATCCACTTCCGCTTCCATGGTTCCATCCGCTGACAGATCCACTCCCAGATATCTAAAACACTTCACTTCCTCCAGTTTTTCTCCATTCAAACTCACCTCCCAATTGACTTGACCCTCAACCCTACTGTACCTAATAACCTTGCTCTTATTCACATTCACTCTTAACTTTCTTCTTCCACACACTTTACCAAACTCAGTCACCAGCTTCTGCAGTTTCTCACATGAATCAGCCACCAGCGCTGTATCATCAGCGAACAACAACTGACTCACTTCCCAAGCTCTCTCATCCCCAACAGACTTCATACTTGCCCCTCTTTCCAGGACTCTTGCATTTACCTCCCTAACAACCCCATCCATAAACAAATTAAACAACCATGGAGACATCACACACCCCTGCCGCAAACCTACATTCACTGAGAACCAATCACTTTCCTCTCTTCCTACACGTACACATGCCTTACATCCTCGATAAAAACTTTTCACTGCTTCTAACAACTTGCCTCCCACACCATATATTCTTAATACCTTCCACAGAGCATCTCTATCAACTCTATCATATGCCTTCTCCAGATCCATAAATGCTACATACAAATCCATTTGCTTTTCTAAGTATTTCTCACATACATTCTTCAAAGCAAACACCTGATCCACACATCCTCTACCACTTCTGAAACCGCACTGTTCTTCCCCAATCTGATGCTCTGTACATGCCTTCACCCTCTCAATCAATACCCTCCCATATAATTTACCAGGAATACTCAACAAACTTATACCTCTGTAATTTGAGCACTCACTCTTATCCCCTTTGCCTTTGTACAATGGCACTATGCACGCATTCCGCCAATCCTCAGGCACCTCACCATGAGTCATACATACATTAAATAACCTTACCAACCAGTCAACAATACAGTCACCCCCTTTTTTAATAAATTCCACTGCAATACCATCCAAACCTGCTGCCTTGCCGGCTTTCATCTTCCGCAAAGCTTTTACTACCTCTTCTCTGTTTACCAAATCATTTTCCCTAACCCTCTCACTTTGCACACCACCTCGACCAAAACACCCTACATCTGCCACTCTGTCATCAGACACATTCAACAAACCTTCAAAATACTCATTCCATCTCCTTCTCACATCACCACTACTTGTTATCACCTCCCCATTTACGCCCTTCACTGAAGTTCCCATTTGCTCCCTTGTCTTACGCACCCTATTTACCTCCTTCCAGAACATCTTTTTATTCTCCCTAAAATTTACTGATAGTCTCTCACCCCAACTCTCATTTGCCCTTTTTTTCACCTCTTGCACCTTTCTCTTGACCTCCTGTCTCTTTCTTTTATACTTCTCCCACTCAATTGCATTTTTTCCCTGCAAAAATCTTCCAAATGCCTCTCTCTTCTCTTTCACTAATACTCTTACTTCTTCATCCCACCACTCACCACCCTTTCTAAACAGCCCACCTCCCACTCTTCTCATGCCACAAGCATCCCTTGCGCAATCCATCACTGATTCCCTAAATACATCCCATTCCTCCCCCACTCCCCTTACTTCCATTGTTCTCACCTTTTTCCATTCTGTACACAGTCTCTCCTGGTACTTCCCCACACAGGTCTCCTTCCCAAGCTCACTTACTCTCACCACCTTCTTCACCCCAACATTCACTCCTCTTTTCTGAAAACCCATACTAATCTTCACCTTAGCCTCCACAAGATAATGATCAGACATCCCTCCAGTTGCACCTCTCAGCACATTAACATCCAAAAGTCTCTCTTTCGCACGCCTGTCAATTAACACGTAATCCAATAACGCTCTCTGGCCATCTCTCCTACTTACATAAGTATACTTATGTATATCTCGCTTTTTAAACCAGGTATTCCCAATCATCAGTCCTTTTTCAGCACATAAATCTACAAGCTCTTCACCATTTCCATTTACAACACTGAACACCCCATGCATACCAATTATTCCCTCAACTGCCACATTACTCACCTTTGCATTCAAATCACCCATCACTATAACCCGGTCTCGTGCATCAAAACCGCTAACACACTCATTCAGCTGCTCCCAAAACACTTGCCTCTCATGATCTTTCTTCTCATGCCCAGGTGCATATGCACCAATAATCACCCACCTCTCTCCATCAACTTTCAATTTTACCCACATATATATATATATATATATATATATATATATATATATATATATATATATATATATATATATATATATATATATATATGTGTGTATATCATTTCTTTCATACTATTCGCCATTTCCCGCATTAGTGAGGTAGCGTTAAGAACAGAGGACTGGGCTTTTGAGGGAATATCCTCACCGGGTTCCCTTCTCTGTTCCTTCTTTTGGAAAAAAAAAAAAAAAAAACGAGAGGGGAGGATTTCCAGCCACCCGCTCCCTCCCCTTTTAGCCGCCTTCTACGACACGCAGGGAATACGTGGGAAGTATTATTTCTCCCCTATCCCCAGGGATAATATATATATATATATATATATATATATATATATATATATATATATATATATGTATATATATATATATATATATATATATATATATATATATATATATATATATATATATGTGTGTGTGTGTGTGTGTGTGTGTGTGTGTGTGTGTGTGTTACAATAAGGCCCCCGTGTTGCGAGCGTGTGAGTGTCCAGGACTACATATTTCAACAAGTGGCTCATGTGTCGGAATATCTCGCCTGATACTAGCACTAGGTAAGCAGTGGACACAAGCTCCAGCAACAATACCATTAGTAATGTTTTCTCTTATTTTCGTCTTACGAGAGTCAGGCCAACAAACACGTGAGGGCCTCAAATTAATCCCTGTTGTATTTTGTTGTACTCCTTATCTTACCTTATCTTATCTTTCAGTCGAGTGTCCTTGTCACGTCAGTTACCTTAAAAGTAAGATGGTTCACTATAAGGGGATGTTCTTTCAACAATAGGTAGAAACAACGGAAGTTCTTATCATGAAATCAGATGAGATACATATGTAATCTTACAATACATATGTGGCAGAAGTCAGTACATCCCTTACCTTTCGACGAGCGTTGTCCAGTATTGCTAAACATGTCTTCATACGCAGCAGCAGGTGCGGTTTCCCTGGCGATAAGGGAGTGAGCCTTGCCCGTAGCACGTTCATAGTAGGTCAGGAGGAAGCCGCCCCCGAGACCCGCTGAGTGTGTGTTGACGACGCCCAGGCAGAACAGTGCCGCTACTGCTGCGTCCGCCGCACTACCATTCTTACGGAGAATTTCCCTGTGGGAGGGGAGAGGTTGGCTCCACTAGTCCCAGAATGTGGCGGTTTGATTATTGTTTCCGTGATGAATAATGTAGAGAATGTATTAACATGGTTCACTCGTATTACCAGACATGGCCTCCACGATTGCCTCAGTTTTTATCCAGACATACAGGATTGATCCCTTGTGGAGACAAGGAACTTGTAGCTTATCAAAATACCAGATATCGTGAGGTATAGATATCAATAATGACTAAAGCTTTACAGTGGTAATTCCCTTGTCAGAATCTCCACAGATTATACCAATCATATCATCACCTGACCCAGCTGTACGGACAAGTCTTTATCATCGTGTTATCGTTAACTCTTTGAAAACGACGGTAAGAACCCTGGGGATGATGACCTGATCCTTACGGGTTTGATCAAAGACCTGGCCCTCATACCGTCATGTTCGGGGGATTTAAGTGTTGTATACTGAATGATTACATTATTAATCCTCCCTGAATCTGAGACAGTTATTGATCTAAAAGTTCTATTAATACCAGTTATTTATTTATTTATCAATCTATTCATTCTTTTAATAACGACCCATAGAAATGACTAGCACGTAATCATATACAGGTTCCAGTGTTCACACTCCATAAATTTGTTTTCCCAACTGTACTAACACTTACGTGGCCACGTGAGGGCAGGGATGACCGTCAGCCACGACGGCGGCGGTGTGGTAGTTGGCGAGCCGTGACGGGGTCTGGGGCGGCGGCTGGCTACCGACTTCCTCAGTGTTGCTCAGCAGCTTGGCCTGGCCGCTCCGCCTCGGACCAGTGCTCTGAGGAACAGGGGAAGTTAGTAAGGCGTCTGGCTGAGGGAACTTTTGTTCATCAATTATCATTATGTAGGAATGAGGTTATTTCTCTTTACAGACACTATTAACAAATATATACAAGTAATATTTACCCTCTCGAAGTGTAGGCAGTCCATGAAAATTGCCCTCTGAACACATACTGATACAAAACACGGCTTGGAATAAGAGTGTGTAGAGGGGATGATGCAGGTGTTACTTGGCTCAGGAATAACACATGACATATAAGTGTGAAAAGGGCATCGCTAACAATTCTGTTGTTCCATCCCTCCTTCACGTTTCCTTTCTGACGGTACTATAGCTGTCTCTACAGCTCTCTTTGGTTCCCGTTTCTCCTCTAACTCCACCTTGGACGACTCTAACATTCTTTCAACCCCTGATGCTCCTCTTACTAATCCTATGCCCCTCCCCAGAATCTCTTTTCTGACTGTCCGAAAAGTGCTTCTATCTTTGGACACAAACAGCCCATGGTCTTGATGGCATCCAACCCCATGTACTGAAAGAGTGTGCCTCTGAACTTGTACTCGCTTGTCTGTTCCGTTTCTACTTGAAAACAAAACTTTCCCTTTTCCTTGGTAGCATGAGTTGATACAACCTATTCATAAGAAAGGTGACCGTTCTGACCCCTCTAACTATTGTCCTATTGCTTTAACATCTACCATTTCCAGCCTTTGAATCCCTCCTCAACTCCCATATCTTATGGTATCTTGAATCTCACAGTCTTCTCTGATCACCAGAAAGACTTCCTTAAGGCAAGATCCATTGGTGATATTCTTTCCTGCCCCTGAAAGATTTTGGGCAATCCTATGTAGTTGCCCTTGACATATCGAAAGCTTTTGACGGGATGTGGCTTCGGGGTCTCATCTTTACGCTCCCCTCTTTCGGCTTCCCTCCCTCGCTTTGCTCCCTCATTATCTTGGTTTCTCCGGCCGATCTATCTCCGTGGATTCTGATGGATCAGTCTCCTTTACATTTCACCATCAACAGCGGTGTCCCTTAAAGTTCTGTCCTGTCACCTACACTTTTCCTCATTTTCATCAACAATTTTCTGTCTTCCACAAATAACCAAATGCACTCATACGCTGACGACTCAACACTGCATTCATCCACATCCTTCAACTCTGCTCCCTCTTCTCTCACTCGATCTGGATCTCGTCTTGACACAGCTTCCTTAATAAACTCAGACTTGGACAGGAAGTCTCAGCGAGATAAACGAAACCTAGTTAAGTTTAATACCTTCAAGATCCAATTTCTACCCAACTCTCTATCGAAACTCCTCACAACTCTCGTCACTCCTTCGACGGTTCTGTAATTCTACCTCTTGACTCAATGAACATACTTGGTATTCCTGAAACATGCACTCTGTCTTGCAAACCCCACATTAGGGAAATAGCTAAGTCTGCCTCTAAGAAACTGGGAATCCTGTTTGGAAGAAATTTCGTTTCTTCTGGACAGTTGTTCCGTTTATACAAAGGATTGATTCGTCTGTGTATGGAGTACTGCTCTCACATCTGGCGTGGTTCTAGCTTTGTATCCTTACCTGAGAGAGTTTAGTCGAAAGTGATCCGACTTATAAACTGTCTTAGGCTAACCTTCAAACTTGACCCTTTTGCCCCACGCCGCAATATTGGTTCACTTTCCCTCATCTATGGGTATTACTGTGATGTTTGCTCCTGGGAACTGGCTGCTTGTGTGCCCCCACCACTAGCAAGACTCGGCAAACTGCTGCATTACACGATTACTGTGAGGCCGTTGGCAACTCGTGGGTGGGTCGATTTCATGTTTCTTTCTTTACACCTCGCAGCTTTGGAACTCTCTACCTTCTCTCGTCTTTCCCAATAACTATGACCTGACACATTTTAAAAGACAAGTTTTTCACTTTCTCCAAAATTCGTAAATACTTTCCCCCTTCTCTCGCGTAAGGAAATCAATCGTTCACAAGTGGTCGGTAGTTCACAAGTGGCCAGTAGTTTACAAGTGGTCTGTAGTTCACATGTGGTTAGTAGTTCAAAAGCGTTTAGTAGTTCACAAGTGATCAGTAGTTCACAAGTGGTCAGTAGTTAACGAGTGGTCGATAGTTGACAAGTGGTCAGTAGTTAACAAGGAAATCATGGCTCACATCAATTAGTTTACTTATCTGTTGAAAGGAACAGTTGGGGTGGACGTGTTCACAATTCCATCATTACCTTTATGAGAGTCTGTTTGTGTTGTTATGACAGTGTGATAATACGTCCTATTGAAAAAGATGGCAATGTGATAACATGTCACAATAGACAAGATGATGTGATAACGCGTCATAATAAACAATGTAAATTTAGATGTTGTTTGTAGGATAACTTTTTTTTTTTTTTTTGCTTATTTGGTACCTTTAACTTGTCTGTCTTTGTAGTGTATAAGAAAAACCCTGTCAGTCGTGGGTATTGGTGTAGTGTGGTTTGAGGAGAGGACGGAGGACGAGACAGTGAGATGGAAGACTGAAGTGTGTACAGGTGTGTGGTGTAAGGATTTTGATGTCTATATGGCTGATTTTCTGGCAGCGTATTCATGATGTTTGATTTATATACCCTCAGCAGACTGGTGGCATTAATATTTACGTCGTTTTTTTTTTTCTTTTCAGGAGATTCACTAAGCTAAAATCACTGTTCATTATGTACATCCATGGATGGCTGGAGCCTCCCTAATCGCTGTGAGGCTTCGAGGGAACCAAGGGTGTTCCAGGTTTGTGCTGTTGTCCAGATCCCGGTTTGGTCTGTAGTAGTTTGTATCATGTTATTTTCAAGTCTCCTCCTTTCTTCCTGGGCTGCTTCCCTAAAGTATCAACCGACTGGTTTAATCTTTAGTCGTCCGTGTTGTTCTGCGGGGTTTTCAGTGTAATGGTATTTTCTTATATGTGACGAATCTTAGAACCTTATTTTGTATCGTCAGTAACTTCATCATGCGTGATGTGGAGGCGAGGAAAGCTGGCATAGGACAGATAATATCCTGATTCTCCCCAGGTGTAATTTCTGGTTTTCTGGAAGATGCCAGAATCTGTGCAGACTGGTCAGGTCCACTTTCCCTTGTACGAATCTTATTAATATGATTTGTGATCATGCCCCTAGATGTTGATGTGTGAACCCAGGCTTTTGCAGCTCTTCTTGTGCTGGATATAAGGAGAGACATGCATGGTTCAGTCAGAGATATCTTAATGGTTTTCAAGGCAGTAGCATCTTCCTGATCGTTTGGTGGATAAAGAAAAAAAGCCAGTTTCCTCCGTGTATATAGACTATTCTCTGTTGACAACGACAAAGTATGCTAAAACAGAAAGCAACAGAATGGTGATGCAATTATTTCCTCGATTATTTACATGGCAGAAGAAATATTCTGAGTTATCTAATCTACCGTTATGTAGCAACTTGTAATGCTGCCTCGTTACCAGGCATTTATCGCATATTAAATGATAGATATATTCATACCAGGCATTTATCGCATAATAGATGATAGATATATTCATATATAGTTTATCATAACAGTCTTAGCGAGGGGTGCGCACCCGTAAGGATAACCAGTTCTGGCTAATTGTAGTTATGCATTAAGTGGGTCAGTGTTGGTTGTCTTTGGATATTGTCATACAGTAGGGAGAGTGTACGTTATATGTATAACGGTATATAGGGGAGTGTAGATAATTAGGTGTGTGTGTGTGTGTGTGTGTGTGTGTGTGTGTGTGTGTGTGTGCATTATATGCATACTCATAGCTGGTTAAGGGGACATTAAGCCTGTGATAGTGAGTAGGGAGTGGGTATTCTATGATAGTGAGCGGGGAGTGGGTATTCTATGATAGTGAGCGGGGAGTAGGTATTCTATGATAGTGAGCGGGGAGTGGGTATTCTATGATAGTGAGCGGGGAGTAGGTATTCTATGATAGTGAGCGGGGAGTGGGTATTCTATGATAGTGAGCGGGGAGTGGGTATTCTATGTTAGTGAGTGGGGAGTAGGTATTCTATGATAGTGAGCGGGGAGTGGGTATTCTATGATAGTGAGCGGGGAGTAGGTATTCTATGATAGTGAGCGGGGAGTGGGTATTCTATGTTAGTGAGTGGGGAGTGGGTATTCTATGATAGTGAGCGGGGAGTGGGTATTCTATAAGAATGTCTATCAAATATCCCACTGGTATTTACAGCCGTTCGGAGCCGGTGCATCTGTCCTGGCCCACAACCATTACGTAAGCTGACGACAACACTTACCGTGGTGCGTTGGTCATGACCTGCGGAGGCGCCGCTGTTGATGGCCCACATCACACCTGCCAAGTATTCACGTTAGTAATAATAGACTGATATTTACATGATACTTAACTAACCTCTCTTCATCATTCTTCTCGTGTCCAGGTGCACAACCACTGATAATCATCCATCTCTCGTCATCCACTTTCAGTATTTCCCACATCCGTGTGGAGCGCACTTCCCTTCACTCTTTTACAAACTGCCACACCTCCTTCAGCGGTAGCGCTGCTCTGTCCATAACCCTCGCTCTTACACTAACCCTTGATTTTATTCCTAAGATATTCCCAAACCATTCTTCCCTCTTACCCTTGAGCTTTGTTTCACTCAGAGCCAGAACATACAAACTCCTGTCATTGGGATGATCTGCTTCTCTCTGTTTACTAATCCTGTAAACTAATCTTGCGAAATTTATCTTTGATTTCCACAAAGTGGAGACGATTTCATCAATACTTAAAACATTTTTCAGCACAGGATTAAGAGCGAGCAAGACAACACCGCCTACTTTATTTCCCGTACGGATATGACAGGGAGGGGCACGTCTTTCACAACATAAGACCATGGGACATCAGCCCTGTCATCACAACATAAGACCAGGGGACACCAACCCTGTCATCATCACAACATAAGACCAGGGGACACCAACCCTGTCATCATCACAACATAAGACCAGGGGACACCAACCCCGTCATCATCACAACATAAGACTAGGGGACTCACCCAAGTGGTCATAACAAGACATTGTTCATCCTTACTCAGGGCTACAGCGATGGCAACCAGGATCAGGCACAGGAGGGTCACCAGCACACACGTCACTTGTCTCCTGGTGAGGCATCGCGTCCTGTGGGTAGGGGGAGATAAGATGTCGTTATGTTGCTCTAACTAAAGATTACTTTATTGTACATAAGTTGGCACAGATATATGAATCACCTATACCTGGGGAGAGGGGAGAATTGGGGGTGGGGGTGCTTAGGAACATCTCTCCTTGTATTTCAGTTTCTGAAAGTTGGAACAGACGAAAAAACCAAGCAAAGTGTGCTCATCCCCCTTGTTGGCTCAGGCTTGGGTGTCTGAATGTGTTTGGATGTAACCAAGATGAGAAGAAGGGAGGGATAGGTAATATGTTTAAGAAAAGGAACCTAGATATCTTATCTCTGAGACAAAGCTCTAGGGTAAAAGGGAAAAAATGGTTTGGAATTGTCTTAGAAGTAGAGTCAGGGGTTGGTATGACGGCGAGAGCCAAGGAAGGAGTAGCGCTGCTGCTGAAGGAGTTGTGGGAATGTGTAAAAGAACGTAAGGAAGTAAGCTCCAGACTGATGTGGGTAACAATGGAAGTGGATGACGAGCGTTGGGTTGACTGTTAGTCTTATGCACCTGGCTACGAGTAAATGATAAAGAGAGGCGAGTGTTGTGGGATAGAAATGATGACCGTCTTATGGAGTTGTGTAATACCTGGTTTTAAAAGAGGGACATACATTACAATAGGTGGAATAGGAACGATGGTAAGAGGGTATTGTTGGGTTATGTACTAATTGATAGTCGTGCAAAAGAGAAAATATTGCGTATAAATGCACTGATAGGGTAGCTGGTGGGATGTCTGATTATTATCACCTGATAAAGGTGGGAGTAAAGATATGTAAAGGCTTTCGGAGGAGAGGAAATGATATGGGTTAAAAAAAAGGGTTGTAAAAGTAAGCGAGCTTGGAAAGGATGCTTGAGTAAAAAATACCAAGACGGGTTAAGTGTAGAATAGCAAAAGGTGAAATTAATTGAAGTTAGGGGAGTGGACGAGGAATGGGAGGTATTTAAGGGAGCAGTACTGGCATGCGAGAGTAGTGTGTGGCATGCAGGAGGTGGGAAGTGGGGTGGTGAGAAAGGGTAGTGAATGATGGGATTACGAAGTTAAGTTGCGAGAGAAAGATAAAAGAGAGGCGCATGGTCGGTATTTAAGGGGAAGGAGTGCAAATAATTGTCCAATAGAAAGCGGCAGGAGGTCAAGAGGAAGGTGCAGGGGTTGAAAAATAGGGCATATGAGAGTTGGAGTGAGAGAGTAACAGCAAACTTAAAGGAAAATAAGAAAATGCTTTGGAAGGAGGTTAACAGTGTGAGAAAAGAGAACAAATTGGATCGTCGGTGAAGGGGGTAAATAGGGAAGTGGTAACAGGCAGGGATGAGGTGAGGCGGAGATGAAGTGAGAACTTTGAAGGACTGCTGAATATGTTTGATGATAAGATGGTAGATGTAAGGTGTTTGGGTCGAGGAGGTTTGGAAAGTGAGAGAGTCATGGAGAGTGGTTTGGTGAACAGAGAAAAGAGAAGTGGTGAAAGCTTTACGTCAGATGAAGCGTGGCAAAGTGGCTGGAGTGGATGGTAACGCAGTTGAATTTCTTAAGAAAAAGAGTGATTGAGTCATTATTGGTTAGTTAAGATTTTCATTGTATGTATGCCTCATAGTAAGTTGCCTGATGATTGAAAGAATGCATGTGTTACTGTAGAAATGAAAGGTGAAAGGTAGGACAAAAGTGAGTGTTGAGATTACTGAGGTATAAGTTTGTTGAGTTTACCTGGTAAGTTGTATGGAAGTGTGGTGAACAAGAAGGTGATGGCATGCACGGAGCACTAGACCGGACGAGGAACAACGTGGTTCCAGGAGTGGTAGAGGATGTGTGGATAAGGTGTTTGCTTTGAAGAATGTGTGTGAAAATACTTAGAAAAGCAGAAAGATTTGGATATGGTATTTTTGGATCTGAAGAAAGCATATGACACGGTTGATGGAGATGCTTTTTGAAACGCGTTACGAATATATGATGTTGGATGAAAGCTATTAGAAGCGTGTAAAGTAGATAGAGCGGAAGGTGAGTGGTTCCAGGAGAAGGTAGGTCCGCGGCAGGGGTGTGTGTCACCGTGGCTGTTTAATTTGTTTATGGATGGGGTGGTGAGGGAGATGAATGCTCTTAAGGAAAGAAGGTATGCAGTATGCTGGGGATGGGTAGGCTTGGAAAGTGAGTCAGTTGTTTACTGATGACGCTGTGCTGGTGGAAGATTTGAGTATTTGCGTTTGGAAGAGTATGTGAAAAAAGAAAACTGAGAGTACGCATAAATAAAAGCTTTGTGAGTTTAGATAGAAAAACTTGGAAGTGGAGTGTTTTAGATATCTGGGAGTAAACATAGCAAGGAATGGAACCATGGAAACTGAAGCAAGTCATAGGATGGGTGATGGGGCCAAGGTTCTGCGAGCACTGAGGAATGTATGGAAAGAGTGGTCACTCCCTGGGAGGGCGATAATGGATGTGTTTGAAGTTATAGTAGCCCGACGGTGTTGTGTGGATACGAGGCATGGGCTGTAGATGAGAACATACGGAAGAGGTTGGATATGTTGGAAATGAAATGACTGAGGACTTGTGTGAGGAGGGTTCGATCGATTACATAATGATAGGGTAATAGAGAGGTGTGGTAATAAGAGGAGTGTGGTTGAGAGAGTTGAATAGGATGCACTGAAATGGTTTGGACATGTGGAGAGAATGGTTAAGGAGGGATTAACGAATAGGATATATATGTCAGAAGTGGAGGGGACAAGGAGAAAGGAGAGACCAAATTGAAAATGGAAGGTGGAATTAATAAGATGCTGAGTGCTCGGGGCCTGAGCATACAGGATGGTGAAAGGCCTGCACGAGATAGCGTGAACTGGAGTGACGGGTTATATAGGCGGCGAAGGTGCTGTCACTGGACCGAGCCATGTTATACGAAGCATGGAAAGGAACAGACAGAATGGAGAGAGTACAGAGACGAGCTACCGAGAAACAAATCCTATGAAATCCGGCCAAACGACTTAAATCTTTTTAGTTTAGAAAAGAGAGGGTTAAGGGGTGATCTGATATAGACATTCAAAATTACCAATGGCTTCGATAACCTTGATCTAACGACCAACACAAGGATAGAGTCGTCTGATTTCACTCGCAGTAATGGATACAAATTCATGGGCAAACATTTTACCTCGAATGAGGCGAAGTACTTTTTCTTTAACAAAATTGTTAACGTATGGAGTAACTTACCAACTGGAATTGTGGAAAACGACATTGGCTCCTTTCACAGTGGTTGGTACGTCAACGCTCTGTATACTTTTCTTCCCACCGTAAAGCACCATAACTGATGGACTGGTTCTTGATCAAGATATTCCGTTGCTTTCGGGAGCCTTCCCTGTGGCGGATAGCTTTGAGCAAGCGGCCTTTGTGCGTCCTCTTCAGACTTAGTAAAATACACTAGACCAGCCACTATAACAACGAGGGAAGCGGCTACTGTTGGTTTTTCTTATGTGGGTTTTGCCATCTTGAAGAACGACCACTCAACCTAGCTTCTCGCACGGGCCTCTTACGGCAAATAGAGAAGAGGGTACGCGGTCTTGAATGATAATCCTTAATAGATGTTGACAGCTTTCATGACCCTGTTAGTTGACAAGCCTATACTTTAGGCAGCCCAACCACCTACTAACTAACTTATCTACGTTGGACTTATCAACATACACGGGTTTTATATGATAAGGGAACAAGATCCCCTCACCGTATAACAGACCAAAACGTGGAAGGACAGACGCGAGCTAGGTTAAGTATATGGATAGGCTACAGGACCATACTAGTGTACTAGAGGAATCTTCATCAAGGTAAATCTTACTATAGAACGTTGAGTTCGTACAGTCGCTTCCTCCATATTTCTGTAATGTTTATTCCGGTTGACATGAAGTTTTTCAATATTTTTCCATAAATTTTCGAATAATGAACATCAGGCCATATGATCCTGGTATACAAACGAAGCCAAACAGCAACAGACCACTGGGTTCTCTCGAGGGTGTTTGTGATGGCAGATGACGTCAGGAATATGGAACTCAGTAAGAAATGAAAATACAAATAGATACTAAGATTTTTTGCCATTTACAGAAGCACAAATAACGACCGTTTTCCTCATAGATATATTTACGCCACTAACTTTAGACATTCGATTGGTCACTCCGTAAGGTAATAGTTCTTGTGTAGAAACAAACCGTAATTTGTCTCGTTCGAAGTAAAATGTTTGATTACGACTGTGGATCCCCTACAGCGCTTGAATGACTGATGAAGTCCTCACAAGCCGCCAAGATCATGACTGTCGAAGTCTTCGATAATTTTGCGTTAAACCGTCCACTAACATCTTATCTTACCTACTGTCCAGGTTAAAGTAGTCTGTGTTAAACCATCCCTTAACATCTTTTCTTACCTACTGTCCAGGTTAAAGATAGTCTCTGTTAAACCATCCCTTAACATCTAATCTTGCCTACTGTCCAGGTAAAGATAAGTCTGTCTAAATAATTCCTTAACATCTTATCTTACCTACTGTCCAGGTTAAGTTAGTCTATGATGAGCCATCCCTTAACGTCTCATCTGAGCTACGTTAAGTTAAGGTAGTCTTGGCCCATCCCACAGCCCTGTGTCTCATGCCAGATACCATATTATTAGGTCTCCGCTTTGCTCTCCCTTCGTCTCACTTCTGAAACATGGTAACCAAAAGTGAACAGAATCCAGATAGGGATGCATCAATCACCTGTACAATGAGGATTACATTGATTCACATGAATTCCAATGCCCTGCTAATGGAGACAGAGTTTAATCACAATTTTTACTGCTTCTGCGCCATGTTTCGGCCATGGAACATTATTATACGTGCTTTTTATTTTCCCTCGGTTACATAATGGAGGTCAACGGAGTTCTTACTGTAGATTGTTTTTAACGTTGGAACTGCCGAGTTATGAAACCTTCCACATGGAAATGACAATTCATGTAGCACTTGAGAGCCCAACCTGTATGTTTAACTTGCAGTTGTTGAGGTTCGATGATGTTCATACTTTTATTTCAGTTTAGAGTCGTCTGTGAGTTTTGTTATTACCGTAGCCCATGGTAGATGTCAATCATGTGTATGGGAAAGATTACATGTCTTAAGACTGATTTGTGGCGCACTTCACTTCCTGCGGCTAATCATTCTGACACTCCTCCGATAGTCAAGTTCCATTCAGAAAGCGGGAACTTAGCAGGGGGAAGTTACGTCTGCCATACTAGCAGGAGAGCGGCAGCAGAGGGTGACAGACCAACAGGAGGGAAGTGCGCATACTACGCTAGCAGGAGAGCGGCAGCAGAGGGTGACAGACCAGCAGGAGGGAGGTGCGTCTATTACACAAGCCGGAGAGCGGCAACAGAGGGTGATAGAGCAGCAGGAGGGGGGAGAAGCGCTTACCACACTAGCAGGAGAGCGGCAGCAGAGGGTGACAGACCAGCAGAAGGAAGGTGCGCCTACCACACTAGCAGAAGAGTGGCAGCAGAGGGTGACAGACCAGCAGGAGGGAGGTGCGCCTATCACATTAGCAGGAGAGCAGCAGCAGAGGGTGATAGAGCAGCAGGATGGGGTGCGCCTACCACACTAGCAGGAGAGCGGCAGCAGAGGGTGACAGACCAGCAGGAGGGAGGTGCGCCCATCACACTAGCAGGAGAGCGGCAGCAGAGGGTGACAGACCAGCAGGAAGGAGGTGTTCCTATCACACTAGCAGGAGAGCGGCAGCAGAGGATGATAGACCAGCAGGAGGGAGGTGCGCCTACCAAACTAGCAGGAGAGCGGCAGCAGAGGGTGACAGACCAGCAGGAAGGAGGTGTTCCTATCACACTAGCAGGAGAGCGGCAGCCGAGGGTGATAGAGAAACAGGAGGGAGGTGCGCCTGCCACATCAACAGGTGTAGAGTCAGCGTTCAACCATGGCTGAGCGGTGATGCAAGTAGCATGACAGACCACGTCTCACCGACACCCCGGCCGGCCGGTGCTTACTGAGGCACAGACCAGGACTATCACACTGTAGAACATCAAGACTCAGGTGTTGCTACTGAGGCACAGATCAGGACGGTCACACTGTGGAACACAGAGACCCGGGTGTTGCTACTGAGGCATAGACCAAGACGATCAGACTGTGGAACACAAAGACCCGGGTGTTGCTACTGAGGCATAGACCAGGACGGTTAGACTGTGGAACACAAAGACCCGGCTGTTGTTGCTGAGGCACAGATCAGCACAGTCACAATATGAAACACAGAGAGCCAGGTGTTGGTCAAGAGCTGTACTATGTTCCTGTAATGTGTAAAGTTGTAAACTATTGTTTACCTGACCACTATTGCTGGCCCCCCTTTTCAAAAGACTTATTCTTCTCATCCGTTTTTTTTCATTTTTCGTTTCTATTTCTTCCGTCCTTTCCTATGGTTTACTCATATGAGAGGATGAGCTCCATGCACATCAAGTAGAGGGATCGTTGGACTGTGTGTAGACGATGCCAGGATCATGAGAGGAGTACAAGATGAATGGCGATGACAGCATCGGCCTGCAGGGGACCTGGATAAATTCCAGAATTGGTCAGACAGATAGACGATGGCATTCTGTCCCAGTGAATGCAACGTAATGAGGACGGGACAGAGTGCAAGAAGGCTTAGGTGTGGTAAAGATCTAGGGGTCGATATTGCGCCAAATTTATCACCAGAGCTACATATTAGCAGAAATGTGAAATAGGCAAACTGTCTGATGGTAAATACATGAATCACATTCAAATACAAGGACGTGTTCGTAGAATTATTCGCAACGTCTATCATACCAAAGCTGCGTCATGCCTCCCAAGTCTGGTCACAACAGTCAAAGAAGCACAAAGAAAGATCTGACCGAGAGGGTGAAGGGAAGAGCAACTAAGTTGATTGAGGTACAATGAGAGGCTGAGGGCTACACAGTGTCCACCACGGAGGAGAGGAGAGAGTTGGAGGACCTGATAACAGCCTTCAATTTTGTATACCAGTTGGATGATACTGACTGGGAACAGTTCTTCAAGGGATACAACACCAGAGTAACCAGAGGCCTCAATAAAAATTGGGTAGGTGGAGTGTGTGTTTTTGGATTGTAGCAAGCCTTTAACACTGTCCTCGACAAAAACTGGAACTACAGATGAGCATAAGAGAGGAACTCAATGGATCGAAAATATCCAAGCTGAAGAGAAATAAGGACGTGTGTCAAAAGTACTCCCTGAAATGGGTAAGAGTAACTGACTAGAGATGTCTCGCAGGACACAGTCTTTGGGCCACTGTTGTTTCTGGTCTGTGTAGATGAACCACCAGGAGGACAAGAATCATACCAGAATGTGTGAGGGGTTAGGGGTCTTCAGGACTGTGGAAAACCCTCCAAAGACACGTAACAGGATGACGAAGTTCAACCCAAATCACTGTAAGCGATGAAGATATGACAGAGTGAGAGGAAAACTAATTATAGCTACTATCTTGCGGGAGACAAGCTGCAGAAATCAAGGTGTGGGAGGGACCTGGGGGTTAATGCCGGATCTATTCCCAGACCATCAACTCGAGAATTATCGAGGAGATTATTCATCCACCAGTCAATATGAATATTATCTACATGACATGATGTCGTGTGTTACACCCAGACTAGAGTATACAGCACCAGTTTAATCATCTGTCGTGCGGGGAACACTGGCTGGAGAAGGTCCAGAGGCAGGCACTGAAGATGTACGGAAGCGACGCCACAGGGAGAAGATATGCCGCAGGAGACTAAGTGAAAATGAGGTTTAAAAATAAAGATGTGAGAATACTCATACGATCCCAGTAAGGACTATGAAACATAACTGCAGAGAGTTGGGATAAGTTTTCAAAAAACGTTTGATGCAAGAGGATGATGGTGCGAGGGGAAAATAAGAAGAGGTGGCTCCACGAGTACAGCACTCTCTCCCACCCCTTACTGTGCAAATAGGATGACACACACACACACACACACACACACACACACACACACACACACACACACACACACACACACACACAGAGTAGATGACGGAGTGACCTGATCACAACAAATAAGTGTTAAAAACAGATTGATGACGTGGACAGAGAAGAGTTCTTCGAGAGATGTAGGGATGGAACAACCAGAAACCTGAAATTAAGGCAGAATCTTGTTGAAAAAAGGTGTAAAGAAATTCTTCAATAGCATAAGAGTGGTGGGTGAATGGAACGGTATAACTGAGAATATGGTTAATGTAGAAAATAAGCAAAGATTTAAAAAAAAAAGAACTGTGTGCTAATAGAGAATGTTAAGGAGGTGAGGGAACTACGGGTGTAATATTCCCTCCCCGTACAATGCACATAGGTAATTACACACACACACACACACACACACACACACACACACACACACATACAGACTCTCTCTCTCTCTCTCTCTCTCTCTCTCTCTCTCTCTCTCTCTCTCTCTCTCTCCCCGCACCAAACACACACATGGTGATGACCGACTGACCGTGCGGGAGGTGAGGTTGTAGGCGGGGGAGGCCACTGTGTGATGACGCAGTAGGAGCCGGCTTCGTCCCTGGCGTATTGGTACAGCTGTGACCGGAGCCTCTTGCTTCGCCTCCCCATATCCTGCCCACGTAGCCTCAGCCACGGCCTCCTGCGGACAGGCAACAGTCTCAGCTGACGACGTCTAGCAATCTACATAGATGCTGACTGTCAACGTCAGCCCTCCTATACGTCAACGTCTGCCTTCCTGTACGTCAACGTCTGCCTTCCTGTACGTCAACGTTAGCTCTCCTGTACGTCAACATAAGCCCTCCTGTACGTCAACGCCAACCCTCCTCTACGTCAACGTCAGCCCTCCTGTACGTCAACGTCAGCCCTCCTGTACGTCAACGTCAGCCCTCCTGTACGTCAACGTCAGCCCTCCTGTACGTCATGGTCTTGCTGCCACGTAGGTGTCTGGCTGTTTGTGTTGACATCCCTGATGGTCTTCATATCAAGGTCTCATAATAGACTCCTTGACCTTGACTTGTATCCTGACACAGACACTCTGATATTTGTCTCACTCACTCAGATATTTTGGCCATCTCTCGCAAAGTCAACTCTGTGGTGAGTTTACGTGTCATGTTAACAGACCTTGTCTACTGTGTTCATGAAGGGCGCTCATGTTAGCATGTGGTTTGTCATGAAGGCAAGTGAGTTGTGAGGAAGGGAACAGATGTAGGTAGTGAGCTGTGATGAAGGCAACAGATTTAGGCTTTTAGCTGTGTTAACTTAGAAGACACGTGTAGCACACACAATCAGGACACATACACTTGAGAGAAACACTCAGGTGACACTTCAAGTAAGTCACACTCATACAACGAGGCACCAGAACACATCATAACAATGAGTCACAACAGGAGACCACAACACCTTACTACAAATGTCACAAGAATGCGTCACAACACACTGTAGCAGCATGTTACAGCAATGCGTCACATCGCGTAACAAGAGTTCGTTATAACAATGCATCATACATTACTACAACCCTGTATCGCAACACGCCAAATCACCTCGCACATTGCATCATAACTAAGCGTCACAGTATACATCATAACAATGCACCACACATAACCAGCAACTCACAACACATGCGTCACAGCGGATCATGACAATGCACCACCAAACGTAACAGCAGCAATTCACAGCACAAGCGTCACAGTGCGTCGAAAAATACACCACACGTTACAACAGTAATCCACAACAAGAGTGTCACATACGTCACAATGATGCATCACAGTTCACAACGAAATCTGGCAGCACAAGCGTCACAGTAAATTACAACAATAAATCACACGTAATAACAGCAATTCACAACACAAACGTCACAATACTTCACATACAACAATAGGATTTAACATCACAACACGTAACGCGGGCAAAAACACAACAGTGCAACTCACCACAAGGAAATATTACACATTCAAGAGCGTTGGTAACACTGCATACCCTGGCGCCCCCAAGGACGTATTTACGTATACATATGTACACACATGCACGTGTTTCACGCCCACGTGTTTTTCTGGAGATGAATTATAGTATTTTATGTACTTGAAAACTGCCGTTGTTTCATTCACTTGAGGAAATGTTATATAAGATACTCCTGATCGTGTGTGCGTATGTGTGGCGCACACACACACACACACACACACGGTGTTTCACTGTCTGGGTAGTTGATAGAATAAACTGCTCGAGGAGACGCTGAATACCGAAAGCTTACGAAGTTTTAAAAGGCTACTTAACGGCATGGAGAACTCAGATGGGCCGCCAAGGGTGTAAAACTCTCCCGCTGTACTATAAAAGGAGGTAAACAAACAGATCTGCGCACATATGGCTGGGGATATTGTAATTGTCAGTGACAGAGTATCAGGACCAGATGATATTAAAATGATATCAAGAAACAACGGAATTTCATCAAAGATAATGTAAAGTGTCATCAAACGGAGAAGAAAATTATGGAGCTGATAATCAGTTGACCAAAAAGCATGATAACAAAAGAAAAGCGACCGAAGGAATTTAGATGGACTTTAGCCAGGGGTAATAGGGCACATCTAGTGGAAACGGACGGAGTAAATAGTCAGAAGGATTTTATCTTCATGTTCCTGAAATAGATAAAAAAAAAAAAAAAAAATGGTCACAACGCAGAGACCAGAGTCTACTGAAGACAGGATAGTGGCTGATGCTGAAGGACGAGGATTTAGGAACATTGACGCAGACGGACATGGTAAATTACTACGTGAAGCCAAGCGAGGTTTATATACACCGTTAGAGGTAGAACAATCATGGCAGTACATGGTTTGTTCCATGGAAGGTTCGTGATCAGTGCTTGTTGGTGAAAATGGAAATTCTAGAAAAACAGAGAAACGGTTGGACAAGACTAATAGGTGGTAATGATTTTTAATATCGAGAAGTCCATAGTTTTAGATATCGATGGTAAAAACGAGACGGCAAATTACAGCATGAAATCTGTTGAGCTAAGAAAGGGTAAGTGAGGAAAAAGACTTGGGCGTAATTACCTCTGGTGACCTAGAGCCAAGTAAGCAGTGCACAGAAACAGTAAAAAGACCACAAAATTCCCGGATTCAGAGGTAGAGCTTTCGAATTTAAGTCCAGGGAAATCATCCTCACACTTTATAATTCATTGGTTCGTCCTCATCTTGAAAATTATATTCAGTTTTGGTCACCCTACTGGAAAACATGCATAGACAATGTAGAGCACAACGTCGAGCTGCCAAGATGATTCCTGGACTGAAAAATAAATCCTCTATGAGAGCCAACTTGACGACAAATCTATTTAGCCTCGTAAAGATAAAGGTTAAGAGGTGATATGATACAGATATTCAAAAATATCAACGACTTTGATAGTCTCAGTCAAACAAGCTACTTAAGGATTGATTAACCTGATTTCACTCGTAGTAATTGATACAAACTCAAGGGCATATTTGTATGATTCCTGCCAAGAAATTTAACGATTCGTAAGAAACATATCAAGATAAGGAAGCAGGAAATCTCAGGATGGTACAGGCAACAGCGAGACGCAGACTCTTCTGATATGATACAGCAAACCATGAAGACACGTATGCTTAGAGTAGGGCGTCCAGAGGAAAATGTTTTGTTCCACATGTTACTGAGCACACGAGAACAGAGAGACCTATACGCTATCTGTACTGGAGCTGTACACACGGCAGCAGCAGCATGGAAATTGACACTATCATCACATCTGATACACCAGATGAAAAAAGTGATCATATAATGCTTGAGTCTGATCATGTGGTGAAGGATAGCATGATAAAATTTTGGACAAGAAACCAGGATCAGATAGGAATTATGTACGTTGGAGGAAACTGCCCAAAGCTAAGTAATTTCACCGTTGAACGTTAGAAAGCTCGAAGGTATAGGGATGTAGCGTGGAGGAGAATGGCCACCATTAAAAAAGGGCCTGAACTGGAAATGTATGTAAGTGAACTGGAAGCGATTACAGCAAGATAAGGAAGGAGGAACAGAGGATCTTTGGTGAGAATATCGTAGACAAGGCAGGAGAGACGAACCAAGACTTCTGAAGTTCGTCAGGCGTAACTTGTTGATGACAGGGAAGCCAGGAAGGCTAAGAGATTTCGACGTAAGAATAGCAGAGGATGATGTGACGATATGAAGGAGGAAAGTGACATATTCAAGAGAATTTTTGTGGTGTGAGACGCTATAGTGGCAATACTAGTGAGACGGAACGGGATGGTATTGAATATCATTGACATTTGTGCATCAGAATTTTTTACTTTCGTATTGTCCCGTCTGTCAGTTTTGTATATATGCATCAAGTCTTTACTCACATGTACACACACACACACACACACACACACACACACACACACACACACACACACCAGCCTAAGCCAGGTGTCTATTCATCAACCAGCTCCAAGGGGAGGACGAATACCTGGGTTAGGTGTTGGCAGACGGACACGCCCAAGATTCGAACCTATGATCAGTAGTGCTATACACTACACCATGGAGGCCCGTGTTTGTGTCTGTAGGAGAGAGAGAGAGAGAGAGAGAGAGAGAGAGAGAGAGAGAGAGAGAGAGAGAGAGAGAGAGAGAGAGAGAGAGAGAGATTTGATTGCTCTGCACACTCCTTGAGCCTTCTGTACCGCCATACCCACCCACTGTTGCCTTTAGCCGTCGGAGTTGACGCAAGGTCTGAAAGTAGTGGAAATGCTTGTTGAGCCAGCGCTCACAAACATATATCTTGCGCACAGAGAAAAACACGGCGCATGAGACAGTGTGAGCCTGGGAGGGACGCAATTGTTTGGTACACAAGGTCGCGATGTAGGAGACTTGAAGGTTGTGCAGTGGAAGGTCGTTTGAAGCAACAGACCTGTCCTATGCCTCCTGCAGCGTAACGTACAAGGGATGCAAGTTGTGTTCACCCGCCAGCACGTGAACGGTGAGAGAAAGCTGTTGCAGCTACTGCAGTCCATCAGTCTACCTTGAAATTACGTAAAACTTCGATAATCTCGATCTAACAAGCCACTCAATGCTCGATTCATCTGACTCATAGTTACGAATACGTACCAGAATGAGGTGAAGTACTGTTTCTTTAATAGGATTGTTAAGACATGAGGCGAAGTACCAGTTAGAGTGGTTGAAAGCAATAACATACATGCGTTTCAGAACAGATAAATGCTTCAAGGTCACGACTGACATTGTTTGCGCCTCCTTAACATGAAAAACTGGCAGGTTTTCCGCTACTTTTACCACGTTTAAGTTTAGTTTCTGACACTTCCCACTATCACAAACAGCCTCAAAAGGACCCAGTAATCTGTTGTTATTTGTCTTTCTTCGTAAATTGCTTCAAGGACATAAACAAACTAATTATAGACTTCGACCCATGTAGGACTCGTGGTTCTCATGACATTTCTCAACATGGGCTTATGTGTCTAGATACATGCGTTTGAGAGGCCGCTTGAAGTATTGTTCCGTATGTCAATGGAGGAAAGTATAGCGCCTATAGAGTGGAAAGAGGCAGATGTGTCGTACTTTTCTTTAAGAATGGAAACGGGGAAATTGCGCTGCATTTAATCCCAAATCTCACTGACAAGTGTGATAGATAATAAGAAAGCAAATGGGAAATCATTTGCAAAGGCCGAACTACTATCTACATGGAAAGACAACACTGAATAAGGGATAGGAGATCTTTTATGACAGATCTCTTAGATATCTGAGAGAGAGAGAGAGAGAGAGAGAGAGAGAGAGAGAGAGAGAGAGAGAGAGAGAGAGAGAGAGAGAGAGAGAGCTCCGTTTCAGATAGAAAATTCGATAATGGAGTATGCATTTCTGGAATGTCACATAGGCTTTGACCCTGTACCATACAGAATGTTGGGTCTTGAGGCAGGAATGTGAAAGTCCTTGGGAGGGGCAGGTAACGAGAGACCTTATGTTCCACGAGAAGGAAATCTGCTTTCTTAACCTGAACTGTAGAAACAGGATGGAAATGCAGACAGCACCTCCCCACCCACCTCTCCTTCCGGCTCAAGTGCCGGAAAAAGAAAGCTACCAGGTGAGGTCTGACCAGGGCAATGTAAGAAGTATTGTATCCTTTATTTTGTAGTTTATATTTCAAATATGAAGCCTAGCAGCCCGTTAACATTATTGTATACATTTAGGCATTGTTTTCCGTACTTAATGTCATTATCTATTATCACTCCGATGTTTTCTCACTCCTAATAATGGTTTGCTGGGTAGTCTGTATTCTTGATCTAATAATCAGAGCCAAAATGTATTACTTAGTATCAGTCAACACTGAAATCCTTCTGTCATGTTTCTCACCACTTCATCAGTTTGTCTAAATCCCTTTGAATCCTCAAGCAATCTTTTCTTGACTATGATGATAATTTTTCCTCGTTTCTTGTCGTCGGCAAATCTCGAAATCCTACCTGTGAGTCTTGTCTCCAGGTCACCGATGTGCGTGATGGAAAGCATAGGTGCCAGGGATGAGTCTTTTGGTACGCTGCTCAACACAGTGAAGCCAGGCAGATGTTTCGCCATGTCCAGAGCTTAAGCTTTACTTTGTAATCTTTTAGGTAATTGTTTGCTGAAGGCTTTACGAGAATCTAGATATTTTGGAGGATATTTTGGAGTCTCAGCTACGGTATGTATGACTAAAGGATTCATTCAGATTCGTTAATCATTATCTTTTATTCCAAAATCCATTTGATGTTCCAGACGATCAACGAATTTGTCTTGATGTTACTATTCTGGAACCAAAGTAAGGCGGGCTTCAGCAGACTCTGTTGATCTGGACTTGAGTATCATGTTTGAAGTCAGGAAGGCAGTCAACAGTGAAGTGGATCACATCATGATGCTTGTTTCCTAGCTTTTCACTGACCTCATAGGTGCTAATTACGTCTTTTTTGAGTGGATATTAAATCTGAAATGTTATTGCCTCTCGCTGGGTCTAGGAAAACTATCTTCATGTAGATCAATTAGTCTTGTCGTCCTCCTGGTTACCGTCAGGTGGTTCCAGTTTATGCCGGGTTGTTAGGATATGCTACAATTATTGCTTGATTGTCATTTACTCAGGATTTGAGTTCCTCAGGCAAAGCTTTCCAATTCTCTGCACATTGTCTGTACTCCATGAATCATCTTAGACATCTTGAGTTCAATATACAATGAATCGTATGTATTAACATCTAGTTTTCTATGTTTATCTTAGTTTCGTCTAGCACGTATTACAAAACACAGTAGATTTATGTCGTCCGTCTTTAGAAAAACTTTATATATACCTGGAAACGTTGACTCTCCCGATACATATCTATTTTCTTGGAATTCAAGACGGTTAATGCTGACAGAGTAAATGACTCCATCCGAAGTACGAAACTTGCCCAAGGGGAAGAGAACAAACGACGCACGTCAGAGGAATCTTTTCCACTTGGTGTGGGTCAGCAGGGTAACATATCACGAGTCACGTCCCTGGAATCAACGCTCCTCCTCGATCTATACAAACGACCCGCCTGAAGGACTGGAACCATACCTTGATATGTTTGCGGGTGACGTCAAGGTCGTAAGGGAAGTAAAGAATGATGAAGATGACATCAACTTATAAGGGAACTTAAGGAAATTGTAAGACTGATATAATTCAACCCGAGTCGTGTATAACTATAAGGATGGGACACAGTCTAACAACTCCTCGAGTCTATCTAGAGGCAAGCAAGCTGCAGGAATGTACGTTTATGTGTGGGAGTCAACCTCGTATCTGATGTCTCCCCTGAGGAGACCTTTTAAGGATGTAGGCTGGCGACCTAAGGATGTAGGCTGGCTGTCGGCTGTCAGATGTCAGAGAAGGTCCGGAGGAAAACAGCAAAGACAGTGACAGAACCTAGAGAACTGAGCTACAATGAGAGGTTACATGCTATGAGTCTGCCAACCGTGGCCAAGAGAAGAGTAAGGGATGACTTGATCACAGCCTGTAAATTTCTAAACCAGGTTCATGATTTCGAAACTGAATAGTTGATGGAAGTATACAAAGGATTGAACAGCCGGGGGCCATAGCTGGAAATGAAGCAAGAAACTTGTCAGAAAACATAGAAAGAAGTAATACTGACATCTCTCAGAAAGGATGACTAGGATTATTTAGAGGGACAGAACTCCCTCCATGTACCGCACCAACCCCCTCCCTGCTCCGTACAAATAGGTAGTCAAGCGTACATTCACTAGTACATTACAGCAGCGTGGCACAACACACAACGGTCACAACATTATCATACCAACACATTACAACACGTTACAACACACAACAGGGCACAACATTATCATACCAACACATTACATGTCACAACACACAACAGGTGACACCATTATCATACCAACACATAACATGACACAACACACAACGGGTCACACCATTATCATACCAACGCATAACATGTCACAACACACAACAAGTCACACCTTTATCATACCAACACATAACATGTCACAACACACAACAGGTCACACCATTATCATACCAATACATGTCACAACACACAACAGGTTGCAACATTATCATACCAACACATAACATGTCACAACACACAACAGGTCACACAATTACCATACCAACACATTACAACATGTAACAACACACAACAGGTCACAACATTATCATACCAACACATAGCATATCACAACACACGTCACAACAATATCATACCAACACATTACAACACGCCACAACACACAACAGGTCACAACATCGTCATACCAACACATTACAACACGTCACAACACACAACAGGTCACAACATTATCATACAACACATTACAACATGTCACAACACACGACAGGTCACAACATTATCATACCAACACATAACATGTCACAACACACAATAGATCATAACATTATCACACCAACACATTACAACACGTCACAACACACAACAGGTCACAACATGAACATACCAACACATTACAACAGGTTACAACATTATCATATCATCACATTGCAACACGTCACAACACAACAGGTCACAACATTATCATACCAGCACATTACAACATGTCACAACACACAAGTCACAACATTTTCATACCAACACATTACAACACGTCACAACACACCACAGGTCACAACATTATCATACCAATCATATTAACACGTCACAACACACAACAGGTCACAACACCGTCATACCAACACATTACAACATGTCACAACACACAACAGGTCACAGCATGAACATACCAACACATTACAACATGTAACAACACAACAGGTCACAGCATTATCATACCAACACATTAAAATACGCCACAACACACAACAGGTCACAACATTAATTTACCAAGACATTACAACATGTCAGAACACACAATAGGTCACGACATTATCATACCAACACACAACACATCACAACACACAACACATCTCGGAAGATTAGAGTAACGCATTACACGAAATGTTGAAGAAATCTGCCTCACCACAATGAAGACCATGAGAACACATGACACTTCACAGAAACTTTCCCCAAAGAACATATCGCAGCAGAGCAACACAACACATCGAACATCACACAAGCCACAAGAACACATCGTAAGGCATTTTACAACACAAACCACTCAAGAACTGTGTGTGCCAACGGCGTGTTATACGAACACGTCAAAACACTTCGAAGTAGTGTGTCACAACACATTATAACAGTATTTCACAACATATAAAGGCTACTGTACCGCAGTATTACGTATAACACATAATAACAATCAATTGTGTGAACGAGACGCATAACTAAACACTATGCCACATCAACACATAACATGCCCAACACGTCACAACGTGTGACAATCAATAATCTGTCGTGCCTGCGAATCACAGTACATAACACGTCACAATATATCACATCAAAGTACCACAACACATAATATATAACAACGTATAACAACAACACATCACGACCCATACCTCCACGTGTCATCCCCACGCGGATCTAAGGTAACCCACTCCTGAACACACAAGCTGAAGTTCACTGATGTAAGAAATTCACCACCATTGTGTTGCGGTAGTGTACACTACCACCGACACGATAGTGTACAACACCACCGTCACGATAGTGTACAACACGACCGTCACAGTAGTGTACAGCACCACCGTCACAGTAGTGTACAGCACCACCGTCACAGCTTATTGAGAGCGGTATGCTTTAGATCCGCGTGAGGATGACGACGCCAGCAGGAGTAACACGTTCCGGGACCATGTAGAGTGCAGCAGGTGCGACACGCTTGTATAGTGAGGATCTCGTGACCACTTGTGTTTACAGGTGTGCCGACCTCTGTTGAGTGAGAGCGAGAGCTGATATGAGGACTTTTGCTGTTACTACGACGACCTCTGTTGATCCTGTTACGATGGTCGTTACTAATGTGCCCCTTGACAGCCTGTTGGGTTACTGCCACCAGTCCTGCAGGAGGTGTTACTACCTCTCCACTGTTACTGTGACGAGCGAACTGTTCATCGTAAGGAATCAGGGTTGTCGATACATTGCCTTAGCATGATATAGTTTCCCATCAACATTCTTCCCTTATCTCTCGAAGGTTTCCTCTCTCTCTCTCTCTCTCTCTCTCTCTCTCTCTCTCTCTCTCTCTCTCATGTGGAAAACACTTGCAATAATTTAAAAGATTATTATCTTCAGCTATGAAAGGGAGAACACAAAGACGGGTTCTGCATTTCCCAAAGACGAACACATGTCTGAAAGTGTATCGAATGAGAGGAAATGTTTGTGGCTACAGAGGCAACGTTACGTGACCATGTATCCTGTGCACTCCAGGTTGGTTGATTGACTAGGGTTTAGTTCGATCGACCTTCACTATCATTAAGGCCGGCAACTGGACAATTTTTCACAATCTTAGGTGTTAGAGATGATTATGAGTCCACACTCACTCTCGCTGTGCCTAAGGCGGCCCTTGTCTGCATGGGGCTGTGCAGGAAGGGTTGGGTTGTGGGCCGTTTCCTCAGATGGTAAGATATGTTGAGCCACATCCTGACCACCCGACCTCTCATGAAGATCTGAAGTGCGACACAGTACAGTTTAAAGAATCCTAGAGTAACATTTCATCTTAACTACCTGGTCTATGACGGTACGACCCTTGTGCACGACAATAGAACCCTTGAGGAAAACGGTACGACCACTGGGTATGGTGAACCAGCTTGTGATTTGAGCCCTTATTGGCCGATCATCATACTCGAAGGCTTAGTTGTAACTGAGGTCAAGGATCGTGCCGTCTTGTGCACGGAGCTGAGGAAGGTTCCTGAGGGACCTGGAGGCTGGTTCACTCTTAGGAAAATTGAGGAAAGTTGTGTTGAGAGAGAGAGAGAGAGAGAGAGAGAGAGAGAGAGAGAGAGAGAGAGAGAGAGAGAGAGAGAGAGGAGCACAGCGCTTCCTCCCCTCACGAGGACGTCTTGCTCGGCCCCACCCGAGGCACGCCCATCCCTCCGCCGGTGTTCCGTGGCAGGTGTTACTTTCACTGTCCTCCTGCACCACAACTCACCACCGTTTCCAGGTATGACCAACTGTCGTGTCGTGAGTTATGACCAAATCTATGATCATTATGACCCATACGAACCACACTCACACAACTCTTGTATTTACCCGAGAGTCTCCCAGCGCACGATCACCAGGTCCAGTCAGCTGGGGCTGCGCTGGCATGCAGCGGTGCGGTGAGGGAAGCAGCAGCTGGACTCGAGGCACCAGTTCCAGCAGGAGGAGCGGCAGGAATAGAGGCACAAGCTGCAGCAGGAGGAGCGGCAGGAGTAGAGGCACCAGCGGCGGCAGGAGGAACGGCAGGAGATCGGGAGCAGCGGCCGGGCCGCAGGCAAGACTGGGCCGCGTGTCGCACGGCGGCGGCACCACACCTCTACTTCCTCCCTGCCGGATGTCAGCCATTACAGTCCCCTGGCTACTGTATACTGGTTGTCTCCCCCTCCATGGATACTGTATACTGGCTGACTGCCCTCCCCCCCCCGCCTGGCTACTGTATACTGGCTCTCTCTCTCTCTCTCTCTCTCTCTCTCTCTCTCTCTCTCTCTCTCTCTCTCTCTCTCTCTCTCTCTCTCTCTCTCTCTCTCTCTGTGCTACTGTATACTGGCTGATCCCCCCGGCTACTGTATACTGGCTGACTCCCCCCCGGCTACTGTATACTGGCTGACTCCCCCCCCCCCCGGCTACTGTATACTGGCTGACTCCCCAGGCCTTCTTACCCCTTCCGTTCTGCATACTCGCCCCTCCCTCCAAGATCCTTGCATTTACCTCCCTCACCATCCCATCCATAAACAAATCAAACAGCCATGGTGACATCACACACTCACGCCTTACCAGAACCTTGAAAACCACACTCGTCGGTGAGACAGGTATGTAGTTCGGTGGCTGTTCCCAGTCTTTCTTATACATTGGTATGAAATTTGTCCGTTTCCACTCCCTTGCCACTCTGCATCTCTCCTGCAGCATCTTGAGCATATTTTCGAGAGATGTGTTTAACGTATCAGAACACATTTTCAGCACATATGGTGAAATTTCATCAGATCCTTGAGACTTTTATGGGTCAAGGGCCTTTGAATAGTCCCTTAAATTAATTTCTAGATCTGTTTTTTAAGTCCTCCTCCCGGATCCATGTCACTGGTGTTGGGGCCATAGCGTCTTCCACTGTGAAAACGCATATGAACTTGTTACTCAGTTCCTCACATATCCTTACGTCATCCTTAGTCTGATTAGCTGTTCTCTAACAGGCAAGTGACTCCTGGGAAATTTAAGGAAAAGTTTGGATTTTCTCCTCCATCGTCCATGATATTCGCTTCAAAGTTTGTATGTTCCTCCTTCCTAATCCTGGTGCCTCGTTCCTTGCTCTCATAAACCTCGCATACGCTGGCTGGCTGGAGTGCCGTCTATACCCAATGCACATCTTGAAGCTCCTTTGCTCCTTGACATCTTTTATTAAGCCATTCTTTCTTCTTCCTTATCCTTCCCTCTGTATTTCCAGCCAGTGCTACTCATGTTCCTACTTCATAGAAAATTTCACAGAATCTCGCATTATAAAGTTCCGTTTTCTGGCTACTGAATTTCAGTTTCCAATTTATGTTGCCAGAGAACCGTTGAGGTTTACGTAGTTTCCACGATTATGTCTTCTCTTTGTGTCTTCTTCCACCTCTGCTCGTTCTCATTTACCACATAGTCGAGGTTGAGCGTTACATGATCACTTGTCCCATTTGGTATATCATACATGACGTTCTCATTATCCATGCTACTATGTATGAAGGAAAGATCTGGTAATGTTGGTGTATCAGTCCCTCTCATCCCAGTAGGCTCACTAATATGTTGGTACGGGAAATTTTCCTACAAACAATTTAGCCTGCATGACTTCCTGTCACTAGGAGAATACAAAATCCCTAAGTCTCTACTGATAACTGAAATCTCCAATCATCTGTGCTTTACCACCTCTGCGTAATGTGTGGTACACTGGCTCATGTATCATCCTAATTGTTCCTACGTTGTATATTTGTTTTTGTTCGTTGCGATTTTTTTTTGAGGATTACGTAATATCAACGTCAATATGCACTTCCTCCCTATAGGTACTCTTAGCATTATGTATTGTCTGAATGGACCATCTTCCACTATTTCTTGAATCTTATGGTCGTCTTTTATTCAAAGGGCCAATCCTCCTCCTCCTCTCCTCCTATTTACCTCCTTACCATCAAGTACTCCTCTGGACAAGAGAGGTGAGACCTAATGTTTTTAGTAAGCTTTGTGTCCACGACTCCACCTGTATCAGGTGCACTTTCCCTTGTAGAGCCATTGAATTCTTACTCAACGATAGATCCAACAACATTTGAGTACATTACTTTCAGTCTGACATTATCTTCTACCACTCCTGCCCTCAGTGCAGTGCAGGCGGAACTGCTCCGTCCTCTTGCCTCATTTAAAGACTCCGGGCTCCAGCTTTTTCTTTCCGACTGTCTTCTTTTCTTCATTTGATTTATCATATTTGATGAATAACCCACTGACTTGAATATAGTCTCTAAGTTTCTTAGCTTTCCTAAGTACCTCCTGGCTAGATGACTCTAGGTCAAACGTAAGCATAACTTGTCGCCCCCTGAATGTCTTGATTATAACCACCAGTTCTTTTCCTTTCTTTTATCACCGGAACTGCGTCTGGTAATTCTGTAGCCTTCAGTGATATTTTGGTATTTCCTCTTTCTTTCCCCCATTGTTCTTTATGTGGTTTATGACTCTTCAAGCCGTAGGATAATCATGTCATTACAACACTTCCACCCTCCTCCATACATTCTTTTCTATATCCCATACCTGGCATCTGCATAACATAAAGGCATGTGACTGATTGACCAGACAGGAATATCCTACCAATGGGAGGTGGTCTTACCGCATACAGGCCTGTGATTGGTTAACCGGATGGGAATATTCTACCATTTGGAGGAGGTCTTTCTTCATACAGGCATGTGATTGGTTGACCGGATGAGAATGTCTTACCAATGGGAGGAGATCTTACCGCTTATAGGCATGTGACCAAATGGTAATATACTGCCAATGGGAGAAGGTTTTACAATATATTGGCATGTGACTAGTTGACCACACCCGATTCCGGTTCACTGGTGGTGTTTGTGCTTATTCCAACATCAACGCACCTGTTGCACGCCGCAAAGACCTTGAGTTCCCAAACTCTGATGTTATGTGGCTTAAGGACTATCTCCCAACTACCACACTTTTCTTTTGTTTCTCCAGCTGCTCTCCTAATTCTACTGATACTCTATCTTCCTTCAACTATCTAAGCTCCTGCCATTAGACTGTGGCATCCTCTCACCCGGAAGCCGAAGTCTTCTACTCCGGGGTTTTCAACGTTCACCATAGGGAATGGTTGAATTCCTCCCATACAGGTGATGAAGGTATCGAAGTCCTCTCGTTCTCCATTCTCAATTATTTAGAGCAAATTATCTCCCCCCTCCACCCATATTCCTGACCGATGTGACCACTCGTCTAATATTCTGGATCTGTTTTTCACCTTTCGTCCGTCCTGCTGTAACTACAATGTCGCCCCCAATTGGTTCATCTGATCACTCTCATAAATAAATGTATCTATTCTAACGGCACGTTCCTCTCCAGTAGCCCCTTCTGAGCGTAAATACTGTCACCTTAACAACGCTGACTGGAATAACTTTAGTAATTTCTTTTCTGACTTCCCTTGGGTAAATTACTGTCTCTCATGTGGTGATGCCTCTGTCTCCACCGAATGCATAGCAGAGGCTATTGTTGCGGGAATGGAAGCATTTATCCCCTCTCCCTCCATAATGACCTCTTTATCCAACCTATAGTTCATCAGTTCTTTTTTTGAGGCCATTCAGGCAAGGGATCAAGTATGTTAAGTTTGGAAAAACTTTTCCTCATATGGCTCCCATTCAGCTTTCATCCTGTGAGCTCGTTATCCGTCTGGTAAAGCGTTTCTTTATTTAAAGGAAATACGATAACCTCTCCTCGTCCTCCACTGATGGGTCTTTCTCGTTTCTAGCGAAGGGTATCTCTAACAGCTTTTGTCGCCCTACCTTTCCTTCACTTTTCCGTTCTGACGATACTATAGCTGTCTCTCTCGTTTCTCCTCTAACTCCATCTTGGATAATTCTAACATTCCTTCACCCCCTGATGCTCCTCTTACTAATCCTATGCCTCTCCCCGTAATCTCTTTTTGAGCTGTCCGAAAAGCGTTTCTTTTTGTGGACACAAGCAAGATTTATGATCCTGATGGCATCCATCCCCGTGCACTGAAAAAGTGTGCCTCTGAACTTGCACCTGTGCTTAATAGTCTGTTCCGTTTCTGTTTAGGAACCAAAACTTTTCCTTCTCCTTGGAAGCAAGCGTTGATACATCCCATCCCTAAGAAGGGTGACCGTTTCGACCCCTTTGAATATTGTCTTGTTGCTTTGACATCTACCATTTTTAAAGTCTTTGAATCCCTCCTCAACTCCCATATCCTTAGACACCTTGAATCTCACAGTTTTCTCTCTGATCACCAGTATGGCTTCCATTATGCGAGATCCACTGATCATCAACTCAGAGAGATTTTGGGAAATCCTACGGAGTTACCCTTGACATATCCAAAGCTTTTGACAGGGTGTGGCATCGAGGTTTCATCTCTAAGCTCCCCTCTTTTGGCTTCCCCCACTCTGCCCCTTCATATCTAGCTTCCTCTCCGGCCGAGCTATCTCTGCAGTTGTTGATGGATAAGCCTCTCCCTCTTTTCGCCATCAAACAGCGGTGTCCATCAAGGTTTCGTCCTTTCCCCTACACTTTTGCTCCTTTTTATCAACAATTTCTTCCACAAATAACTAAATGCATTCATACATCCTATATAATTCTGCTCCATCTTCTCTCACTCGATCTGCATCTCGTCTCAAAACAACTTTCTCAATAAACTCAGAGTTGGACAGGATATCTCAGTGGGGTAAACGAAACTTTAAGTTTAACGCCTCCAAGGTCCAGTTTCTGCCCATCTCTCTGTCGGAAATTCCTCGCAACACTCCTCTTTCCCTTGACGGTTCTGTAATTCCATCTTTTCTTTAAATGAACATACTTGGCATTACGGTAACATCCACTCACTTAATTAACACGTGATCCAATAACGCCCTCTAGCCATTTCTCCTACTTACATATGTATACTTGTGTATATCTCTCTTTTTAAACTAGTTATGCCCAATCACCAGTCCTTTTTCTGCACACAGATCCACAAGCTCTTCACCATTTCCATTTACAACACTGAACACCCCCTTGTACACCAGTTTTATCCTCAACTGCCACATTACTCACCTTTGCATTCAAATTACCCATCACTATAACCCGGTCTCGTGCATCAAAGCTGCTAACACACTCACTCAGCTGCTCCCAAAACGCCTCTCATGATCTTTCTTCTCATGCCCAGGTGCATAGGCAGCAATAATCACCCATCTCTCTCCATCCACTTTCGGTTTTACTCATATCAATATAGAGTTTACTTTCTTACACTCTATCACACACTCCCACAACTCCTGCTTCAGGAGTAGTGCTGCTCCTGAGCTTGGGAAGGAGACTTGTGTGAGGAGGTATCAGGAGAGACTGAGTACAGAATGGAAAAAGGTGAGAGCAAAGGACGTAATGGGAGTGGGGGAGGAATGGGATGTATTTAGGGAAGCAGTGATTGCTTGCGCAAAAGATGCTTGTGGCATGAGAAGCGTGGGAGGTGGGCAGATTAGAAAGGGTAGTGAGTGGTGGGATGAAGAAGTAAGATTATTAGTGAAAGGGAAGAGAGAGGCATTTGGACAATTTTTGCAGGGAAATAATGCAAATGACTGGATGTATAAAAGAAAGAGGCAGGAGGTCAATAGAAAGGTGCAAGCGGTGAAGAAGAGGGCAAATGAGAGTTGGTGTGAGAGAGTATCATTAAATTTTAGGGAAAATGAAAAGATGTTTTGGAAGGAGGTAAAAAAGTGCGTAAGACAAAGGAACAAATGGGAACTTCAGTGAAGGGGGCTGATGGGGAGGTGATAACAAGTAGTGGTGATGTGAGAAGGAGATGGAGTGAGTATTTTGAAGGTTTGTTGAATGTGTTTAATGGCAGAGTGGCAGATATAGGGTGTTTAGGTCGAGGTGGTGTGGAAAGTGAGAGGGTTAGGGAGAATGATTTGGTAAACAGAGAAGAGGTAGTAAAAGCTTTCCGGAAGATGAAAGACGGCAAGGCAGCGGGTTTGGATGGCATTGCCGTGGAATTTATTAAAAAAGAGGGTGACTGTATTGTTGACTGGTTGATAAGGTTATTCAATGTATGTATGACTCATGATAAGGTGCCTGAGGATTGGCGGAATGCTTGCATAGTGCCATTGTACAAAGGCAAAGGAGATAAAAGTGAGTGCTCAAATTACAGAGGTATAAGTTTGTTGAGTATTCCTGGGAAATTATATGGGAGAATATTGATTGAGAGGTTGAAGGCAAGGCATATACAGAGCATCAGATTGGGGAAGAGCAGTGTGATTTCAGAAGTGGTAGAGGATGTGTGGATCAGGTGTTTGCTTTGAAGAATGTGAGAAATACTTAGAAAAGCAAATGGATTTGTATGTAGCATTTATGGATCTGGAGATGGCATATGATACAGTTGATAGAGATGCTCTGTGGAAGGTATTAAGAATATATGGTGTGGGAGGCAAATTGTCAGAAGCGGTGAAAAGTTTTTATCGAGGATGTAAGGCATGTGTACGTGTAGGAAGAGAGAAAAGTGATTGTTCTCAGTGAATGTAGGTTTGCGGCAGGGGTGTGTGATGTCTCCATGGTTGTTTAATTTGTTTATGGATGGGGTTGTAAGGGAGGTGAATGCAAGAGTTTTGGAGAGACGGGCAGTATGCAGTCTGTTGTAGATGGGAGGGCTTGGGAAGGGAATCAGTTGTTGTTCACTGATGATACAGCACTGGTCGCTGATTCGGGTGAGAAACTGCAGAAGCTTGTGACTGAGTTTGGTAAAGTGTGTGAAAGAAGAAAGCTGAGAGCAAATGTGAATAAGAGCAAGGTCATTAGGTAGAGTAGGGTTGAGGGACAAGTCAATTTTGAGGTAAGTTTGAATGGAGAAAAACTGGAGGAAGTGAAGTGTTTAAGATATCTGGGTGTGGATTTGGCAGCGGATGGAACCATGGAAGCGGAAGTGAATCATAGGGTGGGGGAGGGGGAGAGTGCATATATATATATATATATATATATATATATATATATATATATATAGAGAGAGAGAGAGAGAGAGAGAGAGAGAGAGAGAGAGAGAGAGAGAGAGAGTAGGAGCACATAGTGCAAGAATATATATAGAGTTACAGTGGACCAGCGGCGGTGTGTGTTGTCATGTGGTATGGAGGTGATGGAGAGACTATATGTTCGTGGACTGTGAGCCAGCGGCTGCCCAGGTGTGGGGGAGGCAGACAGAACAAACAGCTACCTGGGTTACACCTGAAGTGGTGTCCCATTGCGCAACCAACACTAACCCCATCTGAAACCCGGGCGGGTAGTTATGATTACGTACCTCCCTGGTCAGCGGCTGTCTACCTCCCACGAGAGAGAGAGAGAGAGAGAGAGAGAGAGAGAGAGAGAGAGAGAGAGAGAGAGAGAGAGAGAGAGAGAGAGAGAGAGAGAGAATGTTTTCATTATTCTAAGGATATGATTATCATTATTATCGTTGTTGTTATCATTATTATTATTATTATTATTATTATTATTATTATCATTATTATTATTATTATTATTATTATTATTATTATTATCATTATCACTATCATTATCATTACCTAAGTAATAAAGAGGTTAGGTGAGTGGGTGGTGGGCCTGGGTTACATTACCCCCACGCCGTGTTCTGACCTTTCCTTATGGCGTTACCTAACACCACCACTGGTGAGTTTCATGTAGCATCTCCTGGCCCGGGACCACATGGACGCTCACACGGTATCCTTAGCAACACACGGACGTGTGAACACCTCCGCTCGCCTCCCTCCCCACCCGCCCATTAAGCAGCCAGCCAGGGCAGCCTCCTCACTGTGACTGCGGTTCTCAGTTGTTGTTTTTTTTCACCTGTTTCCTATTTGATACCTCAGGTTGCCAGTCACCCACTTGAACGATGCATTGTTAAGGTGGGGGAAGGGCGGGTGACGAGTGCCAGCAGACTGTCAGTATGGTCATTTGACTGGTGACGGGGTGAGGAGGATGGGTGAGGTACTGTGACTGTGTCTGATGTGACTCCTCAGGATGACATACTGAACCCTCGGATGTTTTCAAGTATGTCTGCCTGGAAATTTTACGAGAACTTTTTATGTCGCCTGCGGATATCTATCTATCTATCTATCTATCTATATTCGATAGATAGATAGACAGGTAGATAGATTTTCTCCATTCATTTTAATTTTCTTCTTAAAGTACATGTGAAGTTCTGGGAACACAAATACTGCCCATCTTCAGTCAACTCGACTAAAAGTGATACAAAACAATTAAAGAACGAAGCATGAATTGAACACATCCTGGAGTGTTAAAAGTGAGAGCGGTAACTTATGTAATATCTTAAATAACTGAAATAAATGAGTAACGGTTTATTGGATCTAGGCAACCAATCGGCTGTAAATACACAGTTGAGGTATTACAGATATTACAGAACTGGGAGGTCATGACATTTATTAATTAAGTAATCATACACGAGCTTAAGATGAGGGTGAACTGGATCTTTCCAAACTTTGGGTAAGCACATGGGTTAGGTACATTTAGATAGCAGGGTAGCAGGTATACAGGGAGGTTTACTGTGTCCGTGATTGTTCCAAACTTTGGGTAAGCACATGGGTTAGGTACATTTAGATAGCAGGGTAGCAGGTATACAGGGAGGTTTACTGTGTCCGTGATTGTTTGAAAGTAATTGCCAAGCTCTTGTTTGCCCTGTACTTCGATGATTCATGAAGGGATTGTATTCTCTTATGCAGATGGTTTCTGTTATGAGCAGTCTTGTAGGGTCGTAGCAACGTTCCAGTATTATTGTGTTTTCAGTAAGATGCTGATGAGTGAGATGCTAGTCATGTTGTTGTTGCATATATAGTTCAGGGCCTCCGTGTTGAAGGCGAATTGTTAAGCGTCGACTGAGTGATGTAGTAGTCATATCGATGCAGCTCACGTTGTCTTCAAGTTTACAACTTTCAACTGGGGAAGAGCACTTGTAAACCACACTCCTAGATTGCAGTGGGGTTTATGGTCTGTGTGAGGTCATTTCTCATAGTGTAGTCACCGGTTACGTAGAGTTACATAGATACACAGACCACACAAACCCAAGGTCCCAGCGAGGTGGTCTGGGCCTTTAAAGGCAGGGAATGAGAAGAATAGCAAAGAAAAGGCTCACTTCCCACCCTCCATTTCCCCTGGCAACAAACCAGACGGAAACAGCTCGATTCACATTAGACCACCAAGTAACTGACCGTGACCTGACCTTCATATGAACGTCACCGGCCGACCACAGCATGTTCATTCACACACAGCACCGCCTGGTCTCCAGCTGTACGGTGGCAGTACACTTGTACCGGGAAGGATCGTATCTCTAAGGTGGATATGTTTCAAAATTTTAGTATAAGTGACTTGGCAGTAATGGTGCTCCCTCTGGAAGAGGAAGGCGAGGAGAATCAAACCAGCAGGACACACCTGATGAAGGTGCTTTGCTGTCTCGTCTCCCTAGGCAAGGAGGTAATGCTCCAACTCGAGCTTTTGAAATGAGGGAAACTTTCAGGAGGCTCTCAAACTCTCCTCAAGGAGCCCCACCATGGTCCACGTGAGACGTGCGTGGCCTATTTTGTTCCATGTAACAAAAAGCCTGATATTTTGGTTCAAATTCTGTTATTCAGTTTAAGAAAAAATATAGTAACTGGTTCACTGTCAACAGTTTTGTAATGTGTGTCTACTGTATAATGCGGTTTTCAAACTACTCACAATTCATGGTTTGATTATATTGAATATCATGTATATATATATATATATATATATATATATATATATATATATATATATATATATATATATATATATATATATATTATCCCTGGGGATAGGGGAGAAAGAATACTTCCCACGTATTCCCTGCGTGTCGTATAAGGCGACTAAAAGGGAAGGGAGCGGGGGGCTGGAAATCCTCCCCTCTCATTTTTTTTTTAATTTTCCAAAAGAAGGGACAGAGAAGGGGGCCAGGTGAGGATATTCCCTCAAAGGTCCAGTCCTCCGTTCTTAACGCTACCTCGCTAATGCGGGAAATGGCGAATAGTATGAATATATATATATATATATATATATATATATATATATATATATATATATATATATATATATATATATATATGTATATATATTCTTCAAGGCTCCTTGAAGAATGTGTGGAAGTCGAGAACATTATCTCGGAAAGCAAAAATGGGTATGTTTGAAGGAATAGTGGTTCCAACAATGTTGTATGGTTGCGAGGCGTGGGCTATGGATAGAGTGGTGCGCAGGAGGATGGATGTGCTGGAAATGAGATGTTTGAGGACCATGTGTGGTGTGAGGTGGTTTGATCGAGTGAGTAACGTAAGGGTAAGAGAGATGTGTGGAAATAAAAAGAGCGTGGTTGAGAGAGCAGAAGAGGGTGTTTTGAAATGGTTTGGGCACATGGAGAGAATGAGTGAGGAAAGATTGACCAAGAGGATATATGTGTCGGAGGTGGAGGGAACGAGAAGAGGGAGACCAAATTGGAGGTGGAAAGATGGAGTGAAAAAGATTTTGTGTGATCGGGGCCTGAACATGCAGGAGGGTGAAAGGAGGGCAAGGAATAGAGTGAATTGGAGCGATGTGGTATACCGGGGTTGACGTGCTGTCAGTGGATTGAATCAGGGCATGTGAAGCGTCTGGGGTAAACCATGGAAAGCTGTGTAGGTATGTATATTTGCGTGTGTGGACGTATGTATATACATGTGTATGGGGGTGGGTTGGGCCATTTTCTTTCGTCTGTTTCCTTGCGCTACCTCGCAAACGCGGGAGACAGCGACAAAGCAAAAAAAAAAAAAAAAGCAAAAAAAAAAAAAAAAAAAAAATATATATATATATATATATATATATATATATATATATATATATATATATATATATATATATATCCCTGGGGATAGGGGAGAAAGAATACTTCCCACGTATTCCCTGCGTGTCGTAGAAGGCGACTAAAAGGGGAGGGAGCGGGGGGCTGGAAATCCTCCCCTCTCACTTTTTTTTTAATTTTCCAAAAGAGGGAACAGAGAAGGGGCCCAGGTGAGGATATTCCCTCAAGGGCCCAGTCCTCTGTTCTCAACGCTACCTCGCTAATGCGGGAAATGGCGAATAGTATGAAAGAATATATATATATATATATATATATATATATATATATATATATATATATATATATATATATATATATATATACCGTATAGGAAATGACATTATGGGAGTTACTTCCACTGGTTTATCAAATGTTTCATGTAAATACTTCTGCTTTCCATATCAAACTATCATGTATTGACCAAAACATGAAATAAAATATCAGTTAACTGATTGCTTTAGTTCATTTTCTATTTCAGACCAAATTCTCTCCTTCTCATTGTTGCTGTAAGCTCTGTCGACCATGTTATAAAGACACTGGTGGTTCTGCACGAGTGTAATTCATTTCTCTTCTTCCATCTTGCAACAGTACGAGAGTGCAATCTCAACTGAGGCAGCTTCAGTAGCTGCTGGCGGCAGGTAGGTTATCTGTGTCGGGTTAATCAATGGTGGCATGTTCCCACTGCAGGGCCAGGGAAAGATTGGTGGTTGAGAAGGTAGCATAACATACCACTGCGCTATGATGATGGATTAAATGAATCACCCAATGTAGGAGACTGACAAGTTATGGTCGAGCCTTAAGTTTGAAGATATTAGGAGAATTGCTCTGAACAACAGGATACGTGAGTTTATTCCAAGCGTCAGTAATGTCGTTGGTAAAGAAATATTTCGTGTAGTCCAAATTAAGTTGGTGACCTCTAAATTTTAGTCCATTTTCTCTCGGTGGTAGAACTGGCGCTACTATCAAGAAATTTTCAATATCGACGTTGTTGAATCCTCCAAGTGTTTCAAAACATTCTATTAATTTGCCTCGGAGACACCTCTTGCTTAGAGAGAACAAGTTTGATTCTCGCAAGTTGTCCTCATGTAGTTTGTTAGGAAAGAACGGAATCAGTTTAGTTGCTCTGCTGAGCTGCCTCCAATTTAAGAATGTCCTCGTTTAAGCGGGGGTCCCAGAGCGGCACTGCATATTCGAGATGGGGTCTAACTAGGTTTGGAGGTAATGTTTCATCCTTGCTTTTGTGTGGAAAGTTTTCGTTAATAAATCGTATCATCCCATGTGGTGTCTTGGCAGCTACATTACAATGCAGGTAGAAGTTGGTGTTGTTGGAAGCAGCGAGCCCCAGACCCCCTTACACAACGTTGGGGTGTTCGTTATCTTGTGTCCCATCTGTTCATAATCGAATTTTTTTGATGAGGTTTCTTATATGTAACACTTGAGATTTATTGGCGTTAGATGGCAATTGCCATTATTCATACTATTCAGCGATTTTATCAGATCATTTTATAATCTTTGCCTGTCTCCTTCAGTTGGTATGGCATTGCCGATCTTTGTTATTTGCTAATTCAGACAGTAAGTTATTCAGGTCTACATCAGCCTCGTTCACATGAATGATGAAACGTGGAAGCCCAAGAAAGAATCCCTTGGTGGACCCCACACGGGTGACCACGGAGATGATTCCTTCTTCATTACAACTCTCTGCCTCTATCACGTAACTAGGCAACTACCTAGTCTCCTGTGCAATCTCTAATCCTAAGGCTCAGAAATTATACAGCAATTGAACGTGTGTGTGTGTGTGTATGTGTGTGTGTGTGTGTGTGTGTGTGTGTGTGTGTGTGTGTGTGTGTGTGTGTGTGTGTGTGTGTGTGTGTGTATGTGTGTGTGTGTGTGTGTATGTGTATGTGTGTGTGTGTGTGTGTGTGTGTGTGTGTGTGTGTGTGTGTGTGTGTGTATGTGTGTGTGTGTGTGTATGTGTGTGTGTGTGTGTGTGTGTGTGTGTGTGTGTGTGTGTGTGTGGGAGGGGGGACTTTGTCGAATACTTTTTTTGGAAGTCCAGAAATATAACATCTATTGCTCTAGTCTTCTAAAACTATGTTGCGTATTACTGATCACACTGTGTTGTTCCGGGTAGGATACGACTTTATCACTAGTAATTGACTGCAGAAGTTTATTATAATTGATGTGAAGCTAATAGGACGGTAATGAGCCCCCGTGGTGTTACGGTTAGCGTTCCTGACCGTAACGCATTCACGGGCTGCCCTGATCGTGCACGCCTTAGGTTCGAATCATGGTTGTGGCAGTCGGTCCACAGCTAACCCAGCTTTTCATCCACCCATAGGGGTTGGTCAATGAAATGGGTACCTAGCTCAAGCTAGGGTGTATATATATATATATATATATATATATATATATATATATATATATATATATATATATATATATATATATATATATCGTTGATGGGATGGCCTTGATTAAGGCCTCAGCTGCCTGTGATGTCTTAACTATCATGAAGAAAATTGTCAGTCAATTCACTACTTCCCGTTTTGTATCCAGTAATGTCAACTACCAGTCTCCAGTCCTGCACGACTCCTGCCGCTTTAATTACTCGTTGATAGAAGCGATCAGGACCTCTGGACTTTTATTAGCAAGCAACTTCTCTGTGTTAGAAGTTCTCTAAATGTGACGGTAAATTCTGGTATCGTGTGAATGCCACCTATCATTGTCTCAAAATCCTTGTCGCTGCTTTTAAGTGTCAAAACAGAGCGAAGTTGTAAAGGTAGTTGACATGCTTCAGTCATCCCGAGAGATAGCTGGTGGAGTACCCTTGCCAGGGAGGCCTGGGGAGAGTGGGCACATCTCTACACAAGTATTCTTCCCGTTGTAATGTCGCACCGCAGCGTTGAGCCCTTATATTGCGCTTATCTAAGGTGTGTTCGGTATCGTACGTTTGGCAGATGTACGGCAGCGAAGACCATCCCCGTGAACCAACCTGACCATGCGGACGGCAGCCGAGTCGGAGTCAGTAGCAACTAAGGTGTCGAGGACTTCAGTGTGTGTCGTGCAGCGTTGCTCTGTTTATGTGAGGTAATGTGAGATCTCTTTAGTAGATATCGATGTGTCGCTAATCAATTTGGTTTCTTGAACATCACGATTTTGATTTTACATTATGCTAATTCAGGAATTACATTATGTCGATGCTATGATTTAGATGTCTTTGAGAAATTTAATTACTTAGGTGATTTGACACACGAATTGTCTGGACGGAGGCAGAGGTTACTGACTGAAATAAGGAATATCATTTTTTTCTTATAAGGCATGTGTTGTCAACAACGCTATATTATTACCAAGGGAAATTGTTAGAATTGTTTGCCAACCAACTTTCCTCTGGCCATATATGCAGTGAGAGTGTTTACGGTCTTAAGATTAGCCTCAATACCTGAAGATGGTCAAGGTTTTTCGAGTGGTGGTTGTTTTGATATAACGGTGACGTCCTTCATATCCCCGGCAGTAATCTTACCCTCCCTCGGACGACTCGGAGAGAGCAGATCACCTGATAAACCTGAGTGATAAAGTAATGGAGGGGGTGTTGCTGGATAATGACATTTGTTCGTAGGAAAATAAGTGAAAGTCATGGAGATGAGGCATGAATGGTGAGATAAAAGCGATGTGATGCGAATCATAGAAAACGTTTGAAGAATTGTAAACATGTGACTGTGTGGGAGATGCGACGTGTACATTAAAGTTCTGTCCTATGAAATTAAAGTCAGGAAATAGCGTTTTTCGAAATACGTTTACTTGATGTTAGGAAGAACAGAACACGCTTTAATATCCCTTCTTCGCACATATCAAAATGTGATCGATTGCGTAGGTGTCCATAACGCCCTTTGACAGCGTAGGTAATCTTGCTGCTCTTGTGATATTCTGCCTCACAGGCAACTATTTCCCACCTGTGTTCAACCTCACGGGTATCGTAAGTTAATGACAGAGTTTGTGGTGCTCCCCTCATCACACTATAGCAACCCCCTTTAAACCAACCACCCTCCCCAACCACACACACACAAAACATCTGAGGTCACACATAGGTCACATATGTGGAAAATTGGACATATTAACATACTCACTCATGCTTTGTGTTCCGTTTGCAGTATGTATGTTATATATACAGTATCTGTGCTATAAATATAGTACCTATGTGTACAGTATCTGTTATATATATATATATATATATATATATATATATATATATATATATATATATATATATATATATATATGAGTGGGAGATGTATAAAAGAAAGAGACAGGAGGTCAAGAGAAAGGTGCAAGAGGTGAAAAAGAGGGCAAAAGAGAGTTGGGGTGAGAGAGTATCATTAAATTTTAGGGAGAATAAAAAGATGTTCTGGAAGGAGGTAAATAAAGTGCGTAAGACAAGGGAGCAAATGGGAACTTCAGTGAAGGGCGCAAATGGGGAGGTGATAACAAGTAGTGGTGATGCGAGAAGGAGATGGAGTGAGTATTTTGAAGGTTTGTTGAATGTGTTTGATGATAGAGTGGCAGATATAGGGTGTTTTGGTCGAGGTGGTGTGCAAAGTGAGAGGGTTAGGGAAAATGATTTGGTAAACAGAGAAGAGGTAGTAAAAGCTTTGCGGAAGATGAAAGCCGGCAAGGCAGCAGGTTTGGATGGTATTGCAGTGGAATTTATTAAAAAAGGGGGTGACTGTATTATTGACTTGTTGGTAAGGTTATTTAATGTATGTATGACTCATGGTGAGGTGCCTGAAGATTGGCGGAATGCGTGCATAGTGCCATTGTACAAAGGCAAAGGGGATAAGAGTGAGTGCTCAAATTACAGAGGTATAAGTTTGTTGAGTATTCCTGGTAAATTATATGGGAGGGTATTGATTGAGAGGGTGAAGGCATGTACAGAGCATCAGATTGGGGAAGAGCAGTGTGGTTTCAGAAGTGGTAGAGGATGTGTGGATCAGGTGTTTGCTTTGAAGAATGTATGTGAGAAACACTTAGAAAAGCAAATGGATTTGTATGTAGCATTTATGGATCTGGAGAAGGCATATGATAGAGTTGATAGAGATGCTCTGTGGAAGGTATTAAGAATATATGGTGTGGGAGGCAAGTTGTTAGAAGCAGTGAAAAGTTTTTATCGAGGATGTAAGGCATGTGTACGTGTAGGAAGAGAGGAAAGTGATTGGTTCTCAGTGAATGTAGGTTTGCGGCAGGGGTGTGTGATGTCTCCATGGTTGTTTGATGTGTTTATGGATGGGGTTGTTAGGGAGGTGAATGCAAGAGTTTTGGAAAGAGGGGCAAGTATGAAGTCTGTTGTGGATGAGAGAGCTTGGGAAGTGAGTCAGTTGTTCGCTGATGATACAGCGCTGGTGGCTGATTAATGTGAGAAACTGCAGAAGGTGGTGACTGAGTTTGGTAAAGTGTGTGAAAGAAGAAAGTTAAGAGTAAATGTGAATAAGAGCAAGGTTATTAGGTACAGTAGGGTTGAGGGTCAAGTCAATTGGGAGGTAAGTTTGAATGGAGAAAAAGTGGAGGAAGTAAAGTGTTTTAGATATCTGGGAGTGGATCTGGCAGCGGATGGAACCATGGAAGCGGAAGTAAATCATAGGGTGGGGAGGGGGCGAAAATCCTGGGAGCCTTGAAGAATGTGTGGAAGTCGAGAACATTATCTCGGAAAGCAAAAATGGTTATGTTTGAAGGAATAGTGGTTCCAACAATGTTGTATGGTTGCGAGGCGTGGGCTATGGATAGAGTTGTGCGCAGGAGGGTGGATGTGCTGGAAATGAGATGTTTGAGGACAATGTGTGGTGTGAGGTGGTTTGATCGAGTAAGTAATGTAAGGGTAAGAGAGATGTGTGGAAATAAAAAGAGCGTGGTTGAGAGAGCAGAAGAGGGTGTTTTGAAATGGTTTGGGCACATGGAGAGAATGAGTGAGGAAAGATTGACCAAGAGGATATATGTGTCGGAGGTGGAGGGAACGAGAAGTGGGAGACCAAATTGGAGGTGGAAAGATGGAGTGAAAAAGATTTTGTGTGATGGGGGCCTGAACATGCAGGAGGGTGAAAGGCGGGCAAGGAATAGAGTGAATTGGATCGATGTGGTATACCGGGGTGGACGTGCTGTCAGTGGATTGAATCAGGGCATGTGAAGCGTCTGGGGTAAACCATGGAAAGTTGTGTGGGGCCTGGATGTGGAAAGGGAGCTGTGGTTTCGGGCATTGTTGCGTGACAGCTGGAGACTGAGTGTGAACGAATGGGGCCTTTGTTGTCCTTTCGTATTGCTACCTCGCACACAGGAAGGGGGAGGGGGATGGTATTCCATGTGTGGCGAGGTGGCGATGGGAATGAATAGGGGCAGACAGTGTGAATTGTGTGCATGGGTATATATGTATGTGTCTGTGTGTGTATATATATGTGTACATTGAGATGTATAGGTATGCATACTTGCGTGTGTGGGCGTGTGTGTGTGTACATTGTGTATTGGGGTGGGTTGTGCCATTTCTTTCGTCTGTTTCCTTGCGCTACCTCGCAAACGCGGGAGACAGCGACAAAGCAAATAAAATATATATATATATATATATATATATATATATATATATATATATTTTTTTTTTTTTTTTTTTTTATACTTTGTCGCTGTCTCCCGCGTTTGCGAGGTAGCGCAAGGAAACAGACGAAAGAAATGGCCCAACCCCCCCCCCCCCCCATACACATGTACATACACACGTCCACACACGCAAATATATATATATATATATATATATATATATATTCCTATGAGTCCATGGGGAAAATGAAACACGATAAGTTCCCAAGTGCACTTTCGTGTAATAATCACATCATCAGGGAAGACACAAGAGAGAAATATAAGTCAGTTGATATACATCGAAGACACGAAGCTAGGACGCCATTTAGTAAACGTATGATTGTCCAATCACATGTTTACCAATGTACAGTATCTATGTTATACGTATAGTTCCTATGGTTTATGTACAGTGCCTATGTTACATGTGCAGTATCTATGTTGTATGTACAGTTCCTTTGATATATGTACAGTACCATTGGTATATGTACAGTACCTATGTTACATGTACAGTATCTATGTTATATGTATAGCACCTATATGTACAGTATCTGTTATATGTATAGTTTCTATGGTATATGTACAGTACCTACGTTACATGTACAGTATCTATGTTTTATGTGTAGCACCCATGTTATATGTACAGTATCTATGTTAAATGTATAGTTCCTGTCGTATATGTACAGAACCTATGTTGTATGTACAGTTTCTATGTTCTATGTATAGTACCTATGTCATATGTGTAGTACCTATATGTACAGTATCTGTGTTATATGTATAGTACCCATGTTATATTAACAGTATTTATTTTGTATGTACAATATCTATGTTATATGTATATTACCTATGATATTTGTACAATATCTATGCTATATGTACGATACTTATGTCATATGTACAGTACTTACGTTACATGTACGGTACCTATGTTATATGCACAGTACCTATGTTATATGCACAGTACCTATGTTATATGCACAGTACCTATGTTATATGCACTGTACCTATGTTATATGCACAGTACCTATGTTATATGCACAGTCCCTGTGTTATATGTACAGGACTTATGTTTAACACTTCCATGATCAACACGAGTGACCAACAAAGGAATATTGTGTCTCCCCACTTTCCTAAAACCTCAGCTTAGGTAGATTTATGATAATGATGATGACGTTGTTTTCCTTCATATTATATTTTTTTCGCTGAAGAAAACTCTGTCGCCCATTGCGATCATCTGCTTCATGTTGTGAAGTATAAATGGATTTTCCTTCCAAACTAGTCGCCATTGATATGGTCAACTTACTTTTGTACAATATTTGGTTTCAGTTTTCTGATGATTAATGTGACGCATTCACGGGCCTCCTAGGGTCGAGCGCATTAGGTTTGTCCTGTTAGCAGCAGTGGGTTCATATTCAACCCAGCTGTTTATCCACCCCTAGGCGTTGGTTCATAAAATGAGTACCTGGCTCACGAAGGAGTATATATATATATATATATATATATATATATATATATATATATATATATATATATATATATATATATATATTATCCCTGGGGATAGGGGAGCAAGAATACTTCCCACGTATTCCCTGCGTGTCGTAGAAGGCGACTAAAAGGGGAGGGAGCGGGGGGCTGGAAATCCTCCCCTCTCGTTTTTTTTTTTTTTTTAATTCTCCAAAAGAAGGAACAGAGAATTGGGCCAGGTGAGGGTAGTCCCTCAAAGGCCCAGTCCTCTGTTCTTAACGCTACCTCGCTAATGCGGGAAGTGGCGAATAGTTTGAAAAAAGAAAAAATATATATATTTATACTTAAGCATACGTATGTAAGTAGGAGAGATGGCCAGAGAGCGTTATTGGATTACGTGTTAATTGATAGGCGCGTGAAAGAGACTTTTGGGTGTTAATGTGCTGAGAGGGGCAAGTGGAGGGATGTCTGATCATTATCTTGTGGAGGCGAAGGTGAAGATTTGTTGAGATTTTCAGAAAAAAAGAGAATGTTGGGGTGAAGAGAGTGGTGAGAGTAAGTGAGCTTGGAAGAGAGACTTGAGTGAGGAAGTACCAGGAGAGGTTCAGAGCAGAACGGAAAAAGGTGGGAGCAAATGACGTAAGGGGAGCGGGGGAGAAATGGGATGTATTTAGGGAAGTAGTGATGGCTTGCGCAAAAGATGCTTGTGGCATGAGAAAGGTGGGAGGTGGGCAGATTAGAAAAAGTAGTGAGTATTAATAGGGATGAAAAAGTAAGATTGTTAGTGAAAGAGAAGAGAGAGGCGTTTGGACGATTTTTGCAGAGAAGTGCGAATGACTGGGAGATGTGTAAAAGAAAGACGTAGGAGGTCAAGAGAAAGGTGCAAGAGGTGAAAAAGAGGGCAAATAACAGTTGGAGTGAGAGAGTATCATTAGATTGTAGGGAGAATAAAAAGATGTTTTGGAAGGAGGTAAATAAAGTGCGTAAGACAAGAGAACAAATGGGAACATCGGTGAAGGGGGCTAATGGGAGGTAATAACAAGTAGTGGTGAAGTGAGAAGGAGATGGAGTGAGTATTTTGAAGGTTTGTTGAATGTGTTGGATGATAGAGTGGCAGATATAGGGTGTTTTGGTCGAGGTGGTGTGCGAAGTGAGAGGGTCAGGGAGAATGGTTGAGTAAACAGAGAAGAGGTAGTGAAAGCTTTGCGGAAGATGAAAGCCGGCAAGGCAGCAGTTTGGATGGTATTGCAATGGCATTCATTAAAAAAGAGGGTGACTGTGTTGTTGACCGGTTGGTAAGGATATTCATTGTATGTATGGTTCATGGTGGAGTGCCTGAGGATTGGCGGTACGCATACATAGTGCCATTGCACAGAGGCAAAGGGGATAAAGGTGAGTGTTCAAATTACAGAGGGATACGTTTGTTGAGCATTCCTGGGAAATTATATGGGAGGGTATTGATTGAGAGGGTAAAGGCATATACGGAGCATCAGATTGGGGAAGAGCAGTGTGGTTTCAGAAGTGGTAGAGGATGTGTGGATCAGGTGTTTGCTTTGAAGAATGTATGTGAGAAATACTTAGAAAAACAGATGGAGAAGGCATATCATAGAGTTGATAGAGATGCTTCGTAGAAGGTATTAAGAGTATATGGTGTGGGAGGTAAGTTGTTAGAAGCAGTGAAAAGTTTTTATCGAGGATGTAAGGCATGTATACGAGTAGGAAGAGAGGAAAGTGATTGGTTCTCAGTGAATGGCGGTTTGCGGCAGGGGTGTGTGATGTCTCCATGGTTGTTTCATTTGTTTATGGATTGGGTTGTTAGGGAGGTGAATGCAAGAGTTTTGGAGAGAGGGGCAAGTATGCAGTCTGTTGTGGATGAGAGGGCTTGGGAAGTGAGTCAGTTGTTGTTCGCTGATGATACAGCACTGGTGGCTGATTCGGTTGAGAAACAGCAGAAGTTGGTGACTGAGCCTGATACAGTGTATGAAAGAAGAAAGGTGAGAGTGAAGGTGAATAAGAGCAAGGTAATTAAGTTAAGTAGGGTTGAGAGACTGAGAGACAAGTTAATTGGGAGGTAAGTTTGAATGGAGAAAAACTGGAGGAAGTAAAGTGTTTTAGATATCTGGGAGTGGATTTGGCAGGGGATGAAACTATGGAAGCGGAAGTGAGTCACAGGGTGGGAGAGGGGGTGAAGGTTCTGGGAGCATTGAAGAATGTGTGGTAGGCGAGAACGTTATCTCGAAGAGCAAAAGTGGGTGTGTTTGAAGGAATAGTGGTTCCAGCAGTGTTATATGTTTGCTGGGCATAGGCTATAGATAGGGTTGTGCGGAGGAGGGTGGATGTGTTGGATATGAGATATTTGAGGACAATATTTGGTGTGAGGTGGTTTGATGGAGTAAGTAATGAAAGGGTGAGAGAGATGTGTGGTAATAAAAAGAGTGTGGTTTAGAGAGCAGGAGAGGGTCTATTGAAATGGTTTGACCACTTGGAGAAAATGAGTGAGGAAAGATTGACAAAGTGAATATATGTGTCAGAGGTGGAGGGAACGAGAAATGGGAGGCTAACTTGGAGGTGGAAGGATGGAGTGAAAAAGATTTTGAGTGATCGGGGCCTGAGCATATAGAAGGGTGAAAGGCGTGCAAGGAGTAGAGTTAATTGGATCGATGTGGTATAACACAGGCCACATTCGTTCACACTCAGTCTCTAGTTGTCATGTGTAATGCACCGAAACCACAGCTCCCTTTCCACATCCAGGCCCCTCAAAACATTCCATGGTTTACCCCAGACGCTTCACATGGTCTGGGTCAATCCATTGACGGCACCCTCGACCCCGGTATACCACACCGTTTCAATTCACTCTATTCATTGCACGCCTTTCACCCTCCTGTATGTCTGCAACACCGCCCTCCTCCGCACAACCCTATCTATAGCGCCATGCCTTGCAACAATATAACATTGTTGGAGCCGCTATTCCTTCAAACATACCCATTTTTCTCTACGTGATAATGTTTTCGCCTTCCACATATTCTTCAAGGCTCCCAGAACCTTCGCTCCCTCCCCCAACCTGTGACTCACTTCCGCTTCCATGGTTCCTTCCTCTGCTAAATCCACTCCCAGATATCTGAAACACTTAACTTCCTCCAGTTATTCTCCAGTCAAACTTACCTCCCAATTAACTTGTCTCTCAACCCTACTGAACCTAATTACCCTGCTCTTGTTTACATTTACTCTCAGCTTTCTTCAACGCATTTTTCCTAACTCAGTCACCAACTTCTGCAGTTTCTTACCCGAACCAGTCACCAGCGTTCCACATATTCTTCAAGGCTCCCAGAACCTTCGCTCCCTCCCCCAACCTGTGACACTTCCGCTTCCATGGTTCCTTCCTCTGCTAAATCCACACCCAGATATCTGAAACACTTAACTTCCTCCAGTTATTCTCCAGTCAAACTTACCTCCCAATTAACTTGTCTCTCAACCCTACTGAACCTAATTACCCTGCTCTTGTTTACATTTACTATCAGCTTTCTTCAACGCATTTTTCCAAACTCAGTCACCAACTTCTGCAGTTTCTTACCCGAACCAGTCACCAGCGTTATATCATCAGCGAACAACAACTGACTCACTTCCCAAGCCCTCTCATCCACAAGAGACTGCATACTTGCCCCTCTTTCCAAAACTCTTGCATTCACCTCCCTAACAACCCCATCCATAAACAAATTAAATAACTATGGAGACATCACACACCCCTGGCGCAAACCTACATTCACAGGGACTCAATCACTTTCCCCTCTTCCTACTCGTACACATGCCTTACATCCTTAATATACTCTTAATACCATCCACAAAGCATCTTTATCAACCCTATCATATCGCTGGAGAGACAGGAAAGTAAAGAGAGAAGAGTTGTGTAAATTTCACCGTTTACTTACATTGCAAGCATCATGACAGTCTCTGGGTGGTAGAAAACCAATGCTGTGAACCTCATGAATTCGAGGTGGCATCAAGGATAGTCCCTCGGTGAGACCGCGTTAGTTTTTCTTCAACCCAGACATGTGGCTGGAGATCATCACAAGGTGAGGGAGGCTTACCGTGTACTCCCAGGGATTAATTTCCATGACTCGTCACGGGCACCCAGGGTAGTGGTTTACCTTCACAGTGTTACATTCCGTTGCCGGGCGGCACGGGTCGCCCAGCCATACCTGGCTCTTCCTCCAGTGTGTGTGTATATGGTGCTCATGTTGTCCCACCAGCAACAGTGGCTCAAGTCACACCACAGGTTGTTCCACTGTTCGTGAGGACATCATACCTCAACACTGGGTCTCTTCGAGAGATCATTTTCTAATTTCCATTCTAATTATAGTATGACTCAAACAGAGTTTATAAATCAAGCAATGAGGGAATCCAGATAGAATCATTGTGGATTATTTCAGGTTGTTTGTCGTAATGTTTTTGACGTGTATCCGATTCCAGTCATCCTGGGAACCACAGTGATGGTCGTCTGTCATGGACGACAGGTGGCCACAGACCGACGTGACCGTCGTCCACAAACGACACATCGTGTCAGTAAATGTTGGATCTTTGGTCTCTCTGTAGAGTGAGGAATCTGGACGTTTTTACTAGTGACTTGTAGTTGATGGCCTTCCCATAGACACACCCCCACTACACACACGGCCACGCACCCACAACACACACGACCACGCACCCACTACACACGACCACACACCCGCGACACACCCACTATACACACGACCACACCCCTACTACACACACGGCCACACACCCGCTCCATTGTTCCTGCTCATATATCGGAATGACTTTGTATCCTGTAAGTCACTACTTGAGTACAAGATCAGTAATGGTGAGTGACGTAAAAGGAGGAGGAACAGAAAACTAGGAATACGGGTGTTGAGGCGCGTCAGACGAGTGACACGTGTTTCTTAACCAGTTCATCATCTGTTGCTGATAGCAACGAAATTGATCGTCTGCAGTTGTGCGAGTCACTACAGTTGATCGTTGGTAGCACAATTTGCCGTAATGAATGCATGCTGGGTATCCATTATTTGTTTTTCTCATTGTTTGTTATGTTCACACGCGAGGCAGTGTGTCCCTGTCCCGCCCACTCTTAACAACCAGAATCTTGTTCGATATATAACTGGAAATGATTTATCATCTTAGGTGCCTTGAATTGTGGATTTAGGGCTTTTTTTTGTAGCGTCGGTGCCCAGCTGGGAGTGATATGGACGTCAGGACGTATAATGAAAGAGACGAGTCATCCTGATATGAGAAAAAAATAAGATGACCTTGTATGAGAGGCAGCCAGGATGGGTCTTGCCTCAATGACCAGTATCGCTGCTCAGGTGATGCAGGCAGCCAGGGTGGGTCTTGCCTCAATGACCAGTATCGCTGCTCAGGTGATGCAGGCAGCCAGGATGGGTCTTGCATCAGTGATCAGCATCGCTGCTCATGTATGATGTATAATGACATACTATCAAGTTTAAGAACTCGTGGAGGATTGTATGTTGGCTCGAAATATTCTTAAACTTCAACATGTGAGGCGGTGTGAGGGGGTGTGGTTCACCTCTCCACGCCAATTGATAGCTGGCCACAACTGCTCACCAGCTGTCTATTAAGTTGTCACAATCCGGGGTATGATGATGGGCCTCGCTGGCCTGTGCACGCTCGTTGTATGCATTACACACTTCGCTTCACGTCGCCATCCAGCAAGGGCTCCTGCTGCGATAATGCTCGTAAAAATTTCTCATAATCAATATTCCTAAATTTATTTTTCACTTCAGTGGCCTGTCGGTTAACTAGCTTTCCTGACAGTGACGCATTCACGGGCCGCCCAGGGTCGAGAGCGCACAGGTTCGACAATGGTTGTGGCAGTCGGTCTACAGTCAACCCAGCTGTTCATCCATCCTTAGAGGTTGGTTGATACAATGGGTACCTGGTTTAGCTAAGATATATATATATATATATATATATATATATATATATATATATATATATATATATATATATATATATATATAATATTCCTATGAGTCCACGGGGAAAATGGACTCATAGGAATATCTTGATTACGCGCAAAATTGTGATCCTTTCCTATATATATATATATATATATATATATATATATATATATATATATATAAAGCGTTATTGGGATGGCCTTGATTAGGGCCTCATGTGCTCGTGCCGTTTCAGTTAACATTGAAAAAAAAATTACTCATTACATTGTGCCACACACTGTGACCCTCCAAGCGTGGTGGCTACGTTGTCTAAGTTAACAGATGGAGGATTGATTGCAATGCTAATGCGTACGTGATGTGAGAGTAATGATAGGTCTCGATTAACGGCGAAACAACACAAATGCTTAACCGCATTAACAGTGACTGTACAAGAGTCCAGTTCAGACACCCACTCCCTGCCTAGGTGGTGTGTTATTCACCGTGCTAGGAAAGGAATGTCCACCGTGACATAGATTATAACTAATAGTTTTTCATCCATACACATAACACTGCTCCAGACTACCTGGCAACTCGCACACTATCTTGCCAAATCGAGCGTTCATATCTTCCATCACAACATAACCATTAAAATTCTCGTATAGTTTCACTTTTATTTTCGTTTTACTCAGTTAAAACAAGGCAAACATACGGAGAGCCAGGAATTGGTTTATGGCAAAAGCCGGTGAACAACATCGCTGTAATATATATTAGCTTGAACAATAGTTACTTGACGTGGTGACGTCAAGCTCCGTTACGTAATTGTTTAGTTATTGTATGATCAAAACGCAAATGCCTCCAAGGTGGAAATTACGAATATCTCTTCTTGTGTTTGAAACGTCACCAGGAAACGAAATTGGCAAAGAAGTCGTAAGTTCATTCCATTATGTCATAATTAATCAACACACTATGTACTTTAGATTTGTTTTAAATTGGATTTTTATTGCGATGATATTTCAAGATGTTATCTGAAGCGGCTTTGCGGTCGATTTACAACGGCTGGGGTTTCCACGGTTATCGATCACCACGCTGCCATCCCAATAAAGTTTTCTTCTCTAACGTCGAGACGAGTTATATGGTAGGCATCCTGGTTTCTCAGGGCGTTCTTTTTTCTGTTGCCTCCGCACTACGAAACCTCCCCAACTCCTCACGCACCGCTGGTTGTGGGTATCTCTTCACGTAGATCTTGTCCAGTGATCCATGTCGCTCTTTCAAGACCTTGTCGCGAGCGTCCTTAGAGACGATGGTGAACAGGATCGTGCACCGCCTGGATCCTGGTGTTGCCCAAGCCCTAAGCGCACACACACACCCACCCACACACACACACACACACACACACACACACACATATATATATATATATATATATATATATATATATATATATATATATATATATGTGTGTGTGTGTGTGTACACCGAGTCATCCCGCTCTGACTCCAAAAAACAGACCTGACCGCGCAGGCCGCCTTGTGACGTCACGCGGCCCTGAACCCTGTTGCAAGGAAACTTTGAAAAGATATGGATACTGTGAGGGAAGGTATGGATACTGTCAGGGAAATAACGGATACTCTGAGGGAAGGTATGGATACTGTGAGGGAAGGTATGGATACTGTCAGGGAAATAACGGATACTCTGAGGGAAGGTATGGATACTGTGAGGGAAGATATGGATACTGTGAGGGAAGATATGGATACTGTGAGGGAAGGTATGGATACTGTGAGGGAAGGTATGGATACTGTGAGGGAAGATATGGATACTGTGAGGGAAGGTATGGATACTGTGAGGGAAGGTATGGATACTGTGAGGGAAGGTATGGATACTGTGAGGGAAGATATGGATACTGTGAGGGAAGATATGGATACTGTGAGGGAAGGTATGGATACTGTGAGGGAAGATATGGATACTGTGAGGGAAGGTATGGATACTGTGAGGGAAGGTATGGATACTGTGAGGGAAGATATGGATACTGTGAGGGAAGATATGGATACTGTGAGGGAAGGTATGGATACTGTGAGGGAAGATATGGATACTGTGAGGGAAGATATGGATACTGTGAGGGAAGGTATGGATACTGTGAGGGAAGGTATGGATACTGTGAGGGAAGATATGGATACTGTGAGGGAAGGTATGGATACTGTGAGGGAAGGTATGGATACTGTGAGGGAAGATATGGATACTGTGAGGAAAGGTAGGGATACTGTGAGGGAAGATATGGATACTGTGAGGGAAGATATGGATACTGTGAGGGAAGGTATGGATACTGTGAGGGAAGGTATGGATACTGTGAGGGAAGATATGGATACTGTGAGGGAAGGTATGGATACTGTGAGGGAAGATATGGATACTGTGAGGGAAGGTATGGATACTGTGAGGGAAGATATGGATACTGTGAGGGAAGGTATGGATACTGTGAGGGAAGATATGGATACTGTGAGGGAAGGTATGGATACTGTGAGGGAAGATATGGATACTGTGAGGAAAGGTAGGGATACTGTGAGGGAAGATATGGATACTGTGAGGGAAGATATGGATACTGTGAGGGAAGGTATGGATACTGTCAGGGAAATAATGGATACTCTGAGGGAAGGTATGGATACTGTGAGGGAAGATATAGATACTGCGAGGGAAGATATGGATACTGTGAGGGAAGATATGGATACTGTGAGGGAAGTTATGGATACTGTGAGGGAAGATATGGATACTGTGAGGGAAGGTATGGATACTGTGAGGGAAGATATGGATACTGTGAGGGAAGTTGTGGATACTGTGAGGGAAGTTATGGATACTGTGAGGGAAGTTATGGATACTAGTGAGGAAAGGTAGGGATACTGTGAGGGAAGATATGGATACTGTGAGGGAAGATATGGATACTGTGAGGGAAGTTATGGATACTGTGAGGGAAGGTATGGATACTCTGAGGAAGACATGGATACTGTGTGGGAAGTTATGGATACTGCAAGGAAAGATATGGATACTGTAGGAAGTATGGATACTGTGAGGGAAGATAGGATACTGTGAGGGAAGTTGTGGATACTGTGAGGGACGATATGGATACTGTGAGGGAAGCTGTGGATACTGTGAGGGAAGATATGGATACTGTGAGGGAAGTTGTGGATACTGTGAGGGAAGATATGGATACTGTGAGGGAAGTTGTGGATACTGTGAGGGAGGGTATGGATACTGTGAGGGAAGTTGTGGATACTGTGAGGGAGGGTATGGATAGTGTGAGCAAAGTGGAGATGAATCTACGTTTACGTTAGCCATGTACCAGCACGCTTTCTTGTTGTTGTTTTTTTTTTTAAGGCCAGTGACGTAGCATACAGGCTCCACCCACATGCGTATGGGTCGATTAGGTTCACCTTAAAGTCAGAGAGTAAAGTGCATAGTCATCCTTTACTTTACGGGTCACTCGTATGAAGGTTTCAGCAATCAGTCATTCGTATGAAGGTTTCATTGGTCAGTCACTCGTATGAAGGTTTCATTGGTCAGTTATTCGTATGAAGGTTTCATTGGTCAGTCACTCGTATGAAGGTTTCATTGGTGAGTCACTCGTATGAAGGTTTCATTGGTCAGTCATACGTATGAAGGTTTCAGCAGGCAGTCATTCGTATGAAGGTTTCATTGGTCAGTCACTCGTATGAAGGTTTCATCAGGCAGTCATTCGTATGAAGGTTTCAGCAGTCAGTCACTCGTATGAAGGTTTCAGCAGTCAGTCATTCGTATGGTTTCATTGGTCTGTCACTCGTATGAAGGTTTCAGCAATCAGTCATTCGTATGGTTTCATTGGTCAGTTACTCGTATGAAGTTTTCAACAGTCAGTCATTGGTATGAAGGTTTCAGCAGTCAGTCACTCGTATGAAGGTTTCAGCAGTCAGTCACTCGTATGAAGGTTTCATCAGTCAGTCACTTGTAAGAAGGTTGAGGAATAGAATCAGCTTCACGTTCAAGGAAAAAGGCACATCCATTTTTGATGTGTAGGATAGAAATGTCGTCCTTGCCGGAGTAAAATTACTAGTTTCGTCAGCAAGTCAAGGTTTTAATTCCAATTCATCGTTAAATCACCAAGGAAGCCCCGATCTGATAACGAAGGCAAAGAGCAGCCACCAAGCCCACGGCTGGAGAGAGTGGGCCAACACCATGGCCGTCGATCCACCAGCACTTAGCAAGGCCTTCGTGGCGCCACGTCAAGACTACCCAAGAAGGGTTGTCTCATCATCACCAGTGTTGTGAGCCGTGCCGTGCTTGCTGATGATGCCACTTAACAGAAGAAATGTAACACTGTGGAATGAGCTCCCAGTTGTGTGGTACAGTACACGTACGCATGGCTTTAGCAGTAAAGGAACTTGGTCAGTTTTTCTGTTGAGGATAAATTTCATGAATAACCTTAATGAATGTCTGAAGGTGAGTGTGGCGTATGATGCATAGTGCAACAAACTCGATACTGTGACGTTCTGTTACACGGCAGCAGAGCTGACCACAAGCAGATACCTGCTGTGTACATGGCGTACGATAACTATATGAGATGGGTTGGTGGGCGCCCTGTGTTGTACACACGGTATACGATAGCAAGATGAGAGGGGCAGTGGGCATCCCGAACTGCACAGATGATGTCGATTGTACAGACGGTGTATGATAGCTAGATGAGAAGGGCGGTGGGCGTCCCTTGCTGTACCGATGTACGATAGCTTGTTAAGAGGGGCGGTGGGCATTCCGTACTGCACATGTGTACGATAGTTGGATGATTGAGGTGTTGGGTGTCCCGAAGTGTAGAGATGGAGTACGATAGCTAGATGAGAGGGGCGGTGGGCGTCCGATACTGTATGGATGGTGTACGATAACAAGATGAGAGGAGTGGTGAGCGTCCCGTAATGCCCGGGTGGTGTGCGATAGGTAGATGAAAGGGCGATGGGTGTACCATAGTGTACTGATAGGTACGATAGCTAGATATGAGGGACGGTGGGCCTCCTGTGGCGATAGTGTACGATAGCTGGTGGACTGGTACGACGAGTGACTACCCAAGCCATACGTTCTTCTCTGCTGGTGGTGTCAGGTACAGGACTTGCTTGGGAGAACGGGTCCGGCTACCAGTTGTTGCCATGCCAAGGAGCTGTAATCTGCTCACTCGATTATTTCATTTCCTTCAGCACTAAAAACAACGTGGTATTGAATATCACATTCCAATGACTATCCCCCCATTACTGCTCTAAGTATTATATATATATATATATATATATATATATATATATATATAGAGAGAGAGAGAGAGAGAGAGAGAGAGAGAGAGAGAGAGAGAGAGAGAGAGAGAGAGAGAGAATTATGAAACGAAAAAGACAAAGGAAAGTATTTACGAATTTAGGAGAATGTGAAAACCTGTTTTTTTGAAATGTGCCAAGTCATGACGTGAGAAGGTAGAGAGTTCCAAAGCTTCGACGTGTAGGGAAAGAAGTAGGTACCAAACCGGCTCAGAGTTGCCGATGGCCACACAATAATCATGTGATGCAGCCACTTGTCGAGTATTGCTTGGTCTAGCTAGTGGTGGGGGCACACAAACAGCCAGCTCTCGGGAGCAAAAACCGTAATAATACCTGTAGAAGAGGGAAAGTGAACCAATATTGCGGCATGGGGGCAAGGGGCCAAAGACTGAAAGTTAGCCTGGGACAGTTTATAAGTCGGGCCGCTTTCGACTCAACTCGCTCAAGTAAGGATGCAGAGCTAGAACCACCCCAGATGCGAGAGCAGTTCTCCATACAGGGACGGATCAATCCCTTGTATAAACGAAGCAACTGCCTAGAAGAGAAGTTTTGACATCTAAACAGGACACCCAGTTTCTTAGAGATAGACTTAGCTATTCATGTATTATGGGGTTTCCAAGAATGAGTGGTTGTGACAGTCATACCAAATATATTCATCGATTCAACAGGTGGAATTGCAGAACCATCAAAGGAGAGACGAGAGTTGTGAGTTTTCGAGAGATCGGTAGAACCTACTCCTGCGGGATGAACTGTTTATTATTCTGACGCGTCCCGGGTTGGTGTGGTGTGCTCATGCGGTCGGCCATGTGCAAGTGTGAGTCCATGCTTGGCATAGCTGACATGATAGCCACACTAGAGTAAGTCAAGGCTTTCCCCACATCTTGTACCTTATCTGTTGCATTTGTCAACGAACTGATTGGGATGGTCAAAGGACAGTGCATATCTGCGGGCTTTAGGAGTTGCCACGTACTCTGGTATTGACGGATGATAAGGTTTTAATATCCGGTTGAAATTGCATGATTAGAAGAGTGAGCATTTTACTGACATCCTGCGGTGAACATGGAGTGGTTATTAATCAGTCGATAACTAAGTTTTCCGTCATTAACGATACGACCGGAGACGCTGAACCGCTCCGGTATATGTGGAAAATAACTGTCATGTCCTGAAACTCGTTTCGTCTGTTAAAAAGAACAGCGATGTACCATTTGTGGTGAAACGACGGGTGTTTGACGCATCGTTGGTGTCCTTGCTCCTCCTGTATGACCTTAAGCTTGTCATTAGACCGTACAATTAGGCTCGAAAGCAGGTGTTTGGAGTGAGGAAGTCGACGATAAACCATGTTGGCTAAGCTGAGTCAGGCTACCCGACGTTACCTGATGTGATTAAAGCAACACAAAAGTTTTGCTCTAAAATGTCTTCTGGAAAGATCCGGTCTCACAGACGATCCTTGTAATGTTCTCTGGAAAGATGGTAAGAGGATTTATGAATAATGATGTATCGAATGTGAAGGTTCAAATGCAAAAAATGTGCATTCGGCCATTCTCCAGTCTAGTGCATCAAGATACCTAGTTCTAGTGTTCATGATATATACAGAAAACGATATGTTGTGAACGAGCTCCTGCACAGAGTCTGATGTACAAGTTTTCCTTGTGTGAGGACCCAGTCTGTGTGTTGACACAGGACCTCGCAAAAGGCGGGGGAACGGCCTCCTCCCACTTGAGGAATGCTCGTGTGCCTGTGTGCTGGTGCAGACAGAGAGACATGTTGAAGATTGTCCAGTCTGGCGTAGTGTGAGACAGATCTTTGGTTTAAACAAACTTGAAGAGCGTTATTTTTTAGATAAATATTTACATAATACAATGTGTAAAATTATGTGCGCTATTCTCTTATTAGCATAAAAGATTTGTATATTGTTCACTTGTGTTCTAATATAGTTTGTTGCTGATCTTTTTGTTTAAGTGTATTTTGTGGGCTAAAGATTATACTCTTGAACTTTGATGCAATGTAAACATATTGTTGCATATAATATTTTGTATACGAAGTCTATGTAAGCTGTGGTCAATAAACTATCTATCTATCTATCTATGGGAGAGTGGTTGATTGAGAGGGTGATGGCATGTATAGAGCATTACAATGGGTAAGAACAGTGTAATTTCAGGAGGAAGAGGACGTGTGCATCAGGTGTTTGCTCTGAAGAATGTATGTGAGAAATCCTTAGAGTAAAAGGATTTGTATATGGATATTGTACATCTGAAGAAAGTTTATGATAGAGTTGATCGAGATGTCCTTTCGAAGGCTTTAAGAATATATGGTATTGGAGGAAAGTTATTAGAAGCATTGAAAACCTTTTATCAAGGTTAACGTCAGGCGTGTGTGACTAGGAAGAGAGGAGAGAGTGCAGTTCCATATGAAGGTTAGTTTGCGGCAGCGGTGTGTTTAGTTCACTGATGGACGGAGTAGTGAGGGAGGTAAATGGTATTTGCTGATGATACAACACCGGTGTAAAATTCGAGTGAAAAACTGCAGAAGTCGGTGACTGAGTTTGGAAGTGTGTGTAAAAGGAGGAAATTGAGAGCTGATGTGAGTAAAAGCAAGCAGTAAGTGACACTTTCCAAGCCCTTTGATACCCTACAGACTGCATACCCACCCCTCTCCTAGACTCTTGCATTCACCTCCCTCACCACCCCGGCCATAAACACATTAAACAACCGTGGTGAAATCACACACCCCTGCAGCAGACCAACTTTCACTTGCAACCATTCACTCTCATTTATATATATGTATATATATATATATATATATATATTATATATATCTATATATATATATATATATATATATATATATAGATAGATAGATAGATAGATATAGATAGAGATATGATGATCATACTAGTCCGTGATAATAGTTTTGAAGGTGAAATCAAACTTCAGTAGTTCAGTATGAATTATGTACGGGTGTATATATGTATATGTCTGTGCGTGTATATATATGTATATATGTATACGTTGAGATGTATAGGTATGTATATTTGCGTGTGTGGACGTGTATGTATATACATGTGTATGTGGGTGGGTTGGGCCATTCTTTCGTCTGTTTCCTTGCGCAACCTCGCTAACGCGGGAGACAGCGACAAAGCAAAAAGCAAAGCAAAATAGTAATTTTTCTATACATGTGGCACGACATGTTTCGTGGAGACAATCCACCTCATCAGGTGCCACAGTACTTAACAAAGTAATTTAAATCCCAACATTACACTTGATTCCCGCCGTCCAACACCAATCTCTACAGACCAAACACAGTTTGCAGTACTGGGACTAGTACGTTGTCGAGAGCCTTCACAGCTTGTTTCAACACAAGGTGGTACATTATCAACCACTTGAGGACATAAGTGGTGGGCACTTGATAATAGTGGTGGGCACTTAGACTTGACACCGAAGGGTAAGGTTAAGGGTCAGGTAGGAAGATGAAAAAGGTTGTTCCGTCGTGGTAGTTAGATTTTATCGGTAACTTGGATGAAAATTTTTTAATGCTATGGTGAAGCATATGTCCTGGGAGGGTGTGGAGGAAGGGCGACTTAGATGTCAGAGGGAGAAGTTTGGTCGCACGCCACCCTCTCCAGAGCCGTTTCGTAATGATGAACCTCCAGCTCCGGCTTTTGACGATATTCAGACTGGGTGTCGTGAGTTACTTGGGTTTCTCGAGTTTCATCATTACTATAAGTCTTCCCCGATGAAGTGGCGTCCCAGCCCTGTAAGCAGCTAGAGAGGCCGGGAATCCCGCAGTTTATTCCCAGTAAAGGCGCACTTGACCCACTCCCATGCTGATAGGCCGAGAGTTCGCAGTGATAAGTGCAGAGATAACTGGTGAAATATGATGGTTGAGTCGCCATCTGTTCTGCCACAATGGAGAACATCGTGTCTAATAAAGATATGGGGATGAGAAACAAGGGTCCATAAGTGTAATGCTCCCTCCCCAGATTTACGGAGAGATAATGAAGTACACATATATAAGATTAAGCACATTTGCAGTGACTGAACTGTGAGAGAATGTGATGCGAGATTCGACGAAGATTTTAGAAATGGAAGAGGCGAGCTATGGTGGGAGGCGAGATTAAAGAGGAACAATAATCATAGGGACTTGAGCCCTAACCAGTGGATGAGTCGCCTGCAGTCACTGGCTGATCCAACACTGCAGTCACTGGCTGATGCAACATGCAGTCACTACCTGGTTGAATACTGCAGTCATTGGATGGTACAACACTGGAGTCACTGGCTAGTACAACACTGGGTGATACAACCTTTCCTTTCCTTTTTGACCATCCTCTTTTTCTCTTCATTATACCAACATTCGTGGTCACTCTAGTAACCTCTCATCTGTTGAACATCATCTCTCTAATGCCTCTGCTAATATCGTACTTCTTTCTGAGACACAGTTGTCTAATGATGTTCTCAGTAGTTCCTTGCTCATATATGACTATAATCTCCACTCACGATTCTCGTTCAAAGGTGGTGTTTGTGCTTATTTCAACATCAACACACCTGTTACACACCTCAAGGACCTTGAGTTCCAAACTTATATGGCTCAAGGTCTGTCTTCCAACTACCATACTTTTCCATTCTTTTGCCAGTTGCTTTCCTACTTGTACAAATTTTACATGTTTCTTCGACTACCCACATTCCTGCTATGAGACTGTGGCATCTCACCCACAAGCCGAGATCCTTTACATCGGGCATTTCAACGTTCACCATAGGGAATGGTTGAATTCCTCCCGTACGGATGGTGGTGGTTGTGTGTGTGTGTGTGTGTGTGTGTGTGTGTGTGTGTGTGTGTGTGTTGGGGGGGGGGGGGGGGGGGAATTGAGGCTCTCGCGTTCTCCATTCTTAATGGTCTAGAACAAATTATCTCCCACCCTTTCTATATTCCTGACCGCTGCGACCACTCTCTTAATATTCTGGATCCGTTTTTGACCCCTAATCCTTCGCGCTGTAACTACACAATCTTGCACCCAATTTGTTCCTCTGATCACACTCTTATAAATGTATCTATTCTAACGACACGCTCCCCTCCAGCAACCCCTTCTACACGTAGATATTGGCACCTCATCAAAGCTGACTGGAATAACTTGTGTAACTTCTTTTCTGACTTTCCTTTGGTAAATTTCTGTCTCTTATGTGATGATGCTTCTGTCTCCGCCAAACGCATAGCAGAGGTTGTTGTGGGAATGGAAGCATTTATCCCCTCTTCCTCTAAGACGACCTCCTCTTCCAATCTATGATTCAACCGTTCATTCATTTTCTGAGGTCATTCAGACAAGGGATAAGGCATATCGGGCTTAGAAAACTCCCCTTCCTCCGACTCCCATTCAGCTTTTATCACTGCCCGTAATCATTTCAAGTACGTTATCCGTGAGGTTAAGCGTTCTTCCACTCAAAGGAAGTGCGATAACCCTTTCTCGTTATCCGCTGATAGGTCCTTCTTGGTTCTAGCTTAAGGCATTTCTGACAGCTGTCGTTCTCCCTTTCCTTCACTTCTCCGTTCTGACTGTATTATAGCTGTCTGTCTCGCTTCTCCTCTGGCTCCACTTTGGATGATTCAAACGTTTCTTCGCCCTCTGATGCTACTCTTGCCAATCGTATATTGAAATCGTTTATTGAAACAGGATGCCACTGAGTTTGCACCTGAGCTTGCTCGTCTGTTCCATGTCTGTTTAAAAACCAGAACTTTTCCATTTATTTGGAAGCAAGCGTTGACACAGCCCGTCCTAAGAAGGATGACCATTATAGCCCTTATAAATATCGTCCTATTGCTTTGACATCTACCATTTTCAAAGTCTTTGAATCCCTCTTCAACTCCCATGTCCTCAGACTTCTTGAATCTCAATCTTCTTTCTGATCACCAGCATGGCTTCCGGAAGACGAGATCCACTGGTGATATTCTTTCCTTTCTTATTAAGGTCTGGTCATCATCCTGAAGGATTTCAGGGAATCCTAAGTTGTTGCCTTTGACATAACTAAAGCTTTTAGCAGGGTGTGGCACCAGGGTCTCATCCCTAAGCTCCCTTCTTCTGACTTTCCTCCCTTACTTTGCTCCCTCACATCTAGCTTCCTCACCGGCCGATCTATCTCCGTGGTTGTTGTTGATGGATTAGCCTTTCCTTTTTTTTCGATCATCAGCGGTGTCCAGCAAGATTCTGTCCTGTCTCCTACACTTTTGCTTCTTTTTATCAACAATTTCCTTTCTTCCACAAATAACCAAATTCACTCATACGCTGACGACTCAACACTGCATTCTTCCACAAACTTCAGTTCCACTCCTTCTCCCACTCGATCTGCATCTCGTGTTATCACAACTTTCACCGTAAACTCAAACTTGGACAGGATATCTCAGATGTGTAGACGAAATCTGGTTTATGTGTGCTGCCTCTAAGATAAAGTTTCTGCCCAACTGTCTATCGAAAATTTCTTACCACATTTTCCTCTCTCTTTTGATGTCCAGTAATTCCACCTCTTGATTCACTGAACATACTTGATACTATTGTAACATTCGCTCTTTCTTGGGAAGCCCACGCCACGGAAACAGCTGAGTCTTCCTCTAAGACAATAGAAGTCCTGTTTAGATGTTGAAATTTCTTTTCTGAACATTTGCTCCGTTTATACAAAGGATTGATTGTCTATGTATGGAGTACTGCTTTCACATCTAGGATGGCTCTAGCTCTGCGTCCTTATTTGACAGACTTACAAACTCTCTCAGGCTAACTTCAAAACTTGACCCTCTTGTTCAGTGCCTCAATATTGGTACACTTTCCCTCTTTTTTCGGTATCGCTTTGTCTTTTGCTCTCCAGAACTAGTTGTTTGTGTGCCCCCAATACTAAGTAGACCACGCAGTAATCGGCAAGCTGCTGCGTCACATGATTAACGTGTGGCCATTGGCAACTCAAGGGTGGGTCGTTTTGATAACTGTTTCTTTCCTTATACCTCGCAGCTTTGGAACTCTATACCTTCTCGTGTCTTCCCAGTAACTATGATCCGACACATTTCAAAAAACAGGTTTTTCACCTTCAAAATTCGTAAATATCTTCCTTTGTCTCTTCTTTTTTTTTTCCTTTCATAATCCTCTCTATATTTCAGTTAAGACCTGACCTTGATGTGGACTTTTATCCGTGACTGGAGCCTCCAACGTAGAAAATAGGAAAAGGATGGGAACCGGACGTGTGTGTATGGCGGGTATTGGAAGTGTGTGTATGACAGGAACTGGAAGTGTGGTTATGGTGGGTTATGTCCTGTGGATATACCCCAGCAAGGTGTAGCACACTATTGCAGCTGCAACGTTATCTGCCGTGTGATTATCGGCAGCAACCAAGATCTATCACGGACTACTGTATCAAGTGCACATCGTGGTCGTTACAAACTCAAATTATTGTCGAGCGATGCTGATTGTCGTAATTATTGTGTGTGTGTGTGTGTGTGTGTGTGTGTGTGTGTGTGTGTGTGTGCGTGTGTGACCACGACTTCGAAAAGCCGCCAAGAGTCGGTAGTGAGTTGATTCTGAACAGAGCTCAGTGCAAGACGAGTACGTCTCATCGAGGCCCTATACAAGGGAGCCAGGCGTCTCCCCTCCGTACCAAAGCGCAACGCCCATATACCTACCCACGAAGGGATGGACGCTGAACTGGGAGAAGTATAGAGTACATATTGTCAAGGACGTCGACCACAGCCGAGATTAGATGTAGCGAGCAAGACGCCAGACTCTATGTTGGAGAGACTTTAAGGTGCCGCCATCCGTCGCCTGTATTAATTTGTGTAAGCCCTGAGGAACCATCTTGAACTGACAACTCGAGCGAACGAGCTACTGTATGGCTCCCTATACTGCGATCAATTCAGGTACTATTGCCGAGGCGGGGCTCCAATTAAGCGCGAACACCCCGAGCACCGATGGATCTTCACGCTCTTGCGCAATATAGTGAGAGATCAGTTACCATTAGTGACCCGGGTAGTAGGTTCCAATTGTCAGTTGCTAGCTAGCCTCCCCCTTCACCAAGCCAATAGTATTACGTAGTGGAATTAGTAAAAATCACGCACAGTTGATAACATTGTGAAGTGAAGTACTGTTAATCAGTTGCAGTGGTAGACAGTACAAATCAAAGTGACGGTGACGTAAAGTGAAGCGAACTTAAATCTGGTACCAAAACACCAGGACATGTAAGATCATCATAGAGAAGTCATCCCAGTCATTACGTATTCGATAATCTGGCGTAACATTTTGTTATGTGAATGGTTTTATGAATGCTCTGGACCCCAGATGATCTGTAAAAGAGTTTCAGAATACTGTGGGAATGTTTCAGGCCTTCAGTTAGGTCCACTCAAATAGTTTAGTGTAGTTCCGCTTAGTTTATTGATCACGGCGATACATATCAAGACATATCTTTTTTTTTTTTTTACAAATAACAAACACACACACAGTTATTCACATCAAGCTGCGCCATTCCGTCACACAAGGGCCTTCCGTTTATTACATCAGCGCTAATAAATCGAATTATTTGGCATGTCACGTCCGGTGTAAATTGGTCGGAAAAATACGTCCTCTTGACTGACGAAATGATGTCTATTTCTGATGTGTTGAGTCAGTGGACAATCCTGATTACCCGTTGTAGAACCTCACCTCATAAACACACAGTCGCTTATTTAAAAGTGGTAAGCGACCACGACCTCGTCTACTCCACCATCCTGTCTCGCAGGCTAGGGAGTCTCCTGTGTCCTCACTCGAAACTGTAAAGGACAGTCGGTGGTTGTTGTTATTCTGTGTTCCTCCCTATATATGTTATGTACAGAAAAAGTTGATTTATGTCGTTATAAGTTACACGTCTGGAAGAGCCAATGTCTGTGATGCTAGAAATGCGCTGAAGTTTGTCACCAGATTCAGCACAAATGATAATGGATCATCGCCATACTTGGATCCTTCTTGCTGCACTGAGCAGAAGAATTTGTGTCGCTTGAATTTAACCACATCTTGTAAAGGGGAATATACCGACCCAGCATATGTTTATATAAAAAAGTCGTTGCATGTTGATAGCCTAACTACCACCCAGTAATTGTTTCAAATACCAATTGTACAATTTAGACATAGGCTTAACATCAGCTCCAATCCATGACTCGCATCCACGTACCAATGATGACATGAGTGCTACCTCGAAAACCTGCCCTTTCACAAGACAAGGAATTTCATTGTTCTTTTTGATACAAGAAACGAATTTCAGTACACGCGGTTATTAAGTCAGCTTTTCCCTTGACGGACATGTCAGTCACAGTGTTCCACAACCATCCCGTCCACCACCAGTGGCTCAGTCCACATCACTGCCATTAATCACGAAAAATTTAGTTCTAGGTTACTTCATATTCATACCATAATGGAGACAATAATTATGAAAATTATTTCAATGTCATCATGTCCCATTTCCTTCCTGATAATCCATATGAGATCAACAAAGATAATGAATAACAGGAATGTCGTTAGGCAAGCCTATCTTCCGTCAAGAGATTATAATAATGACTAAGGCGGTTCCGATCCGCCTCTCCGTCACACTGTGTCTAGGTACCCAGTCATAAGCCTGAGGAATGTTTATGAATGTAACAAATAAGGTCAATTTTCTTGTGTGTCACGTAACAAACGTACAGAAACTATGTGTTGCAAGCACTATTCGCATCTCTCACGGAGAACCCATTACAAGTTTGTATATTAACATACATACTAAGTGTATCACTGATCGTCCACATTGTTATGTTTATGTAGGCCATGATGGGCGATGTCCGTCTGAGGTGTTCAGCAAGAATAAGGACTTTATCACCCTGACTGCATGACACGACGCTCCCACCTCTGCGACCTGGACCAGACTATTTCGGTCAGACAGTCCTCTTTTTAAGCACTGCTGGACACGTCGCTTACAGTGCCTTAAGTGAGCGTTGTTTTAAAATCTTTACATTTAGTCAGTTTGGTAGCAATGCGTTGTACCAGATGGGGCAGCATTACCTTGTTAAATGTGTGAAAAATCGGTGAACTACGAGGAACAGTTCTTTGTTTCTCAACATTTAAATTAGAGACTTAGGCACAAAGCTGCCGTTGCTTGCCATACTGGCCAACAGTGTACTAGTCCCTTAAATGGTTAGTGATTTTGTCTCGAAAGATGTTTTCCATAAGTTTTCCATCTACAGATGTTAGCCTTTTAGGACGGTAATTTCTGGGCAGTGATTTATTACATATTTCTGAATATCGATGTTTCATTAGCAAACTTCCATTCATCTGGAACTGGAACTTTTCCTGTAGGAAGTGACTTATCGGAAAGAGCAGTCAACGGCTTATCTCATTTTTCGCCTCTTTATTCTCGGGTAAAACTTATCAAGGCCTGCTGTTTTATTCATTTTCATTCTGTTTATCGCTGCAAGTATTGCCTTGGGCTTTTATGTCAGTTTGCTGAAGAACATTCCCCTCCCTTTTCAGTGAACCAGGACTCGGGACATGGGTTGTGTTTTTGATCGTAAATACAAATTCGAAAGAAAAAAGTCATTTAATATTTTTGCCATGGCTTCGTTTTCTTGAACCAAGTCACCGTTTTCCGTAATTATTTGACTACTTGACTGGGTAATGACTCTCTTGTTTCTAACATAATTGTAAAACTACTTCGGGGTTTCTTTGCTGTTTTCAGCAATATACGCTTCATATTGACATTTACGTTGTCGTCTAACTCTTTTACTTTCTCTAAACAAATTTACGTAACCTGTTCATGTCGGTTATTGGTCTCTTTGAGTTTTTATGAGCTATTCTCTGTCTGTCTGTCTGTCTGTCTCTCTCTCTCTCTCTCTCTCTCTCTCTCTCTCTCTCTCTCTCTCTCTCTCTCTCTCTCTCTCTCTGACAACAGGCAGTTTTCTATTTCCCCGCTCCACCACCTTGGCTTTGTTTTAGAAAGAAACTGTCTACTGTGCACTGCTTTGAAGCTTTTACTGAGTATTTTCCAATATACGTTAATGTCATTTCCATTGTCCACATCATCTCAGGTTTGCTTGTCAAGAACAATGCGAAGATCATTAAAATTTGCGCGTTTAAAATTGGGTATTTTTTTCCGACCAACATTACATGCAGTGCTGAGCGTGACCTCGAAAGTGATTTGTCGGTAATCCCTTGTATCAAATTGTTCTCTAACATCAACATTATTCACGAGATTTTCATTTGTAGTTAGAATGAATTCTAATACATTCTCGTTGCCAGAAAGTTTTGCGACAAATTAGATGAACAGTGTTATTTCAACATATGTTCATCATTCCTTCTCAGCACGTTCATCGTACCTTCATCACTTGTTCATCACCTTTTCAGAGCACGTTCATCATTCCTTCACCACACGTTCATCATTTCATCGCTCCATCATTCCTTTATCACAAGTTAATCATTCCTTTAGCCCATGTTCATTATTCCTGTACAACATGTTTATCATTCTTTAGCATGTTCATTATTTCTTTACAGCATGTTCACCATCCTTTTATCACGTGTTTAGCGTGATTACATTATTGAGCATATCATGAATAGACTGATCAGCTGCAACATGTGGCATGTGAAATCTCATGTTGGATTGTCAACATGACCAACCTCCTCACCGGACAAAGCTACTGAATGTCCATGTCTCTACAAGCAGTCCAGTTAAGTGTCTGCCGTGCTAGCATGATGCAAGGTGTTCAGATGCTGGTGAGTGTCGTAGGTTTGAGCTGAGAATAATGTAGCGAGGGTATTAGGTGCAGCAGTATTCACAGGACGGAGCTCAATTCCACTCACTTCAAAGTCTCCATGTACCTTAAGGTCCTCCTCTGAGAATGATATCACCTGGGCATCTGTTGATCAGATGGATGACCACCATATCATGCTTGGCATTGAACACACACGAACCTATGAGCAAAACCCCTGATCCTACATGACTAAGCATCACACAACGGTTGTCACACGTCAACTGGCGTCACTGAATGTCTCACAATAAATGACCTCTCGTTGTCACAAGGTCACCAACAGTCGTCGGTGTACCTTGTATTAACGTATTACAAACCTTCGAATATCCGACACTGGTCGTGGCCTACAAGTCTCAGTAACTGACGCCAAGGACGGGTCTAAGGGCCGACCTACATATAAGGCAGACACACGATATAGATATTTGTGCTTGAATCTTAGGGCCGAGAGCCATGCAACTTTACCCTCTCTTAGCTAAAGCTTCCCTCATTGCTGATTCCTGTACTGTATTCGTGTTTATATATATATATATATATATATATATATATATATATGTGTGTATGGGGGGGGGGGGTTGGGCCATTTCTTTCGTCTGTTTCCTTGCGCTACCTCGCAAACGCGGGAGACAGCGACAAAGTATAATAAAAAAAAAAATAATAATATATATATATATATATATATATATATATATATATATATATATATATATATATATATATATGCGATTGTCTTGGACAATCGCATGTTTACCAAAATGGCGTCCTAGATTCGTCTCTTCGATGTATATCAGCTGACTGTTATATCTCTCTCTTGTGTCTTCCCTGATGATGTGATTATTACACGAAAGTGCACTTGGGAACTTGTGTTTCATTTTCTCCGTAGACTCATAGGAATATATATATATATATATATATATATATATATATATATATATATATATATATATATATATATATATATATATATTTTTTTTTTTTTTTTTTTTTCTTTCAAACTATTCGCCATTTCCCGCGTTAGCGAGGTAGCGTTAGGAACAGAGTACTGGGCCTTTTTTGGAATATCCTCACCTGGCCCCCTCTGTTCCTTCTTTTGGAAAATTAAAAAAAAAAAAAAACGAGAGGGGAGGATTTCCAGCCCCCCGCTCCCTCCCCTTTTAGTCGCCTTCTACGACACGCAGGGAATACGTGGGAAGTATTCTTAATCCCCTATCCCCAGGGATAATATATATATATATATATATATATATATATATATATATATATATATATATATATATATATATATATATATATATATATGTCCCTAGCGATATGGGAGAAAGATTACTTCCCACGTATTCCCTGCGTGTCGTAGAAGGCGACTAAAAGTGGAGGGAGCGGGGGGCTGGAAATCATCCCATCTAGTTTTCAGTTCTCCAAAAGAAGGAACAGAGAAGGGGGCCAGGTAAGGATTTCCCTCAAAGGCTCAGTCCTCTGTTCTTAACGCAACCTCGCTGGTGCGGGAAATGGCGAATAGTAAGTATATATATATATATATATATATATATATATATATATATATATATATATATATATATATATATATATATATATGTATATATATATATATATATATATATATATATATATATATATATATATATATATATATATATATATGTATATATATTATACTTAACCGCCGTCTCCCGCGTTAGCGAGGTAGCGCAAGGAAACAGTTGAGGAATAGCCCAACCCACCCACATACACATGTATATACATAAACTCCCACACACGCACACGTTGAAATCCATAAACATTTCAACGTATACTTACATATACATATACAGACATATACTTGTATACACATGTACATATCCATTCTTGCTACCTTCATCCATTCTATTCGCCACCCCGGCACACATGAAATGGCTTACCCCTCCCCCCCTCCAGCTAGGCAGCGCCAGGAACAGACAAAAATGGCCACATTCGTTCACACTCAGTCTTTAGCCGTCATGTGTAATGCACCGAAATCACGGCTTCCTTTCCACATCCAAGCCTCATAGACCTTTCCATGGTTTACTCCAGACGCTTCACATGCCTGGTTCAATCCATTGACAGCACGTCGACCCCGGTATACAACATCGTTCCATGGAAAGTTTTGTGGGGCCTGGATGTGGAAAGGGAGCTGTGGTTTCGGTGCATTACACATGACAACTAAAGACTGAGTGTGAACGAATGTGGCCTTTGTTGTCTTTTCCTAGCGCTACCTCGCGCGCGCACGAGGGGAGGGGGGGTTCAGTTTCATGTGTGGCGGGGTGGCGACGAGAATGGATGGGGGCAGCAAGTATGAATATTCACATGTGTGTATATGTATATGTCTGTGTATGTATTTATGTATGTATACGTTGAAATGTATAGGTAAATATATGTGCGTGTGTGGGCGTTTATGTATATACATGAGTATGTGGATCGGTTGGGCCATTCTTTCGTCTGTTTCCTTGCGCTACCTCGCAAACGCGGGAGACAGTTATATATTGAGTAAATGTTGATCTTCAGCACAGGTGTGGCCAAGTGTAAACAGAACACTTGTGTTTAGAAACACTCCACCTCACGACGCACCTCATATATATATATATATATATATATATATATATATATATATATATATATATATATATATATATATATATATATATATTGAGTAAATGTTGATCTTCAGCACAGGTGTGGCCTAGTGTGACCAGAACACTTGTGATTAGAAACACTCCACCTCACGACGGAGGCTGGTATGGGTGTTGCCGAGGTGGTCATGATGATACTCGCACACCAACGAATTTAGGAAGCGTATTTCAGACTTAACATACTTCCCTCTCTCTCTCTCTCTCTCTCTCTCTCTCTCTCTCTCTCTCTCTCTCTCTCTCTCTCTCCTGACTTTACATAGACGTCGTATACAGGCGCACCTTAGTCAGCCAGCGGATACTGACACTCGTGTAGGCGAGTTTATGACGAGCGATAATGGATGGAGATTCGATCCTTCTGGTTGATTTCAAATTTCCAGAAATCATCTGGCAAACTATTTCAGATATAGGCAGTAAATTTGTTAGACTTATTAACTTCGTCGAAGGCAACTTTCTTTACCAAACCTTCACATAACCAACGAGGAAAGCTCATATACTTGATCTAGTTCTTGCATCCCATATGTTCCCTGCACTACTTTGAAAGTACAACTAGATCCTTTCATAGCTACATTCATATCGTGCCGATCTAGTAATCCAGACGACAGGATCAATTTGTGTGTTCATTTTCTTAACCCGATGATACCATTCTGGTCGTGAAGAACAATGTTATTGAATACCTTGCAATATTGAAGAAGACCGATGATGTTTATCTGTTTAAATGTAATACCATATATATATATATATATATATATATATATATATATATATATATATATATATATATATATATATATATATATACCTAGCAGTGGACAAGGAAACAAATTAAAACATAGAAGCGGAAATGAGTCATGATGAGGAGGCGAAGGTTCTGGGGGCACTGAAGAATGTGTGGAAAGAGAGGTCGTTTTCTGGGAGGGCGAAAATGGGTATATTTGAAGGTAAAGTAGTACCAAGATGTCGTATGGTTGCGATGCATTGGCTGTAGATGAGGATGTGCGGAAAGCGATTACGTTAGAAATGCAATGCTTGAGGACAATATGTGGTGTGAGGTGGTTTGATAGAGTTCGTAATAAAAGAGTAGAAAAGGTGTGGTAATAAGTGGCTAGGAGAGCAGAAGAGGGTGCGTTGAAATGGTTAGGACATATGGAGAGAATGAGTGAGGAAAGGTTGGCAGGGAGAATATAGTATGTGTCAGTACGTGTCAGTACTAGAAGGGACAAGGAGAAAAGGGAGACCGAATTCGAGATGGAAAGATGAAGTGGGAAAGACCTTTGAGTGATCGGGGCCTCAGCATGCAAGAAGAGGAATGTGCACAGGATACAGTTAATTGGAAGGATGTGGTGTATGGGGGTCGACATGCTGTCAGTGGACTAGAATCGGTCATGTAATGCTGATAGGGTAAACCACGGAAAGGTCTGGGGGCGCCTGGTTGTGGATAGGTTTGGGTGCATTACACATGACAGCTAGAGAATAGATGTGAGCGAATGCGACCTTCATCTGTTCTCGGCGTTACCTTGCTAACGCGGGAAAAGGCGAATATATATATATATATATATATATATATATATATATATATATATATATATATATATATATATATATATATATATATATTATATTTTATTTATTTTGCTTTGTCGCTGTCTCCCGCGTTAGCGAGGTAGCACAAGGAAACAGCGCTCAGATAGCCGTCCACCTCCACCGGCCATAGGTCACAAAGTTTTGTGATGTGTGTGTGTCTATGCGCAGAGAGTGCAGGGCAACTGAGTAGTAAGCACTTGATATCTTCTTTATGGCAACTGCATCACAGGCGTGGCGGGTCATAGGATATGCTTCAGCGGTGTCTCTAGTGTTGAAGCGATGGGTGACGTCCAGAGTGCACACGGGAATGTTTGACTCATGCTCGTCTGGTGAGTGAGACTTCTGAGGGGCGTACTCTGGTGTGTGAAACTTAAGACTGAGGTGGGAGTTCGGTTATTTAGTGCTTGTCGGGTTATCTCTGTGTGGACGTGTTTTGCCCGTGGTATATTTCTTGTGGGTGGAGGGGAAGAGTGAGTAATGGTTGCCGAAACATGAGGCAGGCGTAAGCTTTTAATTTTTACCTGTGGGTTGGTGGTGGGTTATGGTATGCTTTGGGTGGGAGGGAGGGGTCTAGTACTTTTGTAGAGCATTGAATCCATCCTGCATGCTTAAACCCTGAGCACTCAATACTTGGAGCGACCGTGATCTGAACATGCAAGAGGCGTGCACGGGATGGACTGAATTAGAGGGATGTGGTGTACAAAGGACTACGTGCTGTAAATGGGCTAAACAGGGGCATATGAAGCGGTCATGGGAGATCCCGGGAAGGTCTTTGGGGCCTGGATGGGATGAGGGTTTTGTGGTTTTCGATTCAGTATACGTACCAAGATGAGAGTGGATGTAAGGGAATAAGGTAAGGTCATTCCTTCTGATGTTCGTGGCGCTGTATGTATATTTATATATATGCTCTGCTTATCCGTAATAAAATCTCTCGCTTTATGCAAGGGAGCGTCATCAACAAACGACCAATGGCCTTACTTGCTCATATCCTGCCTCTCGCTCTCATGCACAATGTATACAAACCATGTTTGCGCTGTGTGTGTGTGTGTGTGTGTGTGTGTGTGTGTGAGTGTGTGTGTGTGTGTGTGTGTGTGTGTGTGTGTGTGTGTTATTTTCATTAGAATACATCAAGGACATGTAAGGTCTGAATACATACATTATACGTCTGATGTTGATCTCACCATATGCAGTGGTTAGTTAACCAGCACAGTGTGTATCACACAGGGACATTGTGTAGCTTGCTTTGTCTGATGCTCGGGACACGGGCGTCAGGCCAGACCTGGAATGGAGCATGAGGAGTTTTGAAGAGGCAGAGTTATGAGGACCGAAGAGGAATACTGGATGCAAGAGGCCTGAGTGCCATGAGTTAGGATCCATCAGTGAGGACCCATCTGTGAGGACCCATCTGTGAGGACCCATCAGTGAGGACCCATCAGTGAGGACCCATCAGTGAGGACCCATCATTAAGGACCCATCAGTGAGGACCTCCGCCATAACTTCAAGTGGACTGTAGAAGTTGCCCAGAATAAACACATGATGATGACAGCGATATCTCATACGCATAATCCCTCGTCCTTTTTCTATAGAAGGCAACATGAGCATATACTAAGTACAGTGTTTGGGATTAAATAACATGTTATCATTAATGACTGAGTATACAAGGAGAGTCCAGAATTTTGGAAGAGTGTAAAAGGAACCGAATCGGTTATGTTTATTTGTGTCTGACCATTGCGGGTGCTGTAGAATGGCGACTGATACTGATATAAGAGTGTGATCTCAAGTGTGACGGTGGAGGCTGTGCTGGGAGCAGTACATAGTCTTGTATAAGGGTAATGTGTGGCACTAGAGCACGACGCATCCCTGTGGGTAGCTTCCATCACACTGTCTCGTGCTGGGTAATACTTACGTATATCAAATCAAAAGTTATTGAGCAGACGTTTAAGATAACACTACCCGTGCCGTGACCTTGACTATAAAGTTTCGGTTGTAGGGATGGATTCAGACACATCAAGTGGCGCTGAGTAACGCCAGGAAAAAGTGCCACCCCAACCTCTACATTGCTCCTTAAGTTGAGGCTGAAACGAAAAATACCTTGACCCAATACGATATGCATATATATATATATATATATATATATATATATATATATATATATATATATATATATATATATATATATATATATATACACACACACAGACATATACATGTATACACATGTACATAATTCATACTGTCTGCCCTAATTCATTCCCATCGCCACCCCGCTACACGTGAAATAACAACCCCCTCCCCCCACATGTGCGCGAGGTAGCGCTAAGAAAAGACAACAAAGGCCATATTCGTTCACACTCAGTCTCTAGCTGTCATGTATAATGAACCGAAACCACAGCTCCCTTTCCACATCCAGGCCCCACAAAACTTTCCATGGTTTACCCCAGACGCTTCACACGCCCTGGTTCAATCCATTGACAGCACGTCGACCCCGGTATACCACATCGTTCTAATTCACTCTATTCCTTGCACGCCTTTCACCCTCCTGCATGTTCAGGCCCCGATCACTCAAATCTTTTTCACTCCATCTTTCCACCTCCAATTTGGTCTCCCACTTCTCCTCGTTCCCTCCACCTCTGACACATATATCCTCTTATATATATATATATATATATATATACATATATATATATATATATATATATATATATATATATATATATATATATATCTGGTCAACAAGTATAATGATCACAACAATGATTATAATTAAGATCTGTGTGTACTGATGCACATCCTGGTCGGCTGTCATCAATGAAGATGAAGTCTACTGGACGCCTCTTGACTGTCAGGTTCTGGTGGGTTGAGTCTCCCTTGAGCACGAACTTCATGCTGGGCTGGTGCTACACTGGGACGACGCGCACGACCCTTGAGCTAGACCTGGTCTTTGACCTGACCCTTATGGGTCAGATGAAAGGCCATCATACTCAAGGTTCATACCATCATGATCAAGGAATAGATTAATTTTCATTCTATATTTTTGACAACCGTTACGGGGCATTACAAGTCTATGTTGCCGCTACGGAAAAATGCAAGTCTGTGTTATCATAACGGATCATTGCAAGTCTACGTGTACTTAACCATATTTTTCGATGAACTTTCTTCTTAAGGGAAAATTATAGGTCTTGCTTGTCTCGAGTCAGGCTTGAATGTAGCTTTAAAATGCGTTTATTCTTATGTCTCCTCAACTGCAAGCTTTTGTATATTTTTGTTTCCATATTTTGTGTTTAGACTGTAACTCATACTACCCTTCATAATATTGTTAACTTGTATCGCTTTTAGTGTTTTCTTTTATGTGTTATGTACTGTGGGGATTTTTTTTGCGTGCGTTTCTTATATATATCTTGTTTGCGTTTTACGTATCGTATCCAAGTTTTGTGACGTTAAGTTTTTCTCTTTTTTGTAGATTCCTGATGTTAAAGGTAGAGTAAGAAAAGATTTTGAGTGATCGAGGCCTGAACTTACAGGAGGGTGAAAGGTTGTATGGGACAAAGTGAATTGGAACGATGAGGTATACCGGGGTCGATGTGTTATCAGTGGACTGAACCAGGGCATGTGAAACGTCTGGGGTAAACCATGGAATGGTCTGTTGGGGCCTGGATGTGGATAGGTAGCATTACACGACAGCTAGAGACTGAATGTTAACGAATGTGGCCTTTTTTGCATGTATATTATATATATATATATATATATATATATATATATATATATATATATATATATATATATATATATATATATATATATATATGCGTGTGTGTGTGTGTGTGTGAGTGGATGTGTCGTTCTTCATCTGTTTCCTGGCGCTACCTCGCTGACACGGGAAACGGCGATCAAGGATTCTATATATATATATATATATATATATATATATATATATATATATATATATATATATATATATATATATATATCTTTCTTTTAAACTATGCGCCATTTCCCGCGTTAGCGAGGTAGCGTTAAGAACAGAGGACTGGGCCTTTGTGGAATATCCTCACCTGGCCCCCCTCCCTCTGTTCCTTCTTTTGGAAAAATTTAAAAAAAAAAAAAAATTAAAAAAAAAACGAGAGGGGAGGATTTCCAGCCCCCCGCTCCCTCCCCTTTTAGTCGCCTTCTACGACATGCAGGGAATACGTGGGAAGTATTCTTAATCCCCTATATATATATGTATATATATCCCTGGGGATAGGGGATTAAGAATACTTCCCACGTATTCCCTGCGTGTCGTAGAAGGCGACTAAAAGGGGAGGGAGCGGGGGCTGGAAATCCTCCCCTCTCGTTTTTTTTTTCTTTTTAATTTTCCAAAAGAAGGAACAGAGGGGGCCAGGTGAGGATATTCCAAAAAAGGCCCAGTCCTCTGTTCTTAACGCTACCTCGCTAACGCGGGAAATGGCGAATAGTTTAAATATATATATATATATATATATATATATATATATATATATATATATATATATATATATTCTATTTTACTTTGTCGCTGTCTCCCACGTTAGCGAGGTAGCGCAAGGACACAGACGAAAGAATGGCCCAGCCCACCCACATACACATGTATATACATACACGTCCACACACGCAAATATACATACCTATACATCTCAACGTATACATACATATACACACACAGACATATACATATATACACATATACATAATTCATACTGTCTGCCTTTATTCATTCCCATCGCCACCCCGCCACACATGAAATAACAGCCCCCTCCCCCCTCATGTGCGCGAGGTAGTGCTAGGAAAAGACAACAAAGGCCACATTCGTTCACACTCAGCCTCTAGCTGTCATGTAATAATGCACCGAAACCACAGCTCCCTTTCCACATCCAGGCCCTACAGAACTTTCCATGGTTTACCCCAGACGCTTCATAAGTCCTGGTTCAATTCATTTTCAGCACGTCGTCCCCGGTATACCACATCGTTCCAATTCACTCTATTCACTTATCCCTGGGGATAGGGGAGAAAGAATACTTCCCACGCATTCCTCACGTGTCGTAGAAGGCGATTAAAGGGGACGGGAGCGGGGGGCTGGAAACCCTCCCCTCCTTGTATTTTAACTTTCTAAAAGGGGGAAACAGAAGATATATATATATATATATATATATATATATATATATATATATATATATATATATATATATATATATATATATATATTTATATATATATATAGCGTAGATAAGATGGCCTTGATAAGGGCCTCAGTTGTCCGTACCGTCTCAGCTAACATAAAAAAATAGCATCCCACATTCGGGATGTGTTTGATCACCAAACAGAATTCTCGACTTCATCAGTATTCACGCTGGGTATTTCATGACCCTACAAGGTGACTGTACTGAAAGTCGTGCAGGATATTAAAGTTTGCCACTCATTTTGTGCGTCAGCCGAATTAAACGTCACCGAGGGACGCAGCTGTGGGTGACGACCTTGTGAATTCCTCGTGTACAGAGTATATGAGGAAATTGTAAGAAGGTAATTAGCATAGAAACAGGTATCTTGTATGTTAACGTTCAAGCCCGAGCAGTATATTAGTTTGATGAGAAGAACTTGTGATGTCACATATAGTTTGTTTGACTGTTCTTGAAAAATATTATTTAATTTGGATTTTGATATTCTTCCAAGTTATATTTATTTTCATTTTTTCCATATTATCAAATTCTCGATGGCTCATTAATTGCGCCTTTCTAGACGTTAGAAATGGTAAGGGGTTGTTCAGATCACTGGAGAAAGCAACAGTGGTCGAGATGTGTTAAGGGTTAAGATAATCTTTGAAAAGGATAAACAACAGATGGAAATACTCTTTTAAACTTTGTTCATGCGTTTTAGCTGTGTCCGGAACCCGAGACCCACTGACAGTCATAACTAAATATTATACTTACCTGTGTGTGTGTGTGTGTGTGTGTGTGTATGTGTGTGTGTGTTTGTGTGTGTGTGTGTATGTGTGTGTGTGTGTGTGTGTTTGTGTGTGTGTGTATGTGTGTGTGTGTGTGTGTGTGTATGTGTGTGTGTATGTGTGTGTGTGTGGCTTGAACATGTTGTTTACGTTGAGATGAACATGTGATCATCCATTTCTTCACATGGTAGTGGTAGTGAGGGGTGGGGGGGGGGGGGGGTTGGAGTGGTGGAGACCCATCCCTAAACTCAGTGAGCATAAAGATGTAAGACCCTGGAGTGTGACGGCCTGACCCGCAAAGGTCACGTTAAATTTAGGTCGTGTCCTGGTACTCAAGGCCCGCGCCATCACGGTCAAGGGGATACATGGTTTTAGTTGAGCGTGAGTGCGTGTGTGTATAAATTGTCATCGATTTGTTATTACCCATGTGTGCATACAGGAGTGACTTTTTTAATGCTGGAGCCCCGCCTCTTGTTTCTATTTTTCTTATATATTTCCTGATTTCATCCAGTGGCGGCCGCGTTCACTTGTTCTTGGCTTAGCTTGTTCCATGAGTCCAAAACTACTGTTGAAGATATGCTTCCTCAAGAACCATCCGTCCAGTTGTCCTGCACAGATTCCAGTTGTGTCCTCTTGTTCTTGCCTCTCTTCTGTTATCGAAAAATTGATCTATATCTTAGTCATCATTCCTCCCCTGACTCGTCTGTCTTCCAGTGTGGATTGGTTGAGCACGTCCATCCTCTCTTCAGAGGTCTGCCCACTCTCTTTTGTTACCTTTCTTGTTGCATTCCTTTGTACCTTCTCCACCAAGTCTGTATGACCCTTTGGATGGGGAGACGAGACTGATGCTGCATACTCCATCTTGGGAGGAATGTATCTTGAATATATGTAACTAAACATATGTCGGTCATGGTGCTGGCCTGGATATGGTTAGCTGCCTTGACACTCCTCCTCGCGTGCTGTTCAGGTCACAAGGGACGACGTGGTGACATCTCTGATGTTCCTTTTACACAGTTATTTATAGCGCACCACTTGGTCTGCTTGTGCCCTTCTCCATCATCATGACTGAATTTTCCAGTGATAGATTTTCAAGAGCCATTTGACCTGTCGTGATCACTTCCCAGCTCTTCGCTTCTTCTTACGCTACGAACGTCATTCATAATTATAGCATCGTCTGCAAGCATGTCTGAGTGAGTCGATCTCATTTAGTTAATCATATATGTAAATCAGGGATGATAAGTGGCCGTAGGATCGGGCGCTAGGGCAACCTACATATCACCATGGCGCAGCTGGGGAAGGATTCCCTGCCATGCGTCTCGTTTAATTAGCTGTTGATCAACTTGAGTTGTCCACCGTGAGCACCCAGCATGGGCGAAGACCATCACTATCAACCTCTGTTGCGTGTAGCACCAAAGACCTCCGTCAGTCCATAATATACCGTCCACCCATCAGTCACTCTTCTTCAGGGTGGTGCTGACTTGTTCATAGGAACCCAGTATATTCTTCTGACGGATCTGTTGCCTCCGAACCCGTTTTCGTCCGCCTGGCTACTTCATGACACTTAAGTTCTCCTGTAACTACTGTCTTATGATCTTCAGTTCGTGGCAGGTTAGGTTCGTTGAGGGCACCGCCCTATGATTCGAGGCCAATTCTCTGTCAACTTATCTTTTCTCAATGTTGATACAACTTGGGTTCTGTACCATTCCGTTGGAGCATTTTCCTCGTCGTGGAAGATTCTAGAGAACATCGTCTATGGCTTGGCAGGAGTCAGCAATTCTCTCTCTCTCTCTCTCTCTCTCTCTCTCTCTCTCTCTCTCTCTCTCTCTCTCTCTCTCTCTCTCTCTCTCTCTCTCTCTCTCTCTCTCTCTCTCTCTCTCTCTCTCTCTCTGTTGGAGACAGGGTACGCATACGGACCTTTAACCATGATCACGTACTCTGCTAGCAGCCTGATATTTCACTGTTATTGAATTAAGATTCATGTATGTACTTGCAGGTGTGGCCAAGGAAAGACGGGATCCTCACCTGACCATAGCCACCACCCATATGTAAGTACTGACACCATCATACTGTACTGTAGTCGCCATCCCTGGTAGTGTTGTCACTACCCCCTTCTCAGCGTTGTCATTACCCTGGCACCATCCCATGGTACGGTTGTCACCATCCCTAGCAGTGTTGTCACTATCCCTTAGTGTTGTCATTACCCTGGCACCATCCCATGGTACGGTTGTCACCATCCCTAGCAGTGTTGTCACTATCCCTTAGTGTTGTCATTACCCTGGCAAATTTGGTTAACGTGCTTGTATGTACTTTCAACGCTTACTGCATAGAGAAATTCTTGTTGATCAGGGCTGGCCAAACTTATATGCAAGTGGGCCATTATCGGGCCAGATGTGTGTGTGTGTGTGTGTGTGTGTGTGTGTGTGTGTGTGTTGGGGCTGAATTTTAAAGATAATCTAGTTCTCTTTATAAAAAAAAGAAAATCATATTAGTTCCAACAAACACAACTGTACTGATTACAAACTTCTAACAGGAACTCTGGGACTTGAGGGTCAGTAATGTGGCTTAGTACGATTTGATGTGGCTTGTTCACTTCGTCAGAATCTGTTATTATTATTATTGAACAGGCAACACGCAGTGTGTTTATTGGGTAAACATCGTTAAGAACATGTCGCCCTCTGTGTTGAACATTATTCATGTTTGAAAATGATTGTTCACAAATGTAAGTACTTGGGAAGAGAGATGTTATCCTCAATGAATGTGAAAATATCGTAGTCCACGTTTATGGTGACAGAAAACTTGTAGAATTCAAGTCAATTAACGTCTGTAGATTTGATTTTATATTCACTGTTGCACTGTAAATCTATCAGCGAATAACCAGGGCCCAGGCCAGCAGAGTTCCGAGTGTGAACTTGCCTTCGATACAGGTTTTCATACAGAGTTGTCACTCAGCTTGAATAAAGTTGAATGACAACTTTATATGAAAACTGACGAATCAACAATGTTTGTGGATGAGATACATCGCCTAGACGACACGTACGTAGTCCAGTGTTACAAACATTGTTGATTCGTAGGTTTTATATAGATTTGTCCCTCCACTTCAGCATTATCATCAGTAAATCATGTATCTCGTACATAGACAAGATCATAACCGGAGCTCAAGTTGTTTGCAAGATGGTAATCACATTTTTTTCCATTGTTATGATTCCTTAAAGTGCAGAGTTGATGATCAAACATAGAATAAAATCATGAACAACAAAGCCATTGTCAGTATATGAACACGTCATCTGATAAACTAAGAAATATCGTCAAAGATCATGATAAACCACTGTTGAAAACAGGGGACAGAAAACAGGAGCAGATTCGCGGCTTGAGCGACAGAAACAGAGATGCTGAGGAGCAGGGAAACAGGAGACTGGGAAGTGTTAAGTAAAGCCATAGAGAGAATATTATACACCACTAAAGACACGGTAGTCCAGGAAGGATGAATACGCCTGGCTTGATACGTCTGAAGACTTCTCATGAGACTTGGCGATTCTTGACGAAAATGACGATTGCAGCGCAGAACAGAGACGTAGAGGTTGATGTAGCAGTGCTGCAGGAAGTATCCGACATGTGTGTAGCACCAACAGTGAGAACGTTGTAGGAAACGAGAGGTCGACAGACGTATTTCACTGATGGTTTTTGGACTGGAAGGACACTGTGACCCGGCCAAAGAGGAATGCTTGTAGACAATCCAAAGCCGAACTAAACTGTATAACAACCTGTTATGCGCCAAGAAAAAAGACTAATACATTTACATTAGTATACCATGTCAACGTTTTCTTTTATCGGTTATTCAAGAATTACATTTTCTTGGAATATTTTGATCTTAACAGTAACTAGCAATATATTAAATGCAATCGTGGGAATGTCGAATCCCACTTGCTGATAAAACACTGTGGAGTGTGATTTGTGAATATTTTGTATACTTTGTATGTATGATATTCTTATTAATGTAGGTACAGGTGTGATTTGTGAATATTTTGTACACTTTGTATGTATGATATTCTTATCAATGTAGGTACAGCTGTCGAGTATCTTAAGATTTTATTTATCCATTTGACTTGTAGGTATAGCTTTATATTTGTAGCTGGTAATGTTTTACGGAGGAAACCTTGAAACTTTGAGTTGTAGTTTCTGGGGTAAGAAAGACATTTGAACAGCACGTCTGCATTACACTAACCTTGATTTTACACACACACACACACACACACACACACACACACACACACACACACACACACACATATATATATATATATATATATATATATATATATATATATATATATATATATATATATATATATATATACCCTCCCATATAATTTACCAGGAATACTCAACAAACTTATACCTCTGTAATTTGAGCACTCACTCTTATCCCCTTTGCCACTGTACAAAGGCAAAGGGGATAAGAGTGAGTGCTCAAATTACAGAGGTATAAGTTTGTTGAGTATTCCTGGTAAATTATATGGGAGGGTATTGATTGAGAGGGTGAAGGCATGTACAGAACATCAGATTGGGGAAGAGCAGTGTGGTTTCAGAAGTGGTAGAGGATGTGTGGATCAGGTGTTTGCTTTGAAGAATGTATTTGAGAAATACTTAGAAAAGCAAATGGATTTGTATGTAGCATTTATGGATCTGGAGAAGGCATATGATAGAGTTGATAGAGATGCTCTGTGGAAGGTATTAAGAATATATGGTGTGGGAGGAAAGTTGTTAGAAGCAGTGAAAAGTTTTTATCGAGGATGTAAGGCATGTGTACGTGTAGGAAGAGAGGAAAGTGATTGGTTCTCAGTGAATGTAGGTTTGCGGCAGGGGTGTGTGATGTCTCCATGGTTGTTTAATTTGTTTATGGACGGGGTTGTTAGGGAGGTAAATGCAAGAGTTTTGGAAAGAGGGGCAAGTATGAAGTCTGTTGGGGATGAGAGAGCTTGGGAAGTGAGTCAGTTGTTGTTCGCTGATGACACAGCGCTGGTGGCTGATTCATGTGTGAAACTGCAGAAGCTGGTGACTGAGTTTGGTAAAGTGTGTGGAAGAAGAAAGTTAAGAGTAAATGTGAATAAGAGCAAGGTTATTAGGTACAGTAGGGTTGAGGGTCAAGTCAATTGGGAGGTGAGTTTGAATGGAGAAAAACTGGAGGAAGTGAAGTGTTTTAGATATCTGGGAGTGGATCTGGCAGCGGATGGAACCATGGAAGCGGAAGTGGATCATAGGGTGGGGGAGGGGGCGAAAATTCTGGGGGCCTTGAAGAATGTGTGGAAGTCGAGAACATTATCTCGGAAAGCAAAAATGGGTATGTTTGAAGGAATAGTGGTTCCAACAATGTTGTATGGTTGCGAGGCGTGGGCTATGGATAGAGTTGTGCGCAGGAGGATGGATGTGCTGGAAATGAGATGTTTGAGGACAATGTGTGGTGTGAGGTGGTTTGATCGAGTGAGTAACGTAAGGGTAAGAGAGATGTGTGGAAATAAAAAGAGCGTGGTTGAGAGAGCAGAAGAGGGTGTTTTGAAGTGGTTTGGGCACATGGAGAGGATGAGTGAGGAAAGATTGACCAAGAGGATATATGTGTCGGAGGTGGAGGGAACAAGGAGAAGAGGGAGACCAAATTGGAGGTGGAAAGATGGAGTGAAAAAGATTTTGTGTGATCAGGGCCTGAACATGCAGGAGGGTGAAAGGAGGGCAAGGAATAGAGTGAATTGGAGCGATGTGGTATACCGGGGCTGACGTGCTGTCAGTGGATTGAATCAATGCATGTGAAGCGTCTGGGGTAAACCATGGAAAGCTGTGTAGGTATGTATATTTGCGTGTGTGGACGTATGTATATACATGTGTATGGGGGGGGGGGGGTTGGGCCATTTCTTTCGTCTGTTTCCTTGCGCTACCTCGCAAACGCGGGAGACAGCGACAGAGTATAAAAAATATATATATATATATATATATATATATATATATATATATATATATATATATATATATATATATATATTTTCTTTCTTTCTTTTAAACTATTTGCCATTTCCCACGTTAGCGAGGTAGCGTTAAGAACAGAGGACTAGGCCTTTTTTGGAATATCCTCACCTGGCCCCCTCGTAGTACTTGATCGCCGTTTCCCGCGTTAGCAAGGTAGCGCCAGGAAACAGACGAACAAAAGGCCACATCCGTTCTCCAGCTGTCAAGTGTAATGCACCAAAACCACAGTTCCCTGTCCAGGCCCCACACACCTTTCCTTTGCTTACTTTGGGCGTTTCAAATACCCTGGTTCAGTCCACTGACAGCACGTCGACCCCAGTATGCCACATCGTTCTAAGTCACTCTATTCCGTGCACGTTTTTCACACTTCTGCATATTCAGGCCCTGATCCCGTAAAATCTTTTTCATTCCATCCTTCCACCTCTAATTTGGTCTTCTTGTTCCCTCCACCTCTGACATATATCCTCTTTGTCAACCTTTCCTCACGCATTCTCTCCATATGTCCAAACCATTTCAACACACCCTCTTCTGCTCTCTCAACCACACTCTTTTTTATTACCACACATATCTCTTACCCTCTTGCTGTCAGCAACCCAGGTGTGGATGAGACAATGGAATAAAAGATAGCAATCTAGGCCTAGATAGGTGTTGGTAACCCCGCCCTGCCGTCACTAACCCTCGCGAAACCCAGGTATATAGTACCTCCCTGCTCGCTGGTTGCCTGCCACCCACTACTACTGCTACAGAATAGTAGCAACAGCAGTAGATGGATGCCTCCTACTGCCCTCAAACTGTTAGCAAATGACAATTTCATTTTTCCTTCAAAACTGATCGCCGTTCTCTGAACCAACTTACTTCTTAACAACCGCTGAATTTTATGAAACTTTGATTAATATTGCCGAATAGATTTAAAGGCCAAATAACACAAAAGCGTCAAGTTCTTTATTATGCAATGTGCTCTTATACACCAATTTTGTATCGAGATTTTCAGAGTATCTTGTTGATTTTGGAATCCCCCCACCCACTCCCTCACAGGCCAAATCCTGGATACGTTCCTGGATCAAAATAGATTAAATTGGTTTGTCCTGATCGTGCTGAAGGCTATGGCTGTGGTTGCAAGCTAAACTATGATATTACAAGGGCTTACGTCATTTACTGCTTGCTAAACGAATTTCATTTTTAAACGACGGTTGATTTACAAGAAAGCTTTCTTATTTTCCGAAACTAAAGCTTGAAATACACTTACAGTGTAATGGCATCTTCATTTACTGTTACGATAGTCTCAAAACTATCTTAGATCTCAGTTTTTGTCTAATAAATACATAATTCCTCAGAAAGTATGTAATTAATTACATATCATTAAGAACGGAGCACTATGACATCTAGTAGTGAGATTTTAAACTACCGACGTTTGTGTAAGTGAAGCTAAGCGTCACATCTTATATGTAAACAAAGACTGGAGTCACGTAAATTGAAAAACTAATAATCATATCATAGGGATGAAATCATATAACGTCAACAAACTAATTAACTTTATGAAAATGATTTAAAAAGCATGATATCAACCGAAATAAAAGCGGGAGAAAATGAGAGAGAAATCAACATCGTCATTGGGGCTATTCAGCATCGTCCAGCTGAACGCCTCGGGCTATGATCATAGTGTCCTGCTGAACTGTTGTCTTATATCATGGTACGAAGACTGAAGGCAAGATTTTGTAACAAGTCGGGCCCTAGGAACATCTGAACTCTAGGAAGAAGATGAAGACCATCGTAAAGTACTGTATTCAGTCCTTTAAGAGGAAACCGAATGCATGTACTCTAAGTGTCGTGCAGCGGTGTTGCTAATTAACGAAGAGAAGTTAGAAATTATCGACGTATGGGAGTCAGATTGCCTCGAATACCGTTCTGGGATGGATGATAGAGAGCTGTTGATTACTGATATCTCCAGAAATACTAACTACAGCTTAGGGCGGTTCATATGGTGCTGTAAAAGGTATAGTCTCACGGACTATGATGTTGGATTAACATGGGCTGCAGGAAATCATTATACAGGGGAATGAGCCTCTTCTTCTTAACTGTAAATTCGTAATTTTTAACGAAATAGTGACGTTTATCCCTATAACCATATTGTTAATGGTGGAATCAAGTAGAGTTACTAACCAGGTGCTAAAACTCTCCATCAATTTTCCTAGATAACGCGAGTTTGTTATGCAGTGGTAGTGTTTTGTGAATACAATAGCAGTTGCAGAGCAGGAGTTCGAGGGATGATTTTAAGTAGCAATAAAGAAGGTGCAAGTCGTGAGAGTTATGTGTTACTGGGAAACATGGGATTGATTAATCTAGCAACAACAGAATCTATGAAAACCTTACCTCACCTTTCTACCAGTGGAGATTTAGATTATTACTTATTTGATTCACGCAGGATTGAACATAATAGTTCTAACTGCCAAAATATGTCAAGAAACATAAGACCAAGCGGCCAGTCATGTCATTGCCCAGCCTCCCCACAAGTAGGAATCCCATGCAATCCCAACCAGTGGAGATTTAGATTATTACTTATTTGATTCACGCAGGATTGAACATAATAGTTCTAACTGCCAAAATATGTCAAGAAACATAAGACCAAGCGGCCAGTCATGTCATTGCCCAGCCTCCCCACAAGTAGGAATCCCATGCAATCCCAACCAGCAGACAGATTTAATGGTATGTTTTTCCCTTATGCTTTGGCTCTTAGGGAAAGTTAGGTGAGATTTTCATTGGTTCTGTTGACCCCTTTTTTTTACAAGTGCTTTGCATACTGTTTTATTAACTACATTTTTCTTTGATATACATAACCCTCACTACTATAGCGTTATCTCGCATAATAGAATGAAATATAGTGCTCCAGCTCATGTATTAAAAGTCTTATTGTATTTTCTAGATTACAACATTAGTGTTGCATAACAGAACCGCTTTATCCAGAGCTAGTTTTATTGTGGGATAAACTGGTAATTTTACATTTTTTAAGATTATGTTATGTTGATAGTGGGAATCTAGGGAAAATGTACAAGTTACTGATGGTTCAAACAAATGAAACAATAGATAACATAACCTATGAACACCTCAGTAAACCCTTTAGCTTTTAACATTTGCATTGTTTTTGTTCTTTGGAAGAAAATGATTGTTTTGAGCTCATATTTACATCCAGTTGTAGGAAAGTTTGTGTACTAAGCTGTGTGAATAGAGAGGTTTGTGTATTAAGGTCTGTGATCCTACATAAAAGTTCCCTGATTTTTCTATTGTGGTGGGGCAAAAGTTGCACATAATGATTTTTTTTAATTAACATTGAAATGAAGGTAATATGAATTTCAGCTGCTGGAAGAACTTAGGTGAAATTTTCATATATTTTCGTAATGATTTCTTGAAGTTTTACCAACTTTTGAATTAAATATATCACATTTTCCCTGATCTTCATAGCTCTCCCCCCCCCCCCTACTCTTTACATATCATCATTTACTATCTTAAGAAAAAAATTTATGTTAGAAAATCTTGTTCTACCAGAATGTGTGCATCATCCACACAGTATACCCTTTCTAAATGTAAACATTGGCACCTCAACAAAGCTGACTGGAATAACTTTTGAAAATTCTTTTCTGACCAAGTTTTCTCGGGTAAATTATTCTCATGTGTTGATGCTTTGTTTCCACCTAACACATATCAGAGGTTATTTTTATGGGAATGGAAACATTTATCCTCTATTCCTCCAAGACTACATCTTATTTAACCCATGGTTTGTCTGTTCCTGTTCTTAGGCCAAACGGGTACAGGATTAGCCATGTCAGTCTTAGAAAAACTCTACTTCCTCTTGCTCCCATTCAACATTTATCACTGCTCTTAATCATTACAGATACATTATCCATGAGGCACACTGCCCATAACCATATTGCAAATACATTATCTGTGATAACCAGTCCTCTTCATCCATTGATGGGACTTCATGGTCTTTAGGTAAATGCAATGCTGTCAACTTATGTGGCTCTACCTTTCCTTCACTTCTCTGTTGTGACGGCACTATAATTGTCTCTCATAGACAGCAAAACTCTCTTTGGTTCCTTTTTCTTCTGTAACATTCCTTCGTCCCCTGATGCTCCTCTTGCTCATTACATTTCCAACACATCTACTCTCCTCCATGCATCATCAGTTATAGTCCATGTCTCACAGTATACAACATCTTTGGGGCTGCAGTTCCTTTAAACACACCCATTTCTATTTTTCAAGTTCACTTACCTTCACCACTCTCTTCTCACCTATAACATTACCTTTTATCAAAAACCTTTACAAATTTTCATCTTTGCTTCCACCTGGTAATCGTCAGATGTACCACCAGTTACCCCTTTCAGCATATACACAGCCAAAAGTCTTTGTTTTGAATGCCTATCATTTAGTACGTAATCTAATAATAGAAACTGGATGTAAAAATGGAATCATAATTTTTTTTTTCAAAATTTTTTTTAAAATGAAGCAGATGTTGGGTGCTAGGTGAGGTTATGTATGGTTTATGCAGGTTGTGTAGAGTTTTTGCTGTTTTTCTCAATTTCACAGTGATTTATTTCACATTTTCCTTGCTGCTCATAACCTCTGCATTCACTCTGTTAATTCTTTTATTGGCAGGGGGTTAATCTTGATCATGCTCTGTCAGTTGTATTCTTTTCTTCACACAGAGCACAACTATATCAAAACAGTCAATGATATTTGTAAGTTGATTTTGTAGTGCCCCTAAACTAAAATGTAATCAGCTCCTCTACCAGCTTGGAGATAAGTAGTCATAGGCACAGTTAGTTGTTTAGGTTGGGTTGTTAGTAAATGGAAAGGATAATATGGTAGCGTCTAAATTTTGCTTAGGTTTGGGTCTAGGGGTAAAGCCCCCTGCATAGGGATTAGATTAGGTAGGGTTGAGTTTCATTTATGTCCAAGAGGTTTTGATTAGGTTTGGTGAGATCTAGGGTTGATTATTCTGTTCATTTAATCCACATTTTCCAAGGCTCTACATCCCTTCTCCACTTTTATTTGGTGTTTGATGCTACCAGACTTTTCCTGCTTGTGGTTACACCATGGGTAAAGATTTGTTAATCTTAAGTTGTCATTGTCAGTGGGAGAAAAGAAGTTCAGTCTTGATGAGGAACTTATGACTCCTAAAGAGTCCATTATTTCCTGCTGCTAGATGGAGTGTGATCTTGATTTTGCTGGACCTCCATAAAACGGTTCCTAGAGTTATCAGAAAATAGAATTTGGATGTAGAGCATGAAAACTTACTTGCCTTTGAAAAGAAATTATAGTGTTCTCCATATATTACAGGTTTAGGGGTTATAATGCGTTAATGAAATGGAAGAAAGAGCTTCAATATCAGTTTTATGAACCTACCAACACAATCTTGAATAACCTAGAACTGTATGTCATCAGACCAAGTGGAGATATTGTCCCCTGGAACACGTCTTATGAGGCTGTTCTCCCTTATCAGATATGACTTTACCAAAACACTGTAATGAGAATCTTGTAAGAAAACTAATTATTAATGATACAAAGCTGGACTTAACGAAGGAGGTGTGAATGGGGATTTTTACATAATGATGATTACCAGATGACTTCATGGATGATAAAAAAGAATATAACAGTAACACCCTTTGCATATCCTCAAAACTAATTGGATTTCTTTTGGTTGTTAACAAGGTGATGGATCTCATCTTACATATAGAAATCTTATCCATCAAGTTGATATTACAACCAGTTTAGGTCAAAAGATTTTTCTCGGTTGGGATCACAAAATATGGGCTTTTTACTGATTTACCCCTGGGGACAGGGGAGAAAGAATACTTCCCATGCATTCCTCACGTGTTGTAAAAGGCGACTAAAGGGGACGGGAGTGGGGGGCTGGAAACCCTCCCCTCCTTGTATTTTAACTTTCTAAAAAGGGAAATAGAAGAAGGAGTCACGCGGGGAGTGCTCATCCTCCTTGAAGGCTCAGATTGGGGTGTCTAAATGTGTGTGGATGTAACCAAGATGAGAGAAAAGGAGAGATAGGTACTATGTTTGAGGAAAGGAACCTGGATGTTTTGGCTCTGAGTGAAACGAAGCTCAAGGGTAGAGGGGAAGAGTGGTTTGGGAATGTCTTGGGAGTAAAGTCAGGGGTTAGTGAGAGGACAAGAGCAAGGGAAGGAGTAGCACTTCTGAAACAGGAGTGGTGGGGGTATGTGATAGAGTGTAAGCTCTAGATTGATATGGGTAAAACTGAAAGTGGACAGAGAGAGATGGGTGATTATTGGTGCATAGGTACCTGGGCATGAGAAGAAAGATCATGAGAGGCAAGTGTTTTGGGAGCAGCTGAGCGAGTGTGTTAGTAGTTTTGATGCACGAGACCAGGGTACAGTGATGGGTGATTTGAAGGCAAAGGTGAGTAATGTGGCAGTTGAAGGAATAATTGGTATACATGGGGTGTTCAGTGTTGTAAATGGAAATGCTGAAGAGCTTGTAGATTTATGTGCTGAAAAAGGACTGGTGATTGGGAATACCTGGTATAAGAAGCGAGATATACATAAGTATACGTATGTAAGTAGGAGAGATGGCCAGAGAGCGTTATTGGATTATGTGTTAAATGATAGGTGCATGAAAGAGAAACTTTTGGATGTTAATGTGCTGAGAGGTGCAACTGGAGGGATGTCTGATCATTATCTTGTGGAGGCAAAGGTGAAGATTTGTAGAAGTTTTCAGAAAAGAAGTGAGAATGTTGGGGTGAAAAGAGTGGTGAGAGTAAGTGAGCTTGGGAAGGAGACTTGTGTGAGGAAGTACCAAGAGAGAATGAGTACAGAATGGAGAAAGGTGAGAACAAAGGACATAAGGGGAGTGGGGAAGGAAAGGGATGTATTTAGGGAAGCAGTCATGGCTTGCGAAAAAGATGCTTGTAGCATGAGAAGCACGGGAGGTGGGCAGATTAGAAAGGGTAGTGAGTGGTGGGATGAAGAAGTAAGATTATTAGTGAAAGAGAAGAGAGAGGCATTTGGACGATTTTTGCAGGGAAATAATGCAAATGAGTGGGAGATGTATAAAAGAAAGAGCAGAAGGTCAAGAGAAAGGTGCAAGAGGTGAAAAAGAGGGCAAATGAGAGTTGGGGTGAGAGAGTATCATTAAGTTTTAGGGAGAATAAAAAGATGTTTTGGAAGGAAGTAAATAAAGTGCTTAAGACAAGGGAATCAATGGGAACATCAGTGAAGGGGACTAATGGGGAGGTGATAACAAGTAGTGGTGATATGAGAAGGAGATGAAGTGAGTATTTTGAAGGCTTGTTGAATGTTTTTGATGATAGAGTGGCAGATGTAGGGTGTTTTGGTCGAGGTGGTGTACAAAGTGAGAGGGTTAGGGAAAATGATTTGGTAAACAGAGAAGAGGTAGTAAAAGCTTTGCGGAGATGAAAGCTGGCAAGGCAGCGGGTTTGGATGGTATTGCAGTGGAATTTATTAATAAAGGGGGTGACTGTATTGTTGACTGGTTGGTGAGGTTATTTAATGTATGTATGACTCATGGTGAGGTGCCTGAGGATTGGCAGAATGCTTGCATAGTGCCATTGTACAAAGGCAAAGGGGATAAGAGTGAGTGCTCAGATTATAGAGGTATAAGTTTGTTGAGTATTCCTGGTAAATCATATGGGAGGGTATTGATTGAGAGGGTGAAGGCATGTACAGAGCATCAGATTGGGGAAGAGCAGTGTGGTTTCAGAAGCAGTAGAGGATGTGTGGATCAGGTGTTTGCTTTGAAGAATGTATGTGAGAAATACTTAGAAAAGCAAATGGATTTGTATGTAGCATTTATGGATCTGGAGAAGGCATATGATAGAGTTGATAGAGATGCTCTGTGGAAGGTATTAAGAATATATGGTGTGGAAGGCAAGTTTTTAGAAGCAGTGAAAAGTTTTTATTGAAGGTGTAAGGCATGTGTGCGTGTAGGAAGAGAGGAAAGTGATTGGTTCTCAGTGAATGGAGGTTTGCGGCAGGGTTGTGTGATGTCTCCATGGTTGTTTAATTTGTTTATGGATGGGGTTGTTAGGGAGGTGAATGCAAGAGTTTTGGAAAGAGGGGCAAGTATGCAGTCTGTTGTGGATGAGAGAGCTTGGGAAGTGAGTCAGTTGTTGTTCGCTGATGATACAGCGCTGGTGGCTGATTCATGTGAGAAACTGCAGAAGCTGGTGACTGAGTTTGGTAAAGTGTGGTGACTGAGTTTGGTAAAGTGTGTGGAAGAAGAAAGCTGAGAGTAAATGTGAATAAGAGCAAGGTTATTAGGTGGAGTAGGGTTGAGGGACAAGTCAATTGGGAGGTAAGTTTGAATGGAGAAAAACTGGAGGAAGTGAAGTGTTTTAGATATCTAGGAGTGGATTTGGCAGTGGATGGAACCATGGAAGCGGAAGTGAATCATAGGGTGGGGGAGGGGGTGAAAGTTCTGGGAGCGTTGAAGAATGTGTGGAAGTCGAGAACATTATCTTGGAAAGCAAAAATGGGTATGTTTGAAGGAATAGTGGTTCCAACAATGTTATGTGGTTGCGAGGCATGGACTATAGATAAAGTTGTGCGCAGGAGGGTGGATGTGCTGGAAATGAGATGTTTGAGGACAGTGTGTGGTGTGAGGTGGTTTGATTGAGTAAGTAATAATAGGGTAAGAGAGGTGTGTGGTAATAAAAAGAGTGTGGTTGAGAGAGCAGAAGAGGGTGTTTTGAAATGGTTTGGTCACATGGAGAGAATGAGTGAGGAAAGATTGACCAAGAGGATATATGTGTCAGAGGTGCAGGGAATGAGAGAAGTGGGAGACCAAATTGGAGGTGGAAAGATGGAGTGAAAAAGATTTTGAGTGATCGGGGCCGGAACATGCAGGAGGGTGAAAGGCGTGCAAGGAATAGAGTTAATTGGAACGATGTGGTATACTGGGGTCGATGTGATGTCAATCGATTGAACCAGTGCATGTGAAGCGTCTGGGGTAAACCATGGAAAGTTCTTTGGGGCCTGGATGTGGAAAGGGAGCTGTGGTTTCGGTGCATTATTACATGACAGCTAGAGACTGAGTGTGAACGAATGTGGCCTTTGTTGTCTTTTCCTAGCGCTACCCCGCACACATGAGAGGGGGAGGGGGGTTTTTATTTCATGTGTGGCGGGGTGGCTAATGCAGGAGACATCAACAAAGCAAAATATAAATAAATACCTCTTCTGCTGTTTTATCACCAAACTTTCCCTATTTCTCCAAGTTCTGTGCTCTTCTTGTGAAATCCTGAGACAGTACTATGTATAATGGTAAAGATAAGTGAGAGTGCTAATGGTTTTTGATTTTGCTGCATATACTCATGCACAAATTTTCATAATTTTATAGTAATAAAGAAAGTGGTACCTTTATCTTAATCCTTCGCCAAGCATTAAAGTTATAACCAGTATAATGCAACATTGCTTTGGTCACCGTTTACGTTTCTGTAGCACTGTGGGTGATATTAAGATGTACTACAATCATTTAAAGGATATTGGTAACTGGAAAAAATGCATGCATGAGAGCTTGCAGGAACTCTATTGCATCTCTCAGTAAGGGGTTTCCAATCATATGCAGTTTTATCACACACTGTGCTTTAGTCAGTAAGACTTGATTGGCAAGCAGTCACACATAAAACATATTGCACCCTTATGTGGGTAGTTTCATCTTAAATATCACACCCAGTAGTGGTTAACTTTGTGAGGGGCAATCTTATCTATTCTATAGGGGTGGTCTTATCTCTAACTCAGTACACTATTTAGTAGGGTTGTCCTTCAAGGGCAATCTTATCTCAATCTTAGCACATCACTCATTAAGAGTTGACCTTGGATGGACAATCATATGAAAAGGAAAAAGAAGGTAAATACTACATTTAGATGGTTACTTTTTTAAGAATACATTGTACTCTGAGAAGGATGATTCATTTACATGTACATACAACTTTAACACAACTTTAAACTGCATGTGTTTGAACCTAAAACTTAGTCTGTGATGATTAATCGTATTGCCTTACCTTTGGGGACATACATTTCAATGTTTACAGATAAGAGTCAAATACTGGATCTCTCCTTGATGTTCATGTGGTTAGTTGATAAATCACTTCTAAAGTGGAAGGGTGTCAGCCTAATTAGCCTTTTAAAAGTTGCAGTTACTTGACTTTTTCTGAGATACTGTATCCTTCCAATTGACGCACCATAGAAACACATATGTTACCCACATCCTGTGGAGCCACTGTATTTACTGATCAGATATCAATGCTTCTTGTGCGTAGTTAGCAACACCTTTCTTGCTCCTTTGTGATGGATGCTAAGAATTTGAGCGTCATGTCTTGTAGAAACATTATAGGATTTTAAGCATGTATCTGCCTTGAATATATATTATGTAGCAATGTGTAGTAGCTTGGAACATATCAGAGGAGCCAAAATTCACTGTAAAAACTTTTCTGTCTTTTATCTTTTAGTTGATTGATATTTTGGGGGTAGAGGACCTGTAATATGTAGATTTCTCTTTTGTCTTACATTATTGCTTGAAGACTGCTGTTTTTGTATGCATGGTTGTTTTTATTTACTATAGAATGGTATTTTGGCTCTGCATTGCTGCCCTTTATTTATTTATTTATTTATATTTTATTATACTTTGTCGCTGTCTCCTGCATTAGCGAGGTAGCGCAAGGAAGCAGACAAAAGAATGGCCTAACCCACCCACTCATATACACATGTATATACATACACACCCACACACTCACATATACATACCTATACATTTCAGTGTATAATACATATACATACACAGACAATTACATATGTACATATTCATACTTGCTGCCCTCAGCCATTCCCATCGCCACCCCGCCACACATGAAATGGCACCCCTCTCCCCCTGCTCACCGCAAGGTAGCTCTAGGAAAAGACAACAAAGGCCACATTCGTTCACACTCAGTCTGTATCTGTCGTGTAATGCACCGAAACCACAGCTCCCCTTCCACATTTAGGCCCCACAAAACTTTCCATGGTTTACCCCGGACACTTCACATGCCTTGGTTCAGTCAATTGACAGCACGTCGACCCCGGTATACCACATCATTCCAGTTCTCTCTATTCCTTGCACGCCTTTTACCCTCCTGCATGTTCAGGCCCTGATTGCTCAAAATCTTTTTCACTTCATCTTTTCACCTCCAATTTGGTCTCCCACCTCTTCTTGTTCCCTCCACCTCTGACACATATCTCCTTTGTCAATCCCTCTTCACTTATTCTCTCCATGTGACCAAACCATTTCAAAACACCCTCTTCTGCTCTCTCAACCACACTCTTTTTATTGCCACACATATCTCTTACCCTTTCATTACTTGATCAAACTACCTCATACCACATATTGTCCGTAAACACCTCACATCCACCCTCCTCAGCACAACCCTATCTATAGCCCATACCTCACAACCATATAACATTGTTGGATCCACTAATCCTTCAAACTTACCCTTCTCGCCTTCCACACATTCTTCAATGCTCCCAGAACCTTTGCCCCCTTCCCCACCCTGTGACTCACTTCCGCTTCCATGGTTCCATCCGCTGTTAAATCCACTCCCAGATATCTAAAATGCTTCACTTCCTCCAGCTTTTCTCCATTTACACTTACCTCCCAATTGACATGTCCCTCAATACTACTGTACCTAATAACCTTGCTCTTATTCACATTTACTCTCAGCTTTCTTCTTTCACACACTTTATCAAACTCAGTCTCCAGCTTCTGCAGTTTCTCACCCGAATTGGCCACCAGTGCTATATCATCAACGAACAACAACTGACTCACTTTCCAAGCCCTCTCATCCACAACAGACTGCATACTTGCCCCTCTCTCCAAAACTCTTGCATTCACCTCCCTAACCACCCCTTTATACTTACACATATATCATGTAAGACAGTATTTCCATTATAATCTGGAAGTATAGTCAAGTTTCCTTCAGATTTAAGAAAAGTGAAATCATACCTATGTTGATATTTGTTTTTATTAGGAAATTGTGCTTTATCCTTTCCATAGGGAAACTGATGTGTTTATTCATTTGAAAGCAGTGTGAATGTTTTATACCAAAGATTAATCAAATGAAGTACACCATGCCATCGAATACTCATTGTTGGTAAGTGTTTGATATATAAATAGATATTCAAGGATTGTACAGTATTTGTTCATTTTTTTTTGCTGTAATGGAGAAATGTTCAGTATCATGTGATACATATCTTTTACATATATGCTTCTCGTGATGAAATTCACAGATTCTCCCATGAGGAGGATAATTTGTCATTAGCGTTTCATAGATTTTCACACAAAATGATAGGGAGCAACTCTGCCATTAGGAAGTGGATGACCCTTATATCCTACAGGGATTAGAACAGGGCTTTAAGTACAGAACTGCAAATTTTATTTTGGATGTAGAAGGCAAACCAGTAGTAACATTTATAAGAGTTGCCTGTATGTGTGCTTGAGGGTAATATCAGAGGGAATGAACCAATACTCTAATCTTGTGAAACTTGCAAAAATGTGAGCGATGGTTAATTCTAGTAGTTTTTTGAGTAATAATGCTTAAGGGTAATGAGTCATTTGATAAGACTGGAGTAAAAGTGTGGGTTTGGGTTTGTTGGAAGGTGTAGTTCATTATATAAAGGAAGGTATGGGGCTTTCAAAGGAGGATGGATTTTTTAGGTTATGGTATGATGGAACAATGGAAAAGAAAAGGCTAAGGAAGTGTTTTGGAAAAGTTTAACAGAATTTAGGGAGTACTTTTAGGGGAGAAACATACTGTAATGATTGTTATAGGAGACAGAGTGGAAGGGGGATGATTTGTAGGCAATGAATTCACTGGGAAAAGGATATTGTTAAAAGTATGTGTGAAGTGTATATATTGATGGGTTATAATTTGCAAATGCATAATTCATCACAAAGATTTGCACACACCTATGGGACATAGGTTTTCTTCATCTTCTTACTTGATTGCTGTTTCTTATGTTAGCATGATAGTGCCAGTAACGGAATGAAGAAAGGCCACATTCGCTCACATCCATTCTCTGGCTTTCATGTGTAATGCACTGAAACCACAGACCTTTTTGTGGTTTACCCAAGTTGCTTCACATGCCTTAGTTCAATCTGTTGACAGCACGTTGATCCATATGTTCCAGTTCACCTTCTCCCGTGCACACTTTTCACCCTTCTGCCTGTTCAGGCCCCAGTTGCTCAACCTTTTTCTGTTAATCCTCCCATCTCCAGTTTGGTCTCCTTGTTCTTGTTCCCCCTCACTTCAGACACAGTTAACCTTTCCTCACTCATTCTCTCCATATGTCCAGTCCATTTCAGCACACCCTTTTCAGCACTCTCATTCACATTCTTTTTATAATCACACCTTTTCATATCCTTTTATTGCTCGATCAGACCACCTCACACCACCTATTTTCCTCAAGCATGTCAGCTACAACACGTCCACCTTCCTCCACACAGCCTCATGCATAACCCATCCCTTGCATCCATATAATATTTTTGGAACTACCATACCTTCAGACATACCCATTTTTGACCTCTTAGATGGTTCTCTCTACACATTCTTCTGTGCTCCTAGAACCTTTGCCCCCTCACCCTCCCTATGATTCAATTCCACATCCATGGTTCCATTCGCTGCCATGTGCACTCCCATGTATCTAAAACACTTCATTTCCTCTAGTTTTTCTCCATTCAAACTCACATCCCAACTTACCTGTCCCTAATAAACTTGTTTTTATTCACATTTACTCTCAACTTCTTCCTTTCACACACATTTCCAAACTTAGTCTCAATTTCTGCAGTTTCTCATCGAATCTGGCACCAGTGCTGTATCATCTGCAAACAATAACTGACTCACTTCCCAGGTCTTATCCCCTACAGACTGCATACTCATTTGTCTCTCCAAGACTTGCATTTATATCCCTCACCTCCTCAGCCATGAATAAACTTAACAGCCATGGTGACAATGTATGCCCCTGCCATAGATCCATATATACTTGAAACCATTCTCCTTTCTTCCTACCTGTACACATGCCTTACTTCCATGATAAAAGCTTCTCACTGTTTCTAGCAGCTTTCCTCCCACACTGCATATTCTAAAGACCTTCCACAAGGCATCTCTCTCAACCTGAACATATGCTTTGTTCTGGTCCATAAATGCCACCGACAAAATCATCTGTTTCTGTATTTCTCACCTGATCCACACATCCTCTGTCATTTCTGAAGCAACACTACTCCTGCCCAGTCTAATGCTCTGTACATTATTTCACCCTCTCATTGACAATTCTCCCATAAAACTTACCAGGTACACTCAACAAACTTATACCTCTGTAGTTTGAACATTCATCTTTTTCCCCTTTGCCTTTTTATAGTGGCACTATTCATACATTCTGCCAGTCCCTAGGAACCTCACCATGATCCATATATGAATTGAAAATCCTAACCAAACAATAAACAACACAGTTACCCCCTTTCTTAAGATATTCAACTGCAGTACCATCTACCCCAGATCCCTTGCCGTCTTTTATCGTATGCAAGGCTTTCGCCACTTCTCTTTCATCGCACCCCTCCCCATGATTCTCTCACTTTGCATACGACCCTGACCCAGACACCCTACATCTGACACCCTATCATCAAGAGCATTCAGCAGTCCTTCAAAATACTCACTCTATCTCTTTCTCCCTTCATCTTTACTTTTTACCTCTTCCTCTTTACTTGTTACCTCTTCCTCTTCTGTCCCATTTTTTTTCTTGTTTGTTGCGGAGTATTAACCTCCATCAGAACATTTTTTTTTTCTCCCTAAATTTTTACTGATACTTGCTCACCCCCAACTCTCATTTGCCCTGACTTTCAAACCCTGCACCTTCCTCTTGACCTTCTACTGCTTTCTCTTATACTTTTCCCAATCTTATGCTCTCCTTCCATGTAAGTACCACCTAAATTCCTCTCTTTCACTAGCAACTTTACCTCTTCATCCCACCGTTCACTGCCCTTTATCTTCCCACCTCCCACATATAGGTATCCATAACAATTGAAAAGAGTATTCACATCCTCCTATATTCACCTTCTTTATCAAAGCCTTCTTTATCATTTTCCTGTTATGCACTTAATAATGTTTTGAGAAAATCTAGTCTATCAGGCATAATTTTTAAAGCCTTGTCTGTCGAATCTTGCAATAAAGTTTATAATTTTTTGAATTGATTTTAAGAATTGATTTCTTATTATAATTAATTCAGAAAGTCTTTGAATAATGTCATTAATGTGCTCCTGGAAAATGTGACTTTGATAAAAACAAAAATTGATGAAAACTGGATCCACAGACATGGTGTCATAAAGTAAGGTTCCTTTTTCAAACAGCAAATAAGGATCAAATTTTGTGGACTAACAAGGTTAAAAACCATTCCAAATTATTTTGATAATAGCAGCACATTATGAATGTAAAACAATACAAGTACAGCTGTTTTACATGACTTAATGGTGCTTGAATGACAATCCAAATCTGAAGGTTTTATTAGTTGTATGTTCAATTGGAGCACTTAGGTTTCCCACTTGTGTGTAAAAAAATCTCAAAATTATTTTATACAAAATGAAGAAGACTTGACATTAATCCTTTGCTTGCACAATTGGGATTATGTATACGAATGTTGAAGGTGATAACAAGATGAAGAGGTTAGAGTTTTTTGTTTGAAGGTAGACTATGGAGTTATTTTTAAGCTATTCTCAAGACTTTCATTTTGACTTTTCTTTTAGGTTTGCTGGAGTTTCTTGCTTGATAAGAACTGGTCTAGGGTCATTTGGAATGAAGCCTTTTTTCATGATAAAGTTCATTAGGATTGGATATCTTTACTTACTTTTCTTATCACTTCTGAGCTGCATTATCAGCTGCGATTAACATAACTCAGTAGACCATTCCTCTTCAAAATGTTTCTGTGCCTCTCATAAGATCTTTGTTGCTCTGGCCTTAATTGGAGTCCCACCATTAGCTTCTGCCACTTCTTGAACTCTTTTTGTATCCAACTTCATCAGGTCTTCATATGGTAATGCCTTGCCTTAGGAGGCAAGTCACTTTTTATCATCCTTAACCTTTAGATCATCGACCCTGTCTTGCTCATATCAACAATCTTATGTTGGATATATTTGTGTCCCTTCAGAGCCTTGGAAACCAATATTCCTTAAAGGGTGGTGCCAAGAAAATTTAAATGGATTCCCTGGATAGAGGTTAAATGAATAACTCAGAAAGATACAATAGGTAGTAGGCTGTTGATAACAGCTGCCCAGGTTGGTACTACTGTCCTGACAGAGGAGCAATAAAGTGGTGCTCGGAACCATCATACACTCTCCATGTCAGGATTGCTGGTCTTACTTTCTGTCTCATCAGAACAGGACTCTCAGGCTGTTCCTCCCATCTTCTCCTTACAAGCACTATACACCTACTCAAACCTTGCTTATTATTATTGTTTTCTTCACATGAGTCCGTCAAATATATGGCCCCTGGTCCCTATTATCATGGGGTGTTAAGAATCTTTAGGTTTCTGTCTGACTCTACTGCCAATGAGAAGAAGGCCTCTGGTAGTAATAGTACCAGCCCCTTCCACGACCTTTCCCTCTGTTAAACCTTCCTCTTTTTCTATTCATTATAATGTTCATGGTCTCTTTAGTGACCTCTTCACAGTTGAACACCATCTGTCTGGCACCTCTCCTAATATCTTACTTCTGTCTGAGACACAGTTGTCTAATGATGTTCTCACATGTCCCTTTTTCATATCTAACTATAAACTCCACTCATGATTGTGGTTCAAAGGTGGTGTTTATGCTTGTTCCAACATCAACACACCTGTTGCGTGCCTCAAGGACCTCGAGTCTCCAAACTTTGATGTTATGTGACTCAAGGGCCATCTCCCTACATCAGTACTTTTCATCTGTTTTGCCTATTGCTCTCCTAATTCTATTGATTTTATATCCTTCTTCAAGTATCTAAACTCCTGCCATGAGACTTTGACATCCTCTCACCCGCAAGCCGATTTCCTCTTCCTCTGGGATTTTAATGTTTACCCTAGAGAATGGTAAATTCCTTTCATACTGATGATAGAGAGATCGAAACCCTCACATTCTCTGTTCTCAGTGATTTAGAGTAGATTATCTCCCACCTACCCATATACCTGACTGCTATGATCACTTTTCTAATGTTCAGGATTTGTTTTTCATCTCTAGTCCATCCCGCTGTGAATTCAGTCTTGCCCTTAATTGGCTCATCTGATCACACTCTCATAAATGTATCTATTCTAATGTCACCTCCTCCTCCAGCAGTCACTTCCAAGTGTGAAAACTGGCACCTCTGACTGGAGTAACTTATGTAACTTTTTTATGACTTAACTTGGGTCAATTATATTGTCTGTTATGTGGTGCTGTTTATGTCTCCTCCAAATGCTTAGCAGAGGTTATTCTTGTGGGAATGGAAGCTTTTATCCCCTCTGCCTCCAAGAAGACCTCTTTATCCATGGATCTACCTCCAAGATCTCTTCATCGAATCCATGGTTCAGCCGTTCTTATTCTGAGGCCATTTAGGCAAGGGATCAGGCATATCAGAATTGGAAAAACTCCTTCTTTTGGCTCCCATTCAGCTTTTATCCCTGCCTACAGTTGCTGCAAGCACATTATCTGTGAGGTGAAGCGTTCCTTTATTGAAAGGTGTAGTAACCTTTCCTTGTCTTTAGCTAGGGGTATCTCTAATGACTCTGGTTGCTCTACCTTCCCTTCACTTTTGCTGTCTCTCCCTTAGATATATCAACTCTCTTTGGTTCCTGTTTCTCCTCTCAATCCACCTTGGATGACTCTAATATTATTCCTTCACCTCCTGATGCTCCTCTTACTAATCCTATGCCCCTTCCCATAATCTCTTTGCAGGACTGTCTGAAAAGCACTTCTTTCTCTGGACAAAAGCAAGGCTTATGGTCCTGATGGCATTCATCTCCATGTACTGAATGAGTGTGCCTCTGAACTTGCACCTGTGCTTGTTCGTCTGTTCCGTTTCTGTTTAAAAACCTAAACTTTTCCATCTCTTTGGAAGCATGCATTGATACATACCATCCCTAAGAAGGGTGACCGTTCTGACACCTCTAACTATCGTCCTTTTGCTTGATATTTCCCCTTTCCAAAGTCTTTGAATCCTCCTCAACTTCTCATATCCTTAAACACCTCGAAATTCAGTCTTCTATCTGATCACCAGTATGACTTCTGTAAAGCGAGATCCACTTGTGATATTCTCTCCTACCCTACTAATGTCTGGTCATCATCCCTAAAAGATTTTGGGGAGACAAGTGTAGTTGCCCTTGACATATCTAAAGCTTTTGACAGGGTGTGGCATCGGGGTCTCATCTCTGATTTCCCATCTTTTGGCTTCCCTACCACACTTAGCTCCTTCATATCTAGCTTTCTCTCCAGTTGATTTATCTCCCTGGTTGTTGATGGATCAGCCTCTCCCCTTTTCTTCATCAACAGCGGTGTCCCTCAAGGTTCTGTCCTGTCCTCTACACTTTTTCTCCTTTTTTCATCGATTTCCTTTTCATAAATAATCCAATGCACTCGTACCCTGACGACTCAACACTGTATTCATCTACATCCTTCAATTCTATTCCCTTTCCTCTCTCTTGATCTGCATCTTGACACAGCATCCTCAGTAAACTCAGACGTGGACAGAATATGTCAGTGGGTTAGACAAAATCTTGTTAATTTAATGCCTTCAAGACCCAGTTTTTACCCATCTATCTATCAAAAACTCCTCACAACTCTTGTCTCCCCTTTAATGGTTCTGTAATTCCACATCTTGACTCAATGAACATACTTGGCATTACTGTAACATCCTCTCTTTCTTGGAAACCCCACATTATAGGAATAGCTAAGTCTGCCTCTAAGAAACTGGGTGTCCTCTTTGGATGTCAAAACTTCTCTTCTAAGTAGTTGGTCCGTTTATACATGGGATTTATTCGTTCTTGTATGGAGTACTGCTCTCACATTTTAGGCAGTTCTATCTCTGACAGAGTTGGGTCGAAAGCAGTCCGACTTATAAATTGTCACTGGCCAACTTCCAAACTTGACCTCCTTGCACTATGTAGCAATGTTGGTTTACTTCTCTTCTATAGGTATTACTTTGGTTTTTGCCCTCGAGAGTTGGCTGCTTGTGTGCCTAGACCACGCAATACTTAGCAAGGTGCTGCATCACGTACTATCCATGTATCTTTTGCGTAGTCTACAAGGCAGTTAATAGGGACAAGAGCAGGGGCTAGAAATCGTCCACTCCTGCATATACTTCTTAGGCTCAGACGTTTTGGAGGCTACGCTCATGATAGAAATAGTGAACATGTATGAAAGAGTCTCTCTCTCTCTCTCTCTCTCTCTCTCTCTCTCTCTCTCTCTCTCTCTCTCTGAAACTAGGGCATATGAAACGTCTGGGGTAAACCATGCAAAGGTCTGTGGGGCCTGGTTATGGAAAGGGAGCTGAGGTTTCGGTGCATTACACATGACAGCTAGAGACTGAAGGAGAATGAATGTGGCCTTTTTTGTTTGCTTCCCTGACGTTACCTCGCCAAAGCAGGGGGTAGAGATGCTGTTTCCTGTGGGGTGGGGTAGTGCCAGGGATGAATGAACGCAAGCATGAATATGTGCATGTGTATATATGTATAATGTCTGTGTATGTATATGTGCATGTATGGGCATATATATATATATATATATATATATATATATATATATATATATATATATATATATATATATATTTTTTTTTTTTTTTTTTTTAAATTTTCCAAAAGGAACAGAGAAGGGGGTCGGGTGAGGATGTTTCCTCAGAGGCCCAGTCCTCTGTTCTTAACGCTACCATGCTGAGGTGGGATATGGCGAATAGTATGAAAGAAAGAAAAAAGAAAAAAAAAAAAAAATATATATATATATATATATATATATATATATATATATATATATATATATATATATATATATATATATATATATATATCTTTTTTTCTTTTCTTTCAAACTATTCGCCATTTCCCGCATTAGCGAGAAATGGCGAATAGTTTAACAACCACCTCCCCCCTCATGTGCACGAAGTAGCGCTAGGAAAAGATATATATATATATATATATATATATATATATATATATATATATATATATATATATATATATATATATATATTTATTTATTTATTTATTTATTTATTCATTTCTTTTACTTTGTCGCTGTCTCCCGCGTTAGCGAGGTAGCGCAAGGGAACAGACGAATGAATGGCCCAACCCACCCACATACACATGTATATACATACACATCCACACACGCAAATGTACATACCTATACATCTCAACGTATACATATGTATACACACACAGACATATACATATATACACATGTACATAATTCATACTGTCTGCCTTTATTCATTCCCATCGACACCCCGCCACACATGAAATAACAACCACCTCCCCCCTCATGTGCACGAAGTAGCGCTAGGAAAAGACAACAAAGGCCACATTTGTTGACACTCAGTCTCTAGCTGTCATGTATAATGCACTGAAACCACAGCTCCCTTTCCACATCCAGGCCCCACACAACTTTCCATTGTTTACCCCAGACGCTTCACATGCCCTGGGTCAATCCATTGACACACGTCGACCCCGGTATACCACTTCGTTCCAATTCACTCTATTCCTTGCACGCCTTTCACCCTCCTGCATGTTCAGGCCCCGATCACTCAAAATCTTTTTCACTCCATCTTTCCACCTCCAATTTGGTCTCCCACTTCTCACTCCCTCCACCTCTGACACATGTATCCTCTTGGTCAATCTTTCCTCACTTATTCTCTCCATGTGACGATATCATTTCAAAGCACTCTCTTCTGCTCTCTCATCCACACTCTTTTTATTACCACACATCTTTCTGACCTTATTATAACTTACTCGATCAAACCACCTCACACCACATATTGTCCTCAAACATCTCATTTCCAGCACATCCACCCTCCGCACAACTCTATCTATAGCCCACGCCTAGCAACCATATAGTTGCGAGGCGTGGGCTATATATATATATATATATATATATATATATATATATATATATATATATATATAAATATATTTATGTATATATTATCCCTGGGGATAGGGGAGAAAGAATACTTCCCACGCATTCCTCACGTGTCGTAGAAGGCGACTAAAGGGGACGAGAGGTGGGGGCTGGAAACCCTCCCCTCCTTGTATTTTAACTTTCTAAAAGGGGAAACAGAACAAGGATTCATGCGGGGAGTGCTTATCCTCCTCGAAGGCTCAGATTGGGGTGTCTAAATGTGTGTTGATGTAACCAAGATGAGAAAAAAGGAGAGATAGGTAGTATGTTTGAGGAAAGGAACCTGGATGTTTTGGCTCTGAGTGAAACGAAGCTCAAGGGTAAAGGGGAAGAGTGGTTTGGGAATGTCTTGTGAGTAAAGTCAGGGGTTAGTGAGAGGACAAGAGCAAGGGAAAGAGTAGCACTACTCTGAAACAGGAGTGGTGGGAGTATGTGATAGAGTGTAAGAAAGTAAACCCTAGATTGATATGGGTAAAACTGAAAGTGGATGGAGAGAGATGGGTGATTAATGGTGCATATGCACCTGGGTATGAGAAGAAAGATCATGAGAGGCAAGTGTTTTGGGAGCAGCTGAGTGAGTGTGTTAGTAGTTTTGATGCACGAGACCGGGTTATAGTGATTGGTGATTTAAATGCAAAGGTGAGTAATGTGGCAGTTGAGGGAATAATTGGTGTACATGGGGTGTTCAGTGTTGTAAATGGGAATGGTGAAGAGCTTGTAGATTTATGTGCTGAAAAAGGACTAGTGATTGGGAATACCTGGTTCAAAAAGAGAGATACACATAAGTATACGTATGTAAGTAGGAGAGATGGTCAGAGAGCGTTATTGGATTACATGTTGATAGGCGCGCGAAAGAGAGACTTTTGGATGTTAATGTTCAGAGAGGTGTAAATGGAGGGATGTCTGATCATTATCTTGTGGAGGCGAAGGTGAAGATTTGTAGAGGTTTTCAGAAAAAAAGAGAGAATGTTGGGGTGAAAAGAGTGGTGAGAGTAAGTGAGCTTGGGAAGGAGGCTTGTGTGAGGAGGCACCAGGAGAGAATGAGTACAGAATGAAAAAGGTGAGAGCAACGGAAGTAAGGAGAGTGGGGGAGGAATGGGATGTATTTAGGGAAGCAGTCATGGCTTGCGCGAAAGATGTTTGTGGCATGAGAAGCATGGGAGGTGGGCAGATTAGAAAGGGTAGTGAGTGGTGGGATGAAGAAGTAAGATTATTAGTGAAAGAGAAGAGAGAGGCATTTGAACGATTTTGCAGGGAAAAAATGCAAATGAGTGGGAGATGTATGAAAGAAAGAGGCAGGAGGTCAAGAGAAAGGTGCAAGAGGTGAAAAAGAGAGCAAATGAGAGTTGGGATGAGAGAGTATCATTAAATTTTAGGGAGAATAAAAAGATGTTTTGGAAGGAGGTAAATAAAGTGCGTAAGACAAGGGAACAAATGGGAACTTCTGTGAAGAGGGCTAATTGGAGGTGATATCAAGTAGTGGTGATGTGAGAAGGAGATGGATTGAGTATTTTGAAGATCTGTTGAATGTGTTTGATGATAGAGTGGCTGATATAGGGTGTTTTGGTCGAGGTGGTGTGCATAGTGAGATGGGTAGGGAGAATGATTTGGTAAACAGAGAAGAGGTAGTAAAAGCTTTGCGGAAGATGAAGGCCGGCAAGGCAGCGGGTTTGGATGGTATTGCACTGGAATTTATTAAAAAGGGGGGTGACTGTATTGTTGACTGGTTGGTAAGGTTATTTAATGTATGTATGACTCATGGTGAGGTGCCTGAGGATTGGCAGAATGCTTGCATAGTGCCATTGTACAAAGGCAAAGGGGATAAAAGTGAGTGCTCAAATTACAGAGGTATAAGTTTGTTGAGTATTCCTGGAAAATTGTATGGGAGGGTATTGATTGAGAGGGTGAAGGCATGTACAGAGCATCAGATTGGGGAAGAGCAGTGTGGTTTCAGAAGTGGTAGAGAATGTGTGGGTCAGGTGTATGCTTTGGGAGAATGTATGTGAGAAATACTTAGAAAAGTAAATGGATTTGTATGTAGTATTTATGGATCTGGAGAAGGCATATGATAGAGTTTGATAGAGATGCTTTGTGGAAGTTATTAAGAATATATGGTGTGGGAGGCAAGTTGTTAGAAGCAGTGAAAAGTTTTTATCGAGGATGTAAGGCATGTGTACGTGTAGGAAGAGAGGAAAGTGATTGGTTCTCAGTGAATGTAGGTTTGCAGCAGGGGTGTGTGATGTCTCCATGGTTGTTTAATTTGTTTATGGATGGAGTTGTTCGGGAGGTGAATGTAAGAGTTTTGGAAAGAGGGGCAAGTATGCAGTCTGTTGTGGATGAGAGAGCTTGGGAAGTGAGTCAGTTGTTCGCTGATGATTCAGCGCTGGTGGCTGCTTCGTGTGAGAAACTGCAAAAGCTGGTGACTGAGTTTGGTAGTCTGTGAAAGAAGAAAGCTGAGAGTAAATGTGAATAAGAACAGGGTTATTAGGTACAGTAGGGTTGAGGGACAAGTCAGTTGGGAGGTAAGTTTCTATGGAGAAAAACTGGAGGAAGTGAAGTGTTTTAGATATCTGGGAGTGGATTTGGCAGCGGATGGAACCATGGAAGCGGAAGTGAATCATAGGGTGGGGGAGGTGGCGAAAGTTATGGGAGCGTTAAAGAATGTGTGGAAGTCGAGAACATTATCTCGGAAAGCAAAAATGGGTATGTTTGAAGGAATAGTGGTTCCAACAATGTTATGTGGTTGCGAGGCGTGGGGTATGGATAGAGTTGTGCGGAGTAGGATGGATGTGCTGGAAATGAGATGTTTGAGAACAATGTGAGGTGTGAGGTGGTTTGATCGAGTAAGTAATGATAGGGTAAGAGAGATGTGTGATAATATAAAGAGTGTGGTTGAGAGAGCAGAAGAGGGTGTTTTGAAATGGTTTGGTCACATGGAGAGAATGAGTGAGGAAAGATTGACCAAGAGGATATATGTGTCAGAGGTGGAGGGAACGAGGAGAAGTGGGAGACCAAATTGGAGGTGGAAAGATGGAGTGAAAAAGATTTTGTGTGATGGGGGCCTGAACATGCAGGAGAGTGAAAGGCGAGCAAGGAATAGAGTGAATTGGAACGATGTGGTATACCGGGGTCGACGTGTGTCAATGGATTGACTTAGGGCATGTGAAGCGTCTGGGGTAAACCATGGAAAGTTGTGTGGGGCCTGGATGTGGAAAGGAATCTGTGCTTTCGGTGCATTATTACATGACAGCTAGAGACTGAGTGTGAACGAATGTGGTCTTTGTTGTCTTTTCCTAGCGCTACCTCGCGCACATTTGGGGAAGGGGGTTGTTATTTCATGTGTGGCGGGGTGGCGATGGGAATGAATAAAGGCAGACGGTATGAATTATGTACATGTTTATATATGTATATGTCTGTGTGTGTATATATATGTATATGTTGAGATGTATAGGTATGTATATTTGCGTGTGTGGACGTGTATGTATATACATGTGTATGTGGGTGGGTTGGGCCATTCTTCGTCTGTTTCCCTGCGCTAACGCGGGAGACAGCGACAAAGCAAAATAATAATATATGTATGTATATATATATATATATATATATATATATATATATATATATATATATATATATATATATATATATGTGTGTGTGTGTGTGTGTGTGTGTGTGTGTGTGTGTGTGTGTGTATTCATTCATTATACTTTGTCGCTGTCCCCCGCGTTAGCGAGATAGCGCAAGGAAACAGGCAAAAACCCACCCACATACACATGTATATACATACACGTCCACATACGTACATATACATACCTATACATTTCAACGTATACATACACAGACATATACATATATACACTTGTACATAATTCATACTTGCTGCCTTTATTCATTTCTGTCGCCACCCCGCTACACATGGAATGACAACCCCCTCCACCGTACGCGCGCGAGGTAGCGCGAGGAAAAGACAACAAAGGCCACATTCGTTCACATTCAGTCTGTAGCTGTTATGTGAATGCACCGAAACCACAGTTCCCTTTCCACATCCAGGCCCCACAAAACTATATATATATGGGTATGTTTGAAGGAATAGTGGTTCCAACAATGTCATACGGTTGCGAGACGTGGGCTATAGACAGAGTAGTGCGGAGGAGGGTGGATATGCTGGAAATGAGATGCTTGAGGACAATATGTGGTGTAAAGTGGTTTGATCGAGTAAGTAATGAAAGGGTAAGAGATGTGTGGAAATAAAAAGAGCGTGGCTGAGAGAGCAGAAGAGGGTGTTTTGAAATTGTTTGGTCGCATAGAGAGAATGAGTGAGGAAAGATTGACAAAGAGGATATATGTGTCAGAGATGGAGGGAACGAGAAGTGGGAGACCAAATTGGAGGTGGAAAGATTGTGTGAAAAAGATTTTGAGTGATTGGGGACTGAACATGCAGGAGTGTGAAAGGCGTGCAAGGAATCGAGTGAAATGGAATGATGTGATATACCGGGTCGACGTGCTGTCAATGGATTAAACCAGGTCATGTGAAGCGTCTGGGGTAAACCATGGAAAGTTTTGTGGGGGCCTGGATGTGGAAAGGGAGCTGTGGTTTCGGTGCATTATACATGACAGCTAGAGACTGAGTGTGAACGAATGTGGCCTTTGTTGTCTTTTCCTAGCGCTACCTCGCGCGCATGCGGGGGAGGGGGTTGTCATTTTATGCGTGGCGGGGTGGCGACGGGAATGAATAAAGGCAGCAAGTGTGAATTATATACATGTATTTATATATCTTTGTATGTTTGTGTATGTATACGTTGAAATTTATAGGTATGTATATGTGCGTGTGTGGACGTGTATATATTATATATATACATGTGTATGTGGGTGGGTTGGACCATTTTTCGTCTATTTCCTGGCGCTACCTCGCTAACGCGAGAAACAGCGACAAAGTATAATAAATATATATATATATATATATATATATATATATATATATATATATATATATATATATATATATATATATATATATTGTATTTTATTATATTATACTTTGCCGCTGTCTCCCGCGTTAGCGAGGAAGCGCATGGAAACAGACGAAAAATGGTCCAACCCACCCACATACACATGTATATATATTATACGCGTCCACACACGCTCATTTTTTTTTTTTTTTTTTTTTTTTATACTTTGTCGCTGTCTCCCGCGTTTGCGAGGTAGCGCAAGGAAACAGACGAAAGAAATGGCCCAACCCCCCCCCCCCCATACACATGTACATACACACGTCCACACACGCAAATATACATACCTACACAGCTTTCCATGGTTTACCCCAGACGCTTCACATGCCTTGCTTCAATCCACTGACAGCACGTCAACCCCTGTATACCACATGACTCCAATTCACTCTATTTCTTGCCCTCCTTTCACCCTCCTGCATGTTCAGGCCCCGATCACACAAAATCTTTTTCACTCCATCTTTCCACCTCCAATTTGGTCTCCCTCTTCTCCTCGTTCCCTCCACCTCCGACACATATATCCTCTTGGTCAATCTCTCCTCACTCATTCTCTCCATGTGCCCAAACCATTTCAAAACACCCTCTTCTGCTCTCTCAACCACGCTCTTTTTATTTCCACACATCTCTCTTACCCTTACGTTACTTACTCGATCAAACCACCTCACACCACACATTGTCCTCAAACATCTCATTTCCAGCACATCCATCCTCCTGCGCACATCTCTATCCATAGCCCACGCCTCGCAACCATACAACATTGTTGGAACCACTATTCCCTCAAACATACCCATTTTTGCTTTCCGAGATAATGTTCTCGACTTCCACACATTTTTCAAGGCTCCCAAAATTTTCGCCCCCTCCCCCACCCTATGATCCACTTCCGCTTCCATGGTTCCATCCGCTGACAGATCCACTCCCAGATATCTAAAACACTTCACTTCCTCCAGTTTTTCTCCATTCAAACTCACCTCCCAATTGACTTGACCCTCACCCCTACTGTACCTAATAACCTTGCTCTTATTCACATTTACTCTCAACTTTCTTCCACACACTTTACCAAACTCAGTCACCAGCTTCTGCAGTTTCTCACATGAATCAGCCACCAGCGCTGTATCATCAGCGAACAACAACTGACTCACTTCCCAAGCTCTCTCATCCCCAACAGACTTCATACTTGCCCCTCTTTCCAGGACTCTTGCATTTACCTCCCTTACAACCCCATCCATAAACAAATTAAACAACCATGGAGACATCACACACCCCTGCCGCAAACCTACATTCACTGAGAACCAATCACTTTCCTCTCTTCCTACACGTACACATGCCTTACATCCTCGATAAAAACTTTTCACTGCTTCTAACAACTTGCCTCCCACACCATATATTCTTAATACCTTCCACAGAGCATCTCTATCAACTCTATCATATGCCTTCTCCAGATCCATAAATGCTACATACAAATCCATTTGCTTTTCTAAGTATTTCTCACATACATTCTTCAAAGCAAACACCTGATCCACACATCCTCTACCACTTCTGAAACCGCACTGCTCTTCCCCAATCTGATGCTCTGTACATGCCTTCACCCTCTCAATCAATACCCTCCCATATAATTTACCAGGAATACTCAACAAACTTATACCTCTGTAATTTGAGCACTCACTCTTATCCCCTTTGCCTTTGTACAATGGCACTATGCACGCATTCCGCCAATCCTCAGGCACCTCACCATGAGTCATACATACATTAAATAACCTTACCAACCAGTCAACAATACAGTCACCCCCTTTCTTAATAAATTCCACTGCAATACCATCCAAACCTGCTGCCTTGCCGGCTTTCATCTTCCGCAAAGCTTTTACTACCTCTTCTCTGTTTACCAAATCATTTTCCCTAACCCTCTCACTTTGCACACCACCTCGACCAAAACACCCTATATCTGCCACTCTGTCATCAGACACATTCAACAAACCTTCAAAATACTCATTCCATCTCCTTCTCACATCACCGCTACTTGTTATCACCTCCCCATTTACGCCCTTCACTGAAGTTCCCATTTGCTCCCTTGTCTTACGCACCCTATTTACCTCCTTCCAGAACATCTTTTTATTCTCCCTAAAATTTACTGATAGTCTCTCACCCCAACTCTCATTTGCCCTTTTTTTCACCTCTTGCACCTTTCTCTTGACCTCCTGTCTCTTTCTTTTATACTTCTCCCACTCAATTGCATTTTTTCCCTGCAAAAATCGTCCAAATGCCTCTCTCTTCTCTTTCACTAATACTCTTACTTCTTCATCCCACCACTCACTACCCTTTCTAAACAGCCCACCTCCCACTCTTCTCATGCCACAAGCATCTTTTGCGCAATCCATCACTGATTCCCTAAATACATCCCATTCCTCCCCCACTCCCCTTACTTCCATTGTTCTCACCTTTTTCCATTCTGTACACAGTCTCTCCTGGTACTTCCCCACACAGGTCTCCTTCCCAAGCTCACTTACTCTCACCACCTTCTTCACCCCAACATTCACTCCTCTTTTCTGAAAACCCATACTAATCTTCACCTTAGCCTCCACAAGATAATGATCAGACATCCCTCCAGTTGCACCTCTCAGCACATTAACATCCAAAAGTCTCTCTTTCGCACGCCTGTCAATTAACACGTAATCCAATAACGCTCTCTGGCCATCTCTCCTACTTACATAAGTATACTTATGTATATCTCGCTTTTTAAACCAGGTATTCCCAATCATCAGTCCTTTTTCAGCACATAAATCTACAAGCTCTTCACCATTTCCATTTACAACACTGAACACCCCATGCATACCAATTATTCCCTCAACTGCCACATTACTCACCTTTGCATTCAAATCACCCATCACTATAACCCGGTCTCGTGCATCAAAACCGCTAACACACTCATTTAGCTGCTCCCAAAACACTTGCCTCTCATGATCTTTCTTCTCATGCCCAGGTGCATATGCACCAATAATCACCCACCTCTCTCCATCAACTTTCAATTTTACCCATATTAATCGAGAATTTACTTTCTTACATTCTATCACATACTCCCACAACTCCTGTTTCAGGAGTATTGCTACTCCTTCCCTTGCTCTTGTCCTCTCACTAACCCCTGACTTCACTCCCCAGACATTTCCAAACCACTCTTCCCCTTTACCCTTGAGCTTCGTTTCACTCAGAGCCAAAACATCCAGGTTCCTTTCCTCAAACATACTACCTATCTCTCCTTTTTTCACATCTTGGTTACATCCACACACATTTAGGCACCCCACTCTGAGCCTTCGAGGAGGATGATCACTCCCCGCGTGACTCCTTCTTCTGTTTCCCATTTTAGAAAGTTAATACAAGGAGGGGAGGATTTCCGGCCCCCCGCTCCCGTCCCCTCTAGTCGCTTTCTACGACACGCGAGGAATACGTGGGAAGTATTCTTTCACCCCTATCCCCAGGGATAATATACATATATATATACATATACACACACACACACACACACACACACACACACACACATATGCACATACACACACACACACACACATACATATATATACATATGAAAAATGTAAGAAACAATTTAGAAAACAAACTTTTAGCTTGAAATGAATGAAAAAAAATGAATGTCACATAATGGTTCAACCTCTGGCTATGGAAAAGGAAATGTACAATTTATTCACACAAACGTCAATAGCAGTTCTCATCAATTTCACCACTGTGTCAATAAGCTTCAATGTCTAAGCTACATTTTTCTCCAACTTCACTATTTTCTTGTCAAAAACACCATGCATGAAAACTATCACGCTCATATACATACCTATAAATTTCAACGTATGCATACATAAACATACACATGTTTACCAAATGGCGTCCTAGCTTCGTCTCTTCGACGTATATCAACTGACTTATATTTCTCTCTTGTGTCTCCCCTGATGATGTGATTATTACACGAAAGTGCACTTGGGAACTTTTCGTGTTTCATTTTCCCCGTGGACTCATAGGAATATATATATATATATATATATATATATATATATATATATATATATATATATATATATATATATATATATATATATATAGAGAGAGAGAGAGAGAGAGAGAGAGAGAGAGAGAGAGAGAGAGATGCTCTGTGGAAGGTATTAAGAATATATGGTGTGGGAGGAAAGTTGTTAGAAGCAGTGAAAAGTTTTTATCGAGGATGTAAGGCATGTGTACGTGTAGGAAGAGAGGAAAGTGATTGGTTCTCAGTGAATGTAGGTTTGCGGCAGGTGTGTGTGATGTCTCCATGGTTGTTTAATTTGTTTATGGATGGGGTTGTTAGGGGGGTAAATGCAAGAGTTTTGGAAAGAGGGGCAAGTATGAAGTCTGTTGGGGATGAGAGAGCTTGGGAAGTGAGTCAGTTGTTGTTCGCTGATGATACAGCGCTGGTGGCTGATTCATGTGAGAAACTGCAGAAGCTGGTGACTGAGTTTGGTAAAGTGTGTGGAAGAAGAAAGTTAAGAGTAAATGTGAATAAGAGCAAGGTTATTAGGTACAGTAGGGTTGAGGGTCAAGTCAATTGGGAGGTGAGTTTGAATGGAGAAAAACTGGAGGAAGTGAAGTGTTTTAGATATCTGGGAGTGGATCTGGCAGCGGATGGAACCATGGAAGCGGAAGTGGATCATAGGGTGGGGGAGGGGGCGAAAATTTTGGGGGCCTTGAAGAATGTGTGGAAGTCGAGAACATTATCTCGGAAAGCAAAAATGGGTATGTTTGAAGGAATAGTGGTTCCAACAATGTTGTATGGTTGTGAGGCGTGGGCTATGGATAGAGTTGTGCGCAGGAGGATGGATGTGCTGGAAATGAGATGTTTGAGGACAATGTGTGGTGTGAGGTGGTTTGATCGAGTGAGTAACGTAAGGGTAAGAGAGATGTGTGGAAATAAAAAGAGCGTGGTTGAGAGAGCAGAAGAGGGTGTTTTGAAGTGGTTTGGGCACATGGAGAGGATGAGTGAGGAAAGATTGACCAAGAGGATATATGTGTCGGAGGTGGAGGGAGCAAGGAGAAGAGGGAGACCAAATTGGAGGTGGAAAGATGGAGTGAAAAAGATTTTGTGTGATCGGGGCCTGAACATGCAGGAGGGTGAAAGGAGGGCAAGGAATAGAGTGAATTGGAGCGATGTGGTATACCGGGGTTGACGTGCTGTCAGTGGATTGAATCAGGGCATGTGAAGCGTCTGGGTTAAACCATGGAAAGCTGTGTAGGTATGTATATTTGCGTGGGTGGACGTATGTATATACATGTGTATGGGGGGGGTTGGGTCATTTCTTTCGTCTGTTTCCTTGCGCTACCTCGCAAACGCGGGAGACAGCGACAAAGTATAAAAAAATATATATATATATATATATATATACACGAATAAAGTGCGTATGAACGCGCACCTTCATAGAACATACAAACCTCCAGCAGCCAGGATCGAACCCGGGACCCCTGTGCAAGAGGCAGGCATGCTAACCGCTAGGCTATGGGACTGTATAATAGGAAACAACTATTCGAAATACTAAGTACTCGAATACCCTTCGTCTCACAATGGTGAGCAACGGGGTCTATACCGGTTATTTCCGAACAGACGCACATAGCCAGCTGATAGCGTTTTACCGAACCTAACTGTACAACGCGGAGGTATATGAATACGAATATATATATATATATATATATATATATATATATATATATATATATATATATATATATATATATATATATATATATATATATATATATATATGCCCATCCTGCACATATACACATACGTATCAACATACACATACCCATACATAGACATATATACATGTACATATTCATACTTGCTGCTTACATTCATCTGTTCCTGGTGCTATCCCACCCCACAGGAAATGGTATCGCTATCCCGTTTCAGCGAGGCAGCGCCAGGAAAACAGACAAAAATGGCCAATTTCGTTCGTGCTCAGTCTCTAGCTGTCATATGTCATGCCTCGAAACCACAGCTTCCTATCCACATCCAGGCCTCACAGACCTTTTAATGCTTTACCCCAGACGTTTCATATTCCCTGGATCAGTCTATTGACAGTACGCCGACCCCAGTATACCACATTGTTCCAATTCACTCTATTCCTTGCAGCCCTCTTACCCTCATGTATGTTCAGGCCCCGATCGCTCAAAATCTTTTTCACTCCATCCTTTCCCCTCCAATTTGGTCTCCTGCTTCTCTTTGTTCCCTCCACCTCTGACACATACATCCTCTTTGTCAATCTTTCCTCACACATTCTCTCTGTATGTCCAAATCATTTCAACACACCCTCCTCTGCTCTCTCAACCACACTCTTTATGTCCACACATCTCTCTTACCCTTTCATTACTTACTCGATGAAACCACCTCTCATCACATACTGTCTTTAAGCATTTCATATCCAACACATCCACCTTCCTCCGTAAAACCCTATCTATAGCCCATGCCTTGCAACTATATAATGTTGTTGGAGTCCCTATTCCTTCAAACATACCCATTTTTGTTCCGAGGTAACGTTCTCTCCTTCCACACATTCTTCATCGCTACTGTATGACGTATTGTTTGCCGCATTTGCATTGCAAGTGGGTTTTGTAGATTTCGTGTTTGATTTTTATCTTTCTGTGCATTTTGCTTTAGCATTTATGCTTTTGTTCTTGCAAATCAGCGGGCATATAAATGATTTAAGATTTGACAGTGCAACTGTGATATTAGAGAAACTTAGTATATTGTTAACAATTAATAGAGCTTAATATATATATATATATATATATATATATATATATATATATATATATATATATATATATATATATATATGATACGTTTGAGAGAGATTTTTTATCTCATTCATTGTTTGATTTTGTTGAAGTATATACGCATTGTTACGAGCAATATTAATAGAGCTTAGACATAACTATCAATCATACAGTGTCAGTCCTTTTACATAGAGAATAAGTGTCACCTTTCATTATTTACCACAGGCTTCACTTGACAAAAAGACAGTTTCTGCTATGTGGGCTGCTTGGAGTTGCCAGCATTGCAGCTATTGCAGCTGGCCTTCATTATGGTAAGTGTTTTGTTCATTTATCTTTATTCAGCAATATAAGTTTGTGATTTTTTTTTTTGTAGCAGGTTTCATTGTGCCTTTATAACGTTTCTAGTGGCACAGTAAAATATGTGTAAGTCTAAACATGGATGATACTTTATTTGCTTTTATATTTTTTAATTCATGTGGTGTAAAGTTTTGATGTGCCGATGGATTATAAAGTTAGCGTATCTCACAAATTTTGCTTTTGCAATTTTCTTCTCCATGAGTCAACACACACAAGACCCCTGTTTTCAGCAAAATCAAGCAATAAGTCAGAAATATGTACCTTCCAATTTATAATTCCACACATCCATGAGTATATGGGACCCCATGATTGTTAAACTTCCCTGCACAGTACTGATGGGTAATTACACACACCGTCATACATGTCAGTAAGAAAGGAGACCAGGAATAGGCACTGAACTGCTGATGAGAGTGGTCTCTTAAGGTTTTGGTAAAGGTGATTAAAAACGAGACATGACTTAATGCACAGGAGAAATTACCTGCGTGGCAGCATGGTTTTATGGGAAGGTCAGGCGTAACAAACCCAATAGCTTACATTTTTATGTGAGAGTGAGCTGTCTTTAATAAAAGGGAAGGCTGGGGAGATCGTTTGTATCTGGACTGCCAAAAAGCATGTGACATTGTGCCACATGGGAGGCTGGTTAAGAAGCTGGCCCACCAAGCAGGAATCAGGGGGGAACTTCATTGGACACATGGTATAATATCAATGGAAGGGAACAAAGGATGTATGTCAGAAAAACATTTAAATGGGTTGAGGTGAGTAGTGGAGTACCGCTGGATTCTGCTCTGGGCCCATTACTCGGTCTATGTAAACAACTTTAAAGTGATGCATAGATCACGAAGGAAGTGAAAAAAGAATTGTCACAGAAAGACAAAGTCAACCAGCGCAGTTTCCTTACATGAAGATGTGCGTGATTAAAAAAAAAATGCAGTGATTACGAGCAGAATGAAGTTTGGGGAAGAGTTTCATGTTCTAATGAGGATTACGTCATCGAACGAAGGGACATAAACAGACTCCTAAGTTGGTCTGGTACGTGAGTAATGAAATTGAACCAGAATAAATGATGCGACAGTGAAAGAAAGCCTCACTATGAGGATTGAATAGTTAGAAATCAGGATTCTGTGTGTGAAAATAATTTGGATGTCAACATCACTCCAAACCTGTCACCAGAGTCTACAGGAGAACAAATACATGTTATCCGAAATGCTTTGGGAATCGGCCGTTTCCGATGAAAAAAATCTTTTTCATATATAAAGATAATCTAGAAACTGCCCATGGCACGCTATAGGCGGAGGTTATATTCAGCAAAAACCTCGCACAAAGAAAAATTGCTTATAGCAAACCAGTGAAAGAAGAAACTGGGATGTTTGCAGTAGTTTCGTTTTCATCATGATGGATTCTCCCGTCACTTTCACCTTCCCTACCTTCTGAGGTCGAATGTACTTGCTTGCAGTAGTTTCGTGGTCAGCATGACGGATTCTCCCCTCACTTTCACCTTATCTGGCCTTTGAGGTCGAATATATTTATTTAGCCATCCTTGACTTGATTGCTCAGCTACACTGTCTTCTTTAGATGAAAGCTCATAAATCGTCAGAGCCTTAATCCTGAAGTGAAGGTTACTGAGGTTGATTTTCTTCTTTGTCTTATGCCCTATATATATAACCTGAGCATTTTCTCCATAAGTAGATTTCTAACCCTTGTGATTACCTTGACAGACAGTGGAGTAGAGTGGACCACCACTTCTAATTTTCTCTGCATTCTTCTTTGTGTTGTAAGCATGGCCAAGTGCTGACGCTCCCCCACCAGCATCAGCGCATCGTAAGATTTCTAGCTTCGTATCTAATGTCAAATAGGGTCTTTTCCGTTTAACTGCTGGTAGATCTTGCTGGACCTTCGGATGCCGTATTAGTGAACATAAAAACAGGGAAATCACATCAGCAGGTATACGTAAATAGCACAAGTAGTACGGATAACTACACAATGGTGATAACTACGAGATTGGCCCGCTGGAGGGAACATGGCGCTCTCCACCCAGGACCCACACTTTACCCTCCAACCATCACTGAAGTTTTGGCGCACTTTCTGCCTCTGACGCTTCGTCACCAGCATCAGCGTGTCGTAAATTTCTAACTTCGGCCTCTCTCTAACTATTGGTTCTGGGTGAAGAGATGTTGCTGGACATTAGGATGCCATATTTACAAACACTGCGCGTTGCAGGAAAAGCACATCAGAAGGTACACCTAAATCGCACAAGTAGCACATCCATTACAATAGTGGCAATTGGTAAACTGACCCGCTAGCTGGAAGTGGCACGCCCCACTCACAACCCACACTTCTCCCACCCGCCAACCCTCACTGAAGTTTTGAAACATTGTCTACTGCACACATTTTCAATTGTCTTATTTGCAAATATTTTCCTTACTGGAATTAAGAATATACGTAAGCAAGTAAACGCTTCTAAATTCTTCGATCTTCTGCTGCTTGGTGATGTGTATAGTCACAGGCAAGCATGAATAATAAAAATATCTTATATGATGCACCACTTGGAAAAGGTGATCATGTCACGCACAAGTTTGTGTGGTAAACATGTTAAAAGGAGAAATGAAGCAACACGTGGAAGAGATAAGATCATTGAAACTACACAGAACAACCTTTTTTGTGGTAACAGAGAAATAGAGTTCAGTAGTCAGGAACTAGAGTATTGTGCTAAAAGGTTCTGCGAAATTACCGAGGAGTGGGAATGTGTAGCTCTTGCCTCACTTACAGAGGGAAGGGTAAGAACAATGGGAAGAATAGTTTAATCAAAGATGTCTAAAACCAAGGGAGATTCATGATGTGCATTGGTGAAGGTGCTTGTGACACTCCAGCCAGTCAGCTTATGCAAGGTATAAGAAAGCATGAAATGAGTATAGCAGGTTAAGAAAGGAAGATCAGAAATTTTGAAAAGAGTATTGTGGGTAAGGCGGGTGAAAACCCAAAACTTTTCCATGAATTCGTCAGTAGATTGTTGGTTAAGAGCAGCTAATCAGATTAGAGGATTCAGAGGGAGAAATGGTTGAGGATGATGTGAACTTAATGTGGGGAACCAAACAAGTTTCACCAGTGTGTTTACAGTGGAAGACACAGTACACCCATCACCAGTGAGATATGATAGGAAGGAGGTTTTGGGAAATAGAGATATATAAAGAAGACATTAACTGAGTGCTAAGAGGTCATGACCTGCACAAGGCTTATAGTCCTGATGAAATTTTATCATTTTTTCTGAAGATGTTTGCAGATACACTAGAGAGCCATCTTGAAGCACTATTCAAGATGTTGCAGGAGAACGGCAAAGTGCAAAGGGAGTGGAAAAGGTCAGATGTCAAACCCATCTATAATAATGGAGACCAGGGAGAGGTGTTGAATTACAGACCAATCTTTTTCATTGGTGTGATCTGTAATGTAGAGGGAAACTTAACCAGAAAACAAATGAATAACCAATTACAGAGGAGACATTACCTGTATGGGATGTATCGAAGTTTCAGGGAAAGAGGATAATGTGTAATGAACCTCTTAGATTTCATTGAGAGAGTGAGTTGTCTTAGACAAGAGGGAAGGATGGTAACATTGTTTTTATCTTGACTGCCAGAAAGCATTTGATAGACTGCAGCATGGGAGGCTAATTAAGAAGCTGTAATACCAGGCAGGAGTAAGGGGAAGACTCCATCGATGGATAGAATATCTTAGTGGAAGGGAACAAAGTACATGTGTCAGAGGAGCCTTCTTCAAATGTGTGGAGGTCACCAGGACTTTATTTTGGATCCTTTACTCCTGATCTCTGTGAATATCTTGCCTGAAGGTATGGACTCCTACCTGAATATGTTTGCATATGATGCCAAAGTCATGAGGGATCATTGAAGTTGACAAACGATAGAGTGACTGGTTTTGGATTTGGTATCCATGCACATTCTACAACAAACTTTGGTCTCTCTTCATAGAAATTTGGCAAGTGAAAGTGACTTGCGAGAGGTTAGTCTGGAGAGTATGTTCTTTGACTTCAAGTTGTACTACATGAAGTTCAAGCCCTTTAGCTGATCATAAGCAGTATTCAACCCATATATATATTAACATGTAACACCATACGAGAACTAGGGGAGATGATATGCCATCTGTAACTGACCATGTCTTACTCAGTACAACTTAGAAATAGAACATGTGAAGTATGATGTTCGCACTGGAAAGAGTGATCATGTGTTGCTGGTTCTTGTGGTGGCAGAGGATGCAGGAGGGGGTATCAGAGTGAAAGCAGGAACTAAAAAGGAAGTACAGCCATGCCATCATTGTGGAACTGATCAAGTTCTGTGAGGGTATTGATTGGGAGAGGGAGTTCTATAAGGCTATAGACCAGTGATACAGAAGATTGTGAAATCTACATGGAAGGGTTCAGGACATGGGTGCCTTTGATGGCCAGTAGGGAATGAGGATCACAGTAGGGATACATATGGTTCAGTGAGAAATTATCATTCAGCGAGAGAGAGAGAGAGCTCAGGGATGTATTATATGAGACACAAAAGACGCTGTAGCCAGCCAGCATATGAATGAAATGGAGAACAAGGAGTGAGTATTGCAAAGTAAGGCGGGAGGAACAGAAAGACTTAAAAAAAAAGCATTATGAGAAAAGCAGAAGACAGTGCAAAACTTTTACACAAATTAATCAAGAACAAACTCTCAGTAAGGGAAAGAGACTCTGAGGGAAGAATTCCCGAGGATGAGAAGGATATGTGTTAGGAATTTTTTGATAATTTCAGATTATTATGGGTGATCATAATCGACCAGCATTACCAAGATGGGTATGAAGTGACGACAGAGATGACATAATCAGGCTATTAGAACAACTTGGCCCATATGAAGCCCATGGCCCTGATGAGGTCTCCCTATGTGAGCCGAAGGAATGTGTGGAGGCACTTGCTATATCTCTACAGATGCCCAACAAGTCATTAGTGGAAGGTGTAGTTCCAGAGATGTGGAAGAGGGCTAATGTTGTGACTATATCTAAGAAAGGGGATCGGGAAATTGCCAGTCTCAGTGGCAGGTGTTATTTGTAAGATTTTGGACAAGATAATCAGTATACAAATGAATTACTACTTGCAAATAAAAAACTCTTCTAATTAGTAGACAACAGTGTTTTAGAGAAAGGAGATAATGCATAACCAGTTTTCTAGACTTGTGTGATAGGATGAGGTCCATCAGAGATCAATGGGCAAACTGTGTGCTGTAGGACTACCAGAAAGCCTTTGACACGGTTTACCATCGGAAGTTGATTTAGAAGCTAGACCTACAGGCAGGAATAAGGGGTGGGCTCCTTCACTGAATAGAAGACTACCTTATTGGAAGATAGCAAAGTACGTAGGTAGATGATGCCGAGATCATGAGGAAATAAAGAATGATGATTGCATCAGCCTACATGGGGACCGGAACAGACTCCAAGGTTGATCAGATGAATGTATGATTACGATTCAGTATAAGGAAGTGCAGGGTTTGGGAATGGGACAGAGTGAAGTAAAGTACAGGAATCTACACGTGAAGATGTACATGTCTGATTTATCAGCAGAGTTACACAGGAGAATTGTGAGAGAGACAAACTGTCTGCTGGCAAAGATAAGATTTTTATTCAGTTATATGGGCAAGGACATGTTCCGAAATTTATTCAGCGAACCTGGATTATTCTTCACAAATCTGTCATCACACCTAAGAAGCACAAAATCTGATTGAGAGGGTATCAAGAGCAATGTAGATGGTACTTGAATTAAGATGATTGAGGACAACAAAGCTGTCCACCATGGAGGAGAGGAGAGAGATGAGGACCTGATGATAGCCTTCAATTATCTAAGTGAGCTGGACGACACTGACTGGGAACAGTACTTCAAGTATTGCAGCAACTCTGTAACCAGAGGCTATAACAAAAACGCTGGGTCAAAAGTTTGTTAGAAAGGATGTTAAGATATATTGGTTTAGTGTTAGGTTGGTGGATGGTTGGAATGGACTTACCATTGAGACAGTGAATGCTGGCAGTTTAGATGGTTTAAAAGACAGCTTGATGGCAGAGAAAGTTCAGGAGACGGAGACCCATCATTGTAGAACTTTACCCCTTTAGTGTACAAATTGGTAATCACGCAGTGCTTAGATCATTAAATTTTCTTCTGGACAAACGGTGAATCTTGCAATCATTTTTTTCAACTTTGGTGATAATGTGGACGTTAGAGCTGCCATTGCCCTTAATTTTGAAACTTGGATGAAGAAAATTAAGAGCCTTCATCATGACGGCAAGATTTGTAGGTGTGTTGATTACAGAGGTTCGTTCAGAACGGTGTTTCAAGACTATTCTCAGAGTGTAACTTAGTTTATTGACTCTACACCAGGCAGATGCGCTTGAAATGGTGAAGCCTCGTATTGCAAAGAAAACTGATCTGAGAAGTCCGGTCAGGCTAAGGCAAAATCACTGTTGTCAACAGCGAGTAACTTGTTTGATTCTCCAAACCGACTATCCTGCACCAACCTGGAGGAAGGTCTAGACATTTCATCTTTATACAGTCAGTAGAAAAGAAAAGAGAGTAAAAGTTTGAGGATGCTAATTAAAAAGCTTTTGAGGTTAATAGGGCCTTAAAGACGACATGAACAGAAAATGGAAAATTGGTATAATTGTTGTATTAGATGTGATCTCTCCTCCTGATATTTAGAATGAACCAACAAACATAGTTAGTCGATGTTGAGTATAATCTTGGTGACTGTAGGGGAGAGAGGTGTCTTGTCGCCAGACGCCGAATATATGCAGGCCATTAAACGAATTGTTCCCAGCGAGGTCACTGCACGACCTGAGTCAGTGAAAGTGGTTAGGCATCAAGGGGATACTGTTGACTGTGAGAATAGTGACTTTCCTCAGGTAGAGAGGTGTCGTCTGAAGATTCTGAGGGTCGCCTCTTGTGGTTTGAATCTGACCAGGAGCGACTCCCCGGGGGATGGCTAGTAGTATGATTTTAAAACATAGTGGATGAAGGGGAGCTGGGCGAGTCTGAGTTGATAAGATCAGACTATTGACCTCATGGATTATAACGTTCTTAATGATGTAGCCTCTCTTTATCCAGGGAGCCATCTGGGTGGGGATTTGCATCGTTATCAGATGCGAAATATAGGCCAAAGGCCTATCCAAAACATAGTGGATGAAGGGGAGCTGGGCGAGTCTGAGTTGATAAGATCAGACTATTGACCTCATGGATTATAACGTTCTTAATGATGTAGCCTCTCCTTATCCAGGGAGCCATCTGGGTGGGGATTTGCATCGTTATCAGATGCGAAATATAGGCCAAAGGTTCTTCAGGATTGCTTGCTGAAGTACCCAGCGAGAGAGCTCTTTAGCTTAGAAGTGGACTTCAAAAAGTCTTGGATGACTCATTTGGTCAAAGTGCTGTTCAGTTCCTATGCCACTTCGTCTTTTCTGAAAACTGTGGCTCAGAGGCCGTATTAGCTGATGTGGAAGAAATGGCGGATCTCTTTCAAAGGATTTGGCAAAAATGCTGTTGGGCGTAGATTGCAGAGCTTTCATTGGCAATAACAACGTTGTCAAATATCTTGACCCATATTCTCACCTTGTTAAAACTTATGCAGGATTTAAAGTAATGTGACATCAGATGATTTGATCTGTAAGATTTTTGATGAATATCTGGAAACATTTGATATTCTTTTGCAGTTGCAAATTTTGATTACTAACGATTGTATCTTGATTTTCATGAAACATGATTGGCATAAGAGACAAAGTCTTGGTCCTTCACATGGATCATTACCTATTAGAACTGTACGGGCAGGAAGTTTTACACTCGTGGTGACCCATATCTTGAACACTATTATCATATGCAGATCAAGTTGCTCAAAGAATTTCTCCCCACTCATTGAGATATTTTTTTTTCCATAGTGTAAGATGAGAACAGGCCATTTAATAGACCCTTATGATATTGCTTCAAACTCAAATTATAGTCTAAGCCTAAGGATACTAGTAGCTATCCATGAAGTGCTTCGTTAAGAATGTCTTGAATCCTAGACTTTGAGAAACAAGGAGACAATCTCGCATAACTTTATGGCTCCAATAATGATGTCATTAACTGGGGAGAGAGAGAGGTGGAGGCTCTTGTAGCTCAGGATAGGAGGACTATGTTGGTTTCAGGATTCTTGGTGCTAATCCTGCTTGGTATTTCCCACAGTTTTCAGGTCTCATGTGGTGCTTAAAGGTTGCTTTAATCCTGTAATGTAAATGTAGCCTTTAGCAGTAACAGTACTATAAAGAATATCTATAAAGAATCAAAAACTCACCAGAATATTTTTGCTGGCCGTGTTTACAGAGTGCCCTGTAAAAACTGTAATATGTTTTATGTTGGGCAGACTGGTTAGGATCTTTATGTTAGACTTAAGCAACATAAAGATAATCTCAGAACAGGACAAGAATAAAATGCCTTGTTTAATCATGTTAAAAATTATGACGATTGTATTGGCTGGAGTAACGCTAATTCGTTTATTAACTGCATCTGCTTTACCACGCAAAAAATAATTGAATCTTTATTATCTTATACAGAAAGAATTGTTACAGTAATATTTTGAAGGTCTGTATGATTTGATAGCTTTGTCGCAGACAAAGTTTGTAAACAGTTCCCTTTCTTGTTTACATAATAGAAATTTTATATCACCGTCCGGAAACGCTTGTTTGCCAGTGGCGTCTTGGCTAAGTCTCCTCCTTGTGTATCAACTCCCTGTTCTCCGTCTTTTGTATCATTCTTTTATCTCCCCTGACGATGTGATCATTGCACGAAAATGCACTTGGGAACTTGTGTTTCATTTTCCTAGTGGTTTTATGTATACCACCGTTTGTGTAAGTCAGTACACTGAGTATAATTTTGCCTCTTATTGTATGAATGGCATGACTGAGCGATGAAAATGTGTTCAAGGGCAGGTGTGTGGAGAGTTCAAGAATGTATCCCTGTTTCTTATGATGCTGGATAACATTCTCTCTCTCTCTCTCTCTCTCTCTCTCTCTCTCTCTCTCTCTCTCTCTCTCTCTCTATATATATATATATATATATATATATATATATATATATATATATATATATATATATAATCATTTTATTTCATTTTTTCTTATGTTTAAGACTCCAGTCTCGGACAAAAGACCACAACAAGGCCGGCCTTAATTGAAATATGGAAAAGATTATGAAAAGAAAAATGAAAACACAAGGGAAATTATTTACGAATTTTGGAGGAAGTGAAAAAAACCTGTCTTTTGAAATGTGGCGGGTCATAGTTATTAGGAAAGACATGAGAGGGTAGAGAGTTCCAAAGCTTCAAGGTGCAGGGAAAGAAGCAGGTGTCAAAACGGCCCACCCCTGAGTTGCCGATGGCCACACAGAAATCATGTGACGGAGCAGCTTTCTGAGTATTGCGTGATCTAGCTAGTGATGGGGAGCACACAAGCAGCCAGCTCTCAGCATTGGGCTGATTCTATGAAAATGAACTGAGACATCTCCCCTGAGAACATCATTGCCCCTTATCTCATTGGATCCTGTTGTGAAATGGGAACCACTCTCTGTTGGTTCCATTAAGTTGTGATTTCCAGGAATGAATCCCCATTGTTGAGCGGAGACCATGTGCACCCAGTGTTAAGCGGGGACCAGATGTACTCAGTGTTAAGCGGGGGTCATGTGTACCCAGCATTAAGCGGGGACCAGGTGTACCCTGCGTTAAGCGGGGACCAGGTGTACCCAGTGTTAAACGGGGACCAGGTGTACCCATTGTTGAGCGGGGACCAGGTGTACCTTCGTTAAGCGGAGACCAGGTGTAACCAGTGTTAAGCGGGGACCCGGTGTACCCATTGTTAAACGGGGTCTAGAGGTACCCAGTGTTTAGCGGGGACCAGGTAACCCAATGTTAAGCGGGGACCAGGTGTTCACATTGTTGAGCGGGGACCACGTGTACCCAGTGTGAAGTGGGGACCACGTGTACTAAATGATCAGAGGAGTGGACACACATGAATTAGCTGCTGTGGTCTTTGGTGTACTACAGGCATATAAGGAAGTGTGGTAGTGGTCGCGGAGTATGTTTGAGAGATTTGATGGGTGTTTACTGAAATGGTTTGGACCGAATGGAGACGATGAACGAAGAGAGACTGACTAGAAAGACATATATATATATATATATATATATATATATATATATATATATATATATGTATATATATATATATATATATATTTATATATATATGTAGATCAGCAGTGGAGGGAAGGAGAAGGAGGAGGAGGAGGAGGTCATCATTGTGACTCTCAGGCAGTTCATCTGATAGTGCAAAGCTACAGGGAATCATCACTGAGGCAGGAGAAGATGGCAGGGATGTCTTACAGATGAACTGTGGCCTTCAAGTAGCCCAGGGAAATCTCTGTTGCAGTTTTTTTGCTCGGCTGTTTCATAGTACAGTAGCCGTTAACAAGTACAGTATTATTTCGTTATATGGAGCAGTTCTTATGGAACCACTTCATTTAGGTTTTGATAGTAATGCATCTAGAAAACTACTTTTGAAACCGTCTAAGATGTGTTCTAATCTTTGATAAAGTATTAGGTTTGTTGAAGATTCAGAAGTTTTCCATTACCTTACCTCTGGATGTCATGTTATCGTCAAAGACCCAGTTCTTTGTAGTTCTGGCTGCCACTAATGGGTCAGCAAGTCTTTTTTTCGTAGTAGGAATATAGTAAGAGAGATATAGTAGGAGCGATGCATGTAGTGGGTTATAGCAGGGTACAGTAAGAGGGACACAGTTGTAGGGATACAATAAGAGGGATACAGTAGAAGGGACACAGGTCATTTCTTGAGCTTTAACTTATTCCACCATTTTTTTCCCTCGTTTTTCGCTGAGAATAAAACAGTTATGTATCTGAGAAAACCGTCTGTGACCATTAAATCAAGACATTTATCATCTGATGGTCTACGATCACCCGTGACTTATCTGAGACAAGATATGCTTACCTCTGTGTTAAACCGTACATCAAGTTAAGCAGGCACAAACCACGCCACGTCTCGGTGGTCCTCCTCACACCAGCGACGCATTACCCAGGCACTCGGTATCCTCTGTGTCACACTGTCACCGTCTCCCGGTACCGTCTTCGTCTCATGGTGCGAGTGGTCCGGGAGTTGAGTCTTCTGCAGTGAATGGCGTCAGTGAAGGGGAACCTTTAGAGTACTCCTCACATGCATTTCTAAACTTTTTTTTTTATATATATTGCTTGCTCACTGGTTCCATCGTTAGACTCCAGACTGCATCATGTGGTGTTTATATCACCTGCCATATATATCGTATGATGTCTGTTGCCTATCGACTACAATGTACATCATATGATGTCTGTATATCACCTGCACCTGGAGAGGGTTGGACAGCTATCAAACGCTTACTTAGCACCTCATTATGGCAGAAGAAAGGTAGTAACAGGGTTTTTTGTTTTCATATATGATATTGCTGCAGGTATGTTTATACTATGTAAGAATAATGTGTTTTCAAGAGATTTTCTGTTGTTTTCTTCAAAGACGTACAGTGTTGGCCAGGTATTGCTGCGGTTGTAGTTTAAGGGTTAAGGAGATAATATAACTGGCTCAGTATTGGCACTTTGGCAGTGGTGGACTCTTACTATTGATATTAAGACTGAAAACCTTTATATTGATTCTTGTCCACGTCTTTCGTGTTCGAGGATGAGGATTTTACGGATGCTTGGAACTGTTAAGATTGCCATAGCTAGGTAGATTTGCCATAACTAGGCAGGGATTCACCATAGCTAATTGGGGATTTACCATTCCTAGGTAAGTATCTGCAATAGCTAGGTCCCTAGGGAGTAGCTATAGTTAGGTAAGTATTTACCATAGTTAAGTAGGGATTTGCTAGAGCTAGGTGGGATTTGCCATAACTAGGTAAGGATTTGTCATGAAGTACATGGCTTTAGAATGTATTCAGTAGTTAGAGCCCTTTTATCACTCGTCTAAAGAATCAGATCAAAGGGTTTATTGAAGTCCAACAGTACTTTTGCCAGTTCCTTCTGGATGTTTGTTCTATTCTTTGCAAAGATGCAAAGCTCTAGACTGAGCTGTGTTATGACTTCACCTCGAAAAGCGTATTGTAGCTGACTTCTTTGGGTGCACATTAACCTAGAGGTGTTGGTTTGCTGGTAAATTTATTTTATGTAGATCTTTCTTCTCTTTGAACTACTTTAGTAAGATTATGTGAGATGGCGAAAATAGTCAGCTTCAAGCTGGTTAGAGGCACAGTTTTTATAAACTGAACCTTTTCACTTCTACCTTCACTTGCCTCTCGTGGTCTAACGCCTTTAGTGGAGACTGGCTCACCTCTCAACAACCTTTGGGGTCTGAGACGTAGCTGCACAGAGGGGCGGGTAGGAGGTCCACTTGCAAGATGTTATGGCTGTTGTGTGAGGTGCGTAATGACCAAGTCATTCAAGTATTGTGTGATATAGTTTTCAAATCACCTTCAATAAACAATATGGTTAGGTTTATGGCATGGTTAATCCTCCCATGAGGGAACAGGGATAATTTTTCTTACAAGTTGGAGGCAAAATTTCAATATTGATAAAACCCTATCTTGTTCAGTCTGTTCTTATGTTCAACTAGAGCATAACATTTTGATTGAAATGATGTGCGATGTGCATCTCAACTTGCTGAGACGTACGAACACTGCATGCCCTTCAACTCATGCTGCCAGCCGTATGGTGTCCCCTGTGAATAGTCTCAGACAAGTTGTGAGGTATTTTTGGGGTTCTTGTTGTCACAAAGAAAGTTGATTGTCAATGGTTTTACATCTGAAATATCCTTAAGCTTGTAAGATTAACGTAGTAACAAAATTTTTAGGTAACACTTGAGACACTGAACTCATACAGTGTCCTCGAATTCATGTATATAATTTTCAATATATGGAAAAAGTTCAGGCTACTGTTTTTGGAAACAATTTGTGGGATGCAGCTGCAAGTGTTAATGGCCGGATATGTTGCTGTTTCAAGAACTGTTCACATGTGAGGTCAAGTGCTCCTTTTTAAGACTTAGGATCTCACGTGAGGTTCAACTTAGTTAAACTTGACTTTAACAATATTACCTTTCAGAAGACTCAGAGACTGCCTGGGTTACACTCATATGCAGCGAAAGCTGCAACATGGGAGGAGAAAATTAAGAATCTACCTGAAAACATTCCTTTCTCTAGCTCAAAGCTGAATTTGTGCAGCCAGATAGTCCGCAACTCGTTATGTCTCTTATTCAGTTATTTAGAATGATGATAATCATGGCAATGAATGAATAGTTATTATGAATAAGTTACACACAACTGTTGGATGGTTGGATCCCCTGCAGCTTAAAACTACAAAAAAAGCATCATAACCCCCTACAAGTTTTTCACCATGAATGTTCTCTACAGAATCACTGAGGAATGTGCAGTTGTAAAGTATAGCAGAGTACTTGTATTATGAAAGGGAATAGCCAAAAAGGCAATAACAATGATCATAGTAATAGTAAAGATGATGATGATAAAATAATGACAGTATAATGTGATAATGTCTCTAAATGAACGTGGGTGTAACCAGAGTGAGAACGATTTATATATGAAATTTATGGATCTTGGGAAAGCACATGATAGAGTTGACAGAGGTGCCTTTTGGAAGGTGCGATGAATATATGGTTTAAGAGGAAGGCAGCTGGATGCAGTGAGTTCATATTAGGGGAATAGTGTGTGTTTGCATATAGGAAGGGAGGAGGAGGAGTGGTTCCAGTTGAATGGAGGTCTGCATCAAGACTATTCTTCATCCGTTCTTAGTGCCACAGTACGTTGTTAATGCGGAAAAAGCAGATAACTGTAAAAAATGATAATGATAATAGAAAAGATAATCACATTAGTAGTAGTAGTGGTAGTAGTATCACCATCATCTTTATCATTATTATCATTCATTTGTTCTTTCCAGAATAAAAAAAAAAAGGTGTTAGTAACAAATGAGCGTATGGTTAGTTCATGAAATGTCTTCCTCCAGATTTGATTAATGTGTCTATCTCTAATGCTTGTAAAAGACGTTTTGAGTACAGTACAGTTATATATGTTAAGGATACGAATTCGTTTGATTCCAGTGGAAAAGAAGTTGAGAATGAAGCAACTTCATATAGACTGGATATCACAGTGTGCTGTAGATGACGAAATATATGTAAAGATGGAATTATAAGGAGTCTGTTCATTCGTTGATGCTCCACAAGCAGAGAAGAATGGAATGTAAAGAATATATGGCATGTGTGAAGAGCATATCATACCACCTCACTTGCAAAGTGGGTCTCTTCTGGCAGGACAATGGTATGACTCAACTTCCTGAAGAAGAGAAACTTTATGGGTGAAGGAGGTTGTTTTATGCCGAGGGAGGTAGTGTGCTTACCACAATAGCAGTGGGTGTTGAAGCATGCGTTCACATAGATTTGACCCGTCACGGGTTTAAATGATAGGCATGGGGTTTGCACGTTTCTTTATTGTTTTTATCCGGTTTTCCTTTTATCTTAAGATGATCATCCTATAATTTCTGTTGTTCTAAGTCCAGAAATCCAGTATGTTATCCGGATGTACAAAAATACAGTACCCACAACTCTTTTTGTCTTTTAACAGAAAATACATTTTCCTGTTGTCAAAGTGACAAATAGTAATAATCAATAGTAATAATCTCTTACATGCATTTCAGGTATTAACTACGTAAACAGCCCCAGCCCCGTGACCAAAAAGGTATTTATTATTATTTTTAAGTAATAAAATAGTAATGTTTATGTCAAATAATTTTGAACTCTGCTCCAGTAAAAGTTATTAAGCTCTCGTTACCACCCTTCCTAGGATTGCTCGACACTTTATTGTACTTTTCCTCAAAACACAAGTTTGAATATGTATTCTTTCTTTACTGAAGTGACAACATTTTCTCACTCATGGAGAGAGTGCAGGAGTATTAGAGAGAGCATTTGCTCAGTCGGAGATAGAGAAACAGTCTCACCTCCACATGTATCCACAAGGATTCATCCCTTCATTCACAGTGCATCCACAAGGACTCACCCTTCCTTCACAGTGCATTCACAAGGATTCTCCTCTTCATTTACAATAGAACATATAAGGCTGGAAGATGCTTCTTTACAGTGTCCAGACGGCTGTACAGTATGGACATATTTCGTGTAGCAGTTGGCACCGCCGACCATGATGCATTTACTGGCCACCTGGGGTCGAGACGGTATAGATTCGAATCCTGGTCTTAGCAATCACTCCACAGTCAGCCCAGTTGTTCATCCTTTCTTATGGGACTGGCTGATAAGTTGGGTACCCAGCTAAGCCTAGGATATATATATATATATATATATATATATATATATATATATATATATATATATATATATATATATATATATATTACCTTCCTGCCCCAAGAGTCCCTTCTATCCATTTGAGGTTCGTGCAGCACTCAGGAAGCAGGCCTTGTACACCGGTCGGTACCTCAGATGTAACGTAGTGACGTGTGTGCGTTTATGTACAGAGAGTGCAGGCCAACTGAGTAGCAGGTGCTCTGTGTTCATTTTGTTAGTTGCGCCGTGGGTGTAAAGGGTCTCAGGATATGATGAAGCAGTGTTTGTGGTGTTGTAGTAATTGGTGACGTCTAGAGTGCAAGCGGGAGAGTGTGACTGTATCTAGGGAGTGTAGTTTCTGATGGGTCTAAGTCTGATGGGTGGGAGTTTAAGACGGAGTCGGGTTATTTGTGTGTGGATGTGTTTTGTTAGTGGTATATTTGTAGGGGGTGTAGGATCTGTAAGTAGAGATTATTTAAGTGTCAGACGAGGATTAAACTTTTTAGTTGTACTTGTGGGTTGGTGGTTAGTTTTAAAGTGGATCGGATGGGAGGCGTTCGAGTGCCAAGTGTGTTGAGGCGAGCCTCTGTTGAGAATATCTCCCTTTCATTGTGCATAAGATGCAAGTGAAACCACAAAGAATCGGAACATAAGGCGTGTCAAGCGCTGTCGTATAACTACATCGTCAGAACTGAGTATGTATAGAGAAAACCAGAATATACCTACCACTACTGGATGGGGCCGGTGAATGAATTAAGAAACAGGTGAAGGGATTACATAAGGCACAGGTCACCCTCGACGACCTCACATTTCTCACGGTACAAACTCAGGTTAACCTATGTTCTGGGAATCGAATTTACAATTTTGTCACTTAAAGTCATGGGATTTATATAAACCAGCTTTCTGATTGTCTCTTCTTGATGGCAAACTTATCCATAATGAATTCCAGGGAAATTACAGTTTATACTTCCAGTATTAGTTATAATGCGTAATAAAACGCCATGTGACATCTAACGGAGAAGTTACCACATCAATTGACGAAAATGAGTCATGTATTGGAAGCGCCCTACTAAAAAGTCTGTAAAGCTATATGTAGAGGACTATGTGTCCCAGTTGGTATGACATTCTGTACATACCAGTATACAAGAATGAACTGTTAATCGAAAAAAAAAAAAGTTTCTGCTGTAATGATTATACATCATTGATGGCGTTGAGACGGGCGGGACAGGGTACACGAGTTGACACTTTTGAGTCACCCTGGTTGAAGAACTGTTCTAACCTGTTGCCTCAGCCAACGCCTCCACTCCAACGTATGTGGACATGGATGCCACACATTTGTCTGGCTGCGGTGATGGTGAGCAAGGGAGTTTTACGTAAGGAAAGGGATACACTGAGAAGGTGATTGTGTCGAAACGTTTGGATTAAACACTAGCTTGTTGTGTCAGTTTATCACCTCGGTTTCACTGGTCCTCTATCCGTACCAGATCCCCAGAGACCTTACACAAGTTTTCCCAAACTCAGACACCAGCTTCTGCAGTTTCTCACTCCACCAGTACCGTGTCATCACCAAAAAACAACTGATTCACCACCCAGTTCCCGCCACCCCCTATCGAATGCACACCTACCACCTTCTCCAAGACCTTTGCATTTACTGCTGTCTCCATCCCATTCATAGACGAAATGAATAGCCATGGTGACATCACACACCTCCTCACTCACACACACTCACTCCTCTCTACCAATTCGCCCACTCTCAATACTCTTTCGATAAAAATTCCGTTGAATTTAAAAGCTTTCCTTCCACAAATCATCTTCATCAACCCTGACAGAAGCTTTCTCCAGATCCATAAATATCACTTAATGATCATTTTGTTTCTCTTAGTATTTCCTCATACGCATTCTTCACAACAAACACCTGATCCACACATCCTCTAGCACTTCTGAAACCACACTGTTCCTCTCTAGTTAGATGCTTTCTACATGCTGCCACCCAATCAATGACCGCTGTCCCATACAACCTACCAGGTACACTCAACAAACTTATACCACTGCAATTCGAACACTCACTTTTGTTCCACTTTCTTTATAGGATGACAGTATTTACCAGAGGTGGTTGACAACCCTTGAGTCTCTAATATTATCCGACACATTTTATTACTCTTTTTATTGGTTTCTGGTGTGTGATTTCCCATGTAAGAGCTGTAATAACAAAAAAAAAACTTAATCAGTAGATTTATATGTCTGTGTTTTTGTAATGAACAAAAAGAAAAATGATTCAGGATTGATATATATATATATATATATATATATATATATATATATATATATATATATATATATATATATATATATATATATATATTCTTCTTCAAGTTATTATTCAATTCATTTTTCAGACATCAAATGATACAGAAACGTTGTTTGAGGCCTGGGTGGACGGCCATGAAGACAGTGAAATTCAGAGCACAGCGGTGCCTCCGTCCCCGTCAGAACTTGGGAAGTTTGACCATGCCGCCGTGAGTGCTGATGGCCAGCCATGTGCACAGATTGCGACGTAAGTTGACTGATCATATCAATATGTCTGTACACTTTCTTAGCTCCGTGAAGGTTGTGCTTCTGTCGTTATTGTGGCCTTCATTATGAAATACTGTACAGAATTGAAGTAGGAGATTAGATACTTTTTCTAATTATTCTATTATCAAAGGTAAAGAATATTATCAACTTGATCTTCGTTCTAGAATGACTGTCACGCTATATAATATGATTCAAAATGATTATCCTTGTGCTTCAGAAATGTGAATTTGATGTTATTTTGATTTGACAAAAAAAAATCCTATAGCTACAGGGCCCCTCAAGTGTAAAACTCTCTCTCTGTACTATATAATTAGGTAATTATATAAAAAAGAAAAACAATCCTCTGTAAGAACATGAATTATATTGAATCAAACTATAAAAGTATGTGTGTCGGAGGGATAATATTGACATAATATACCTAACTCGTCAGCAAAACAACACCATAGACATTTTGTAAAGGAGAAAAACTATTGACTGACATTTATCAAGATTGCATTCAAGTACATGGATAAGTAAAGGTGTGCACAGAGTCTAGATAGAAAATATGATTATTGAATTATTGCTGCCGTTAATAAATAAATCACACAAGTAACGTATATTCATTGCTAAAATTAATTTAATATTCTCTCCGTAAGGTAATTGCTTAGTCAGTGTTTCTTATAGCAGCGTTTATTTTCCAGCTATGTTTAAATGAGATGAAATGATTGTCAGACACGATTGAGGATCCCGTCCCGCAGATTCTTGAGCTTATGCTGCATCGGTCACCCACACGCGTTTCTTATTACTATGTTACCGTATGTATCACTAGGCTGGGATGGGCACTCCTCCCCCACCTCAAGACCCACACACACACACACACTATCCGCAGCTTCGCTCCCTTGTCAACAACACGGCTTAGCCGCACCTCTACTGGGGATGAGTGTATCGGAGGGGATTAAGTTGGTCTAGAGATTGATTCACTGAGAAAATTGTGCTTGAGGAGTAACTGTTAAAGGATCACAATACTTTATTTCTCATAAATTCCACGCAAGGTTTTAGTGTGTAGCTTCACATTCATTAGCCGACCTTGGTGATGACTACATTTCCCTAATTCAGAGCAAGGATTTTGTGTGTGTGTGTGTGTGTATGTGTGTGTGTCTGTGTGTGTGATCAGTAGAATTGTAGACAAATGTTACTTGTACGCACATTCAGGAAAAACTGTTGAGTTATCCCAGACTCAATATCATTAGCATAAATGATTAGCATAGGCCCTAGGACTGACCCCTGGAGTACCCCACTAGTATCGGGTGACCATGGTGATGATTCCTTACTCATTAAGAGTCTTTTTCCTCTAATCATGTAACCAGGCTTCTATCCGGTGTCCTATGCAACCAATACTCCCCAAGGCCCGGACTTTATACGTCAGTTTAACGTGGGGGACTTCGTCGAATGCTTTCTGGAAGTCCGGAAATATAATATCTGTTGCTTTTGTCTTGTGGGTGTTGATTGATTTGTGATAAAATTCATGGAGGTGAGTAAGGCATTGATCTGCGCCTTTTAAAATCATGCTGTGTATTTGATCAGACTTTGTTGGTCTAGGTAGGCTACGATTTTATCTCTGATAATTGGAGTGACGTCTGCCAGTCTCCAGTCCTGTGGTACTATTCCATACTGGAGAGGTTTTTTGAAAATATAGGTTAACGGTTTGGCGACAAAAGGCGATGACGTTATATTTGACAATAGAAACTATAGCCATAGAAGAAGTAGCATGTATATATGAGGATTGCTTGGTCTGGTCACGGTGTATACAAATATATTTTTACCACATCTGAACTGTTCATACTCATGTTTGATTCCCAAACTTAAGGAAGCAAAGACCTCATAAAGATGGTCCAGAGGAGGGTATCAAAGATGGTACCTTAGATAAGAGAGTAGTTACGAAATATAGATATGTCCGGAATTATAAAAAGGAGATTTAGAGAGACTTTATTAGAGCCTTAGAGTTTCTTAGCCAATTTGATAATGTTTACGACACCCAACGCTTTGCGAGATGCTAAGACGGAGCAGTCAGAGGCCATAGCATGAAACATAGCATACGTTCTTTAGGAGGTATTTTCATGGTATCAAGAGTGGTGAAGGAATTGTATAAGATTGTAAATGCTGGCAGAAAACAAAAGATTAAACAGTTGTATTATTGTTAAGCTCAGGAGATTGGGCTCCACGAGTGTAAAACCATATCCAAACTATACAAATAGGTAATTATATTATCCCCATTTGGCTCCAATCAGCCAACTTCTGTCTTTTTCTGTACTCCATCCTTATGTCCTCGTCTAATAACTCCCTGCTATCCTCATCTCTCCATTTGTCATCTAGATTTATATACTGTTCTTGGCTTGTTCCTCACCTTTGCCGACACTGTATAAAATGATCCAGACTCATCACCATTTCCCTTACTAACTTTATATCAAACACATCCTCCCTGAGTCTGTCATCTGTTACCACATAATCTGTGTAATGTCCTTTTGCTCATTCCCTCCCCCGCTTCCTTTTCAAGTGTATCTGTGAATTAGTTTATGTTCAAATTAAGTTCACCCAGAAAGTAGCCTCATAACAGAAGTAAATTCATTTGCGTGTACATTTGGTTCTCCTCAACTTCTCAACTTTCATTGTCTTTTTCTCCACTTATGCATTCATTTTCCCTTGCCGTAACTATACTTGTTCTTTGCACTTTTTATCATTTCCTCACTCATTTCCATTTCTATGCTTACAGGAACGTATGCGACATATAAATACATATTTTTCTTTCTGTCTTGCAGGCTACACATACAGTTGACACATCGTAGATTGTAACACCTTCCCAAGCTCTCGCTGGCCTTCTGTGGTCTTACCTTTACAATATTCTTCCAATCCTCACTGCACAGCTTCCCCTTATAATTATTCTCACAACTAATCCTCTTGTTCATTTCCCTCCTCCCTTACTTCCGTACCTATCAAATGCATTTCTCTTAATCGAAGCACATTTAACCTTTCATCCTTGAATCCCTATCTTTCCTGTCTTCTACTTCTTCCTCATATCATTAAGAGCTTTAATGTTATAGTCTCATTATTTCATTATTCCTGCCTATGAAACCTTCCTGTCACATATGCCTACTTTGTCTTCATCTGTGAGTGAATATTGGTGGTACAATGACGAACAGTTTGGAATGTTTCTGTCACCGTGCTGCATGATGGGGCATGGCATATTGAATGAAGATAAAGGTAGGAAAGATTAACTCGCATATCATAAAAGCTGTACCGATAATCCTTTATCCTCCAATTTTGAACAGGGAGGTGCTTCGCAAGAATGGAAGTGCAGCAGATGCAACAATAGCAGGACTCTTTTGTGTGGGTGTCATCAACACACAATCAATGGGTTTAGGAGGTGGCTTTCTCCTGACCTACTACGAGCGTGCCACAGGCAAGGCACACGCACTTATTGCCAGAGAAACTGCACCTGGTGCTGCATATGAAGACATGTATCATGGCAATTCGAGCTTAATGAGTAAAGGTAAGGTTAACTTTTACTTTAAAGTCTAGTACCTGTTCTTGCAAGTTTTTGATAAGCATATAAATGGAAAATAGTGCTTTTTTTTTTTTTTTACTTTCAAGAAGTATATTGTAGTTTGGTACTAATACTGTGCGTTTATGTTAGGGCTATATTTGAACCACGTTTATATTGGTCGTTATTCTGTTTTATTCATTAGCTGTCAGAGTAAGACACTCATTGCTAGAATGATTATATTCAGAGAGATCAGTATCATTTGTCTGTCCCAAGAAATACTTTAAAGGATCACCTAAAGGAAGAGAGATTCCGTTACTATTTTATATGTTCAGCTTCAATGCTTAACAGTTGCCACTTTTCCCCACTTTCTGTGTCGTATTTTACTTCTTTCTCCGTCATATTTATTGGCTGCCCCATCAGCCTAGGACATTCGCATTTGTTTCATTTGACTGAGCTTGAAGCTTACCCGAAGTCAGGAAGCCAAACTATTCACAAAGTGGCTTTCCTTTTCCAATGACTGTCTTCCATGGTGCAATTGTCCCAGTCCCACAAGAGGGGTAACACTACCATCAGGTCATTAAATCCTCTAGTGAAGTAGCATAAGTTTATAGCTTGAACGCCAAGTAAATGTTAGAAAGCTCTTACATACAGGTCCCGTTCGGTGAAGAGATGGGGTGACGGTAAGATTGGGTCCTTACGGAAAACTGTTATTGACGAGGCCCACTCAATATTGGTCTCGGAAAATAATGTTGGTTGGCCCGTTCTGATAGTGCATGCCTCCCCTGCTATGTACAGGGGAGATAACCTCGAAAAATACATGTGCTACACAATGTATTTGTGCATAATAAATCTAATAAAAAATCTGGCTGTGAATAGAGGGGCTGCGGTTTTGGTGCACTGCACATAATTTCAAAGGAATGAATGAGAGAGGATTAGTAGCCTGTCATATTTTGTTGCTGTTGCTACCTCGGTAACACGGGAAGCGGCAAACAAATATTAAAGTACTGTGGTGTGTGATTGACACATCTCTGGTCACATACAATCATTACGTTTTTATGGTGTCAGGTTTATCTTATCTCAAGTGTAATATTGATGTTACACTCGTGGGAACTGAAAGCCTAGGAGAAATAAAGGTGGGCCACAAAGTTTTGGTACCTCACTAGGATAATATATCAGCCCATCTCTCAGATCCACATCCTGGGTATGAGTTATGACACGACAATCATAGCAGCCAGGGAGCGTCACTGAATTTCATTAATATTTTGCAGTTAGTAAACTGTCTTGGATATTGTATTTCCCTGATGTAAGCAGAGTCTTACGGGCGTCAGTCATTGCTTCTGTATCAGGCTGTTATTGGCATTCATCTACTCACTTAATGTCCTGCTATGAGATCAATTCACACGCATTATAGGTTCATTCGGCTAGCCTTTGATGGCACCTCAAAGAAGGAGGAGTCACTGGAGCTGCCTCTAGGTCTCAGTAAACCCCATGTCACCATGATGACAGTCATGGGTTTGAAATCGTTTGTGGTATTCGCACGCCTCCTGTAGCACCGTTACCACTCCCGTGCTGCCAACCACTACAGCCGTTCTGAAATCTAGTCTGTTTTATTTTTTTTACCATGAATGATTAACCCTTAATCAATAAGAAATAGATAATGGTGTTGATATTTTTGTGCACCTAATCGTAGACGGGAAAAAGTTTTTGTATGTTCGCGTGCTTAAGATTGGCCAGTAACTGGTGTTTTTACTGAATTAGAAATTTACCAAGTTTTAAATCATAAGATGGGATACGAAAAAAAAATCAACAACGTAACTATGAAATGCAGAATGAGGAATGAATACAAATAGAATTTCTTGAAATTTTTTGCTATTAAAGGGGGAAAAAAGTCAAGCATGAAATGTATGATGGAATTTTTTTTTTTTTTTCATTTTCCAGTCTTTTCCAACTAAGGTTTTAGCTGTTACTGGACGATATAGAACGTTGCTGTTCAGAGCCATCTCTGAAAAAGAGACTGCTAGTATCATAGTTGTACGCGTTAGGAGGCCATGAATAGTGAATATTTGAAGAGTCAGCCTCCAAGCACAGAGGCGATCACCTGCTCGGGTTATTAAGTACACACTTTAACCCTTAAACTATGAAATCTCTCCAAATTTTGGGGTATCTCCATATGGGGATTTATCAAAAGATGAAAAAATACATCTTTGTCATATTAGTTCATTGGAAATGTCAGAGTAAAAAAAAAAAAACCAAGCAGTTTTACTTCAAGACATTTAAAGCAAGTGCGCTTCCGGATGACGCTATAGTGCGTTTTTGACATGACCTGATAACCAACATACTAAGTTTTCGTCTGATAATTACGACATATTTTACAATTTCGGAGATGCTTTGTAACGGGATATGCTGTGAATAATACATTGATGATGACAAAGTAAAAATCATTTACTGTGGTTTTTACACTTGGCTCATTCATTTTATTTCACTTATCTTCAGATTTATACAGTTTTTAGCCAAGTGTTCTGGTTGGATTGATTGGAGTGGTAAAACTGAGAGTGGCTCGGGAACACGTCAAGTAACAACGTTGCTTTATTGCACAGGAAATACAAGGTAAGGTGACCGAGGGCAATGGGCTACTGGAGATGCAGAATTATTATAAAGAAGAAATAAAGTAAGGTAGGTCGAGTAGTACGAGGCAGACTTGGCAGAGGTCCTGTGATGCTGATGATGATAAGCGTCAGATGAAGAATTACAAGGGAGAATTACAAGGCTGCCGAGCCGACGTGAAGATCCTGTAGGAAGAGAAGGGTGTGGCCCGTAGAGCGGCTCTTATAGTGTGCGGCGGCTATAGATGTGGAAAAGGGAAGCAGGAGGTTCCTGGAGTATGCGGCGACTGCCGAATCTTTATTGGGTTGCAAGAGGCTCCTGAGGAGACGCTAGGGATGCAGGAGTGACTCGGGCGTGGCCGTAGGCCCCTTGTTACAGCTGCTGCTGGTGACAGGCGGATGCGGTGTCCCATGCAATTCCTGCCAAAGGTGGACGTCGGAGATGAGGCACCACAGTGAAACCTGCCAGGAAAATGACATTCAGGTGGGGTCCCGATGGGACAACTATTGACGGAGACGCCCGAAGAGCGGCTCGAGTCTGGAATCACATCGCCAAGACTTCAGCACCGGAGTGGTACACCTGTTGTCTAGTGGTTAGTCAGTTGCCTGACAAGCTAACTCTGGTGATACCCAAGTATTTAAGAGCCGGTGAGGTGGAAATTAGAGATGGCGAAGCCGAGTGCCGCAAATTTTTGACCTCCATATTGGTGGGCTTGAGGTTAAGTCCATAAGGGAGGCGCTTCTTAAGGAAAGTGTCAGGTCATCAATAATTACAGCGGCAGCTCGTAAACTACTACCGCCAACATCGAGTGTGGAAACAGTCACGTTCAACACACCGATTCTGCACCGAATCAATATCACTACCATTACCCCCCCCCCCCCCACTTCTGATAATACCTTCTGCCTCAGTTTTGTCAACTTTCAGTTCTAGAAGGGTCAGTTTCCATAAAATCATCCTGGTTCTCTAATTTTGTCACTTAATTTACCTTTTAGGAAAACTCGCGAGATTTGTGCTGTCCTTGTCATGGCTAGAGGATGACTGACTGTGGAGAAATTACTATGCATTGCCACCTCGGCAACCATCTATCCCTGGGATATTTTGACCGAAACTCTAGTAAGGCTTTCAGCTTATTTCCTCCCATAAGCACCAACAAAAACAGTGTTTGGCAACTTGAGCCTTGAATCATTCTTTTCTTCACTACCACTGAGTTACTGACCTTCGTTTCTAATTACCTAGTACTTGTCATTCTCCTCAACATTAAACATGTGTTGAGGTTTGTAACTTTTCCATAATAGTTTCCTTCAACTATGCAGAGTACCATCCTGCTGCCTTTGTTTCAGCACTAGCAGCTACCCAGTCATGAAGATGTTATGTACATCATGATACCTCTTAAACTTACCCTGCCATTTTTAACTTGCACCAGAAAGTTCCTCTTGAGTTACTGTGTCCAGTTTGATCTGATCGTTGAATAATGGCTTGGCCATCCCTTGGATAATCATAGTTATTGACATGTTTACCTGATTCTGCAGTTCTCAGAAACTCAGCAAGTTTTTCCATTTTATCCATAACATTGCTTCTTCTCTTATTCACCTAACCATTAAGATGACTGAGTTCCAGACAAGACCTGCATCTTATATTATCATTATTTTACTTACTATAATGGCTACAGGTGAGCGAATGTGACCCAAGGACTTTGCAGTGGCCATAATTTTTTTTGTCATAATCAAACTTCCGAAGCCCTAATATCAGACAGAAAGATACTGCCTTCCATCTGTTACTCTCCAGCTTTGCCAGCTTTCATCTTCTGCAAAGTTTTTACTATCTCTTCTCTGTTTACCAAATCATTCTCCCTAACTCTATCACTACGCACACCACCTCAACCGAAACACCCTATATCTGCCACTCTATCATCTAACACTTTCAGCAAACCTTCAAAATACTCACTTCATCATCTTACATCACCACTACTTGTTCTTACCTTACCATTAGCCCCCTTCACCGATGTTCCCATTTGTTCTCTTGTCTTTGGCACTTTATTTACCTCCTTCCAAAACATCTTTTTATTCTCCCTAAAATTTAATGATACTCTCTCACCCCAACTCTCATTTGCCCTCTTTTTCACCTCTTGCACCTTTCTCTTGACCTCCTGCCTCTTTCTTTTATACATCTCCTGGTCATTTGCACTATTTCCCTGCAAAACTCACCCAAAAGCCTCTCTCTTCTCTTTCCCTAATAATCTTACTTCTTAATCCCACCACTCACTCCCCTTTCTAATCTGTCCACCTCCCACTCTTCTCATGCCACAAGCATCTTTTGCACAAGCCATCGCTGCTTCCCTAAATACATCCCATTCCTCCCCCGCTCCCCTTACATCCTTTGCTCTCACCTTTTTCCATTCTACACTCAGTCTCTCCTGGTACTTTCCTCACACAAGTCTTCTTCCCAAGCTCACTTATTCTCACCACTTTCTTCACCCCAACATTCTCTCTTCTTTTCTGAAAACCTCTACAAATCTTCACCTTCGCCTCCACAAGATAATGATCAGACATCCCTCCAATTGCACCTCTCAGCACATTAACATCCAAAAGTCTCTCTTTCATGCGCCTATCAATTAACACATAATCCAATAACACTCTCTAGCCATCTCTCCTACTTACATGCATATACTTATGTATATCTCTCTTTTTATGCCACCATCCTTTTTCAGCACACAAATCTACAAGCTCTTCACCATTTCCATTTACTACACTGAACACCCCATATACACCAGTTATTCCCTCAACTGCCACATTATTCTTCTTTGCATTCATATCACCCATCACAATAACCTGGTCTCGTGCATCAAAACTACTAACACACTCACTCAGCTGCTCCCAAAAGACTTGCCTCATATGATCTTTCTTCTCATGACCAGATGCATAGGCACCAATAATCACTCATCTCTCTTCATCCACTTTCAGTTTTACCCTTATCACTAGAGTTTACTTTCTTACACTCTATCACATACTTCCACAACTCCCGTTTCAGGAGTAGTGCTACTCCTTCCTTTGCTCTTGTCCTTTCACCAACACGTTACTTTACTCTCAAGACATTCCCAAACCTATCTTTCCCTTTACCCTTGAGCTTCTTTTCACTCAGAGCCAAAACATCCAGGTTCCTTTCCTCAAACATACTACATATCTTTCCTTTTTTCTCATATTGGTTACATCCAAACACATTTAGACATCCCCAGTCTGAACCTTCGAGGAGGATGAGCACCCCTTGCATGACTCCTTCTGTTTCCCCTTTTAGAAAGTTCAAATACAAGGAGGGGAAGGTTTCTAGCCCCCCACTCATGTCCCCTTTAGTCGCCTTCTGCGACACGCAGGAAATGCGTGGGATGTATTCTTTCTCCCCTATCTTTTATTTTCCAAATCTGTCATGACCACAAGGGGCAACAGCATGTTTTATGATATTGTGCTGTATCCTAATGGTAAATCATCAAAAGTGTAACACGTCATACTATGAGACATCACGACACGGAGGATGGCTGTATCTATTTCAGGGCAGCTATGCATATTTTTGGGACACTTGATTACATAACCTATACTGTCTGTAATAGCCCCAGCTATGTTAAACAAATTTGCTGATATCATGCACCCAAATTATTTTAATAGAAGGTCAACAGAAAGAGCCAGCATACCTGTAATGTTCAGAGCTACAGTGTGTGTGTTAAAAGGCAAAATCAAAATGTTTGGGTGCACTGGGCTAGCCTGAACTACCAAAGGAAGAAATGCAGATTGACAGATTACCAAAAGCTGGACTCGTGACAAATGCAGTATCTAAAATGAGAGAGGGAAAGAAAAGTGGTTGACAGAGTCAAGATATAAAGTAATGAAATTTTTCTCCTTTATGAGAAACATGCTTTGAAAAACAAACATCTGTGAATAAGAAATTCATTTTGACATTCTCCCTTTCTGAATCTGCTATAACTTGAGAATCTATGAAATAGCCAATACTATCATTTTGATAAGATCTGTGTGTTTAATACGTTTAAAATTGATATGGCACAATAAAACTTTGGCATTATTTTTGTCCTGCCTTTTCTAGTTTTCAAGTGCTTCATCATTAAGGGATGAAGTGGCATTATGCCAGCAAGCTTCTGTTGCTGTTGATAGATTTGTCTAGTCTCCACCTGGCAGGGGCCACAATCACACTGCAAACCAGTTCCTAAATAATCGATAACCTTTCTTGAACTTCAGACCTAAAATGTAGTCCATGTATTTCTCAACCAGTAGTGGAGTCCATGTATTTCTCAACCAGTAGTGGAGTCCATGTATTTCTCAACCAGTAGTGGAGTCCATGTATTTCTCAACCAGTAGTGGAGTCCATGTATTTCTCAACCAGTAGTGGAGTCCATGTATTTCTTCACATGGTGCAGTCCATGCATTTCTCTACGTGAATTTGAAGACACTTTCATGGAGGTCATTTCGATCATTTGTTTTTACATTTGCTCATTAAAGAAGATCAACTGATATAAAACCACCCTTAAGTAAAAGATATATGCAAAGCTCAAGAAAAGAAGTAGTAGTCAGGCTAGCCATCAAATAAAGTTTGAGTCACCACTACAGTGTGGCAGCTTCTGCTGGTATTGTCTTCTGGTTCACTATTTCTCAAAATACAACAAAATGCTTAGAGTCCATGCGATGGAAACTGCGAACTACTAACAATACACTTAGAATCCATGTGATGGAAACTGCAAACAAAAAACAATACTACCCATCTGAGGACCAGAAATTAAAGTCTAGACACTACAATCTGTTATCAGGTAACCATCAGCAAGTCTAAATGCTGCTATTAAATAAGTTTAGATGAACATGGGTGATAGGTCTCTAGGTCCCACTCACCTTCACATTATGACATCTGACTGTTGGTATGGACAGGTTGCTTTATGGTTGATGAGTCTTCTAAACAAGCTTCTGCTGGCTTCATTTGTTTTATTGTTGTCATTGGGGTAAACTCTGATTGATAAATTTAATTTGTGTGTGTAAATTGGGATTTTAACCCTTCACCACATAAATGTTGTCTCATATGTTCATAGGATGCTGTTCATAGGTGTTTAGATAGTTTAATGCTTTTTTCTGAAGACTAGCAAATAACATCTTTTTCACCTTTGATATCATTCTGCAGACTTAAGCACTCATGTATGGTACTATGAAGTTTAGTTTATTATTCTGTACCCTATAAGATAAATTATCTTGACTGACTGGGGTAAGTATAATAAAAGATTATACAGAGATATATTTACTCAGTCATAAACTATTGTCAGTGACACCTTAAGCACCATAGTAACTTGTTTAATAAGTATTTGTCATGATTACCAGGATGGCATCTGAATTTCTTAGTGTTACCTAAGCCAAGATCTTTTGGAAATCCTTAAATGTCAGTGAAACAGGCCTAATATAGATGATAAGGAACAGAGTCTTTAGATCATATTCCCCCTCCAATACAGGTAAATCTTTGATCCTTAATGTCTGGATTTTTTTCTGTAGGTGGTCTGGTGATCCTTAATGTCTGGATTTTTTTTCTATAGGTGGTCTGGCTGTAGCTGTGCCTGGTGATCTACGTGGCTACCGTGCTCTCTATGAAAAATTTGGCGGGATGATACCTTGGGCTGACCTCATAGAACCTACAATTAAGCTGTGTGAGGAAGGCCACTTAGTCAACTGGCATATGGCACGGGCTTTGAAGTATAAAGAAGAGTCGATACTGCAAGAACCAAGCATGAGGTACCGTAAATGACCAAGCATGAGATACTGTAAATGACCAAGCTTGAAGTATTGTGAATGACCAAGCATGAGGTATTCTGTAAATGACCAAGCAGTAAATGTAACTTTTATGATGATTTCACTTCAAATGATTTGCCATCTTGCATATTTTCTGTCAGGTACTTCACATTCTATGCAGCAACTCTTTGAAATGTTTATCTTTCTGTGAAATTATTCTTACCTTAATTATCATATTTCATAATGGATCACATTTATTGCCCATTTATGTACATGGAGGAGGTTTGAAATCGAATTATATTAATTACGATGATATTGATAATCATAGTCTAGTAATAATGGTAATGAAATATTAAAATCATAAGAAAATTAATAATGGTAGTAATTATAATAATAAGGATGTGGAGCACATGTGCGAGGAGGAGAGTGATCAGTTCTCATTGAATGTTGGTCTGTGGCGGGGATGTGTGATGTCCCAATGGTTGTTTGATGTGTTTGTAGATTGAGTGATGGAGAGAGTGGCGACTAAGCAGTCGGTTGGGGATGAGAGGGCCTGGGAAGCGAGTCAGTTGTTCACTGATGATACAGTTGTAGTGGCTGATTTGAGTGAGAAACTGCAGAAGTTGGTGACTGAGTTTGGAAAAGTGTATGAGAGGAGAAAGTTGAGTAGGGTTGAGCACAAGTTTATTGGGATGTAAGTTTAAATGGAGAAAGATTGGAGGAAGTGAAGTGTTTTAGATCTCTGTGAGTGGATGTAGCAGTGAATGAAACCATGGAAACAGAAATGGGTCATAGGGTGGGGGAGGGGACAAAGGCTCTGGGAGTAATGAAGGCTGTATGGAAGGAAAGAACGTTATCTTGGAGAGCAGAAATGGGTATGTTTGAAGGAATAGTAGTTCCAACAATGCTGTATGGTTGCAAGGCATTGGCTACAGATAGGGTTGTACAGGGGAAGGTGGGTGTGTTGGAAATGAAATGTTTGAGGACAATATGTGGTATGAGGTGGTTTGATCGAGTAAGTAAGGAAAGGGTGAGAGAGATGTGTGGAAATAGAAAGTGTGATTGCGAGCAGAAGAGGGTATGTTAGAATGGTTAGGACATATGGAAGGAATGAGTGAGGAAAGATTGACAAAGAGGATATTTGTGTCAGAGGTGGAGGGAACAAGGAGAAGCTGGAAACCAAATTGGAGGTGGAAGGATGGAGTGAAAAAGATATTGAGCAATTGGGGCCTGAACATCAGGAGGGTGAGAGGTGTGTATGGAGAGTGAATTGGAACAATGTGGTATCCCAGGGTCAATGTGCTCTCAATGGATAGAGCCAGGGCATGTGAAACATCTGAGGCAAACCATGGACAGATCTGTGGGGCCTGGATGTGGAAAGGTAGCTGTGGTTTTGGTGCATTACACATGACAGCTAGAGACTGAGTGTGAATGAATGTGGCCTTTTTTGTCTGTTGTCCTGGCACTACCTCACTGAAGCAGGGGATAGTGATGCTTTTTCCTGTGGGGTGGGGTAGTGCCAGCAATGGATGAAGGCAAGTAAGTATAAATATGTGCATGTGTATATATGTATATATCTCTGTATGTGTATGTATATGTTCTATGTATGTGTGTATAAGATTGGATGGGCCATTCTTCACCTGTTTCCTGGTGCTACCTCACTGATGTAGGAAAGAGCGATTATAATGAATGAATAGATAAATAGATAAATGATAATGGTCATGAAATGCTAATACTGGTATTAATGATAATTGTAAAGAAAATAGTCATAATGATGATAGTTGAAGAATGATATTTATAATGATGATAATGATTAATGGTAATGGTTATGATAATATAATGAATGATGATAATGATAATGATGAAAATAATGATAATAATAATAAAAATAATAATAATAATAATAATAATAATAATAATGATAATAATAATAATAATAATAATGATAATGATAATAATGATAATAAGTTTGAATGGAGAAAAACTGGAGGAAGTGAAGTGTTTTAGATATCTGGGAGTGGATTTGGCAGCGGATGGAGCCATGGAAGCGGAAGTGAATCATAGGGTGGGGGAGGGGGCGAAAGTTCTGGGAGCGTTGAAGAATGTGTGGAAGTCGAGAACTTATCTTGGAAAGGAAAAATGGGTATGTTTGAAGGAATAGTGGTTCCAACAATGTTATATGGTTGCGAGGTGTGAGCTGTGGATAGAGTTGTGCGGAGGAGTGTGGATGTGCTGGAAATGAGATGTTTGAGGACATTATGTGGTATGAGATTGTTTGATCGAGTAAGTAATGAAAGGGTAAGAGAGATGTGTGGTAATAAAAAGAGTTTGGTTGAGAGACCAGAAGAGGGTGTTTTGAAATAGTTTGGTCACATGGAGAGAATGAGTGAGGAAAGATTGACCAAGAGTATATATGTGTCAGAGGTGGAGGGAACGAGAAGTGGGAGACCAAATTGGAGGTGGAAAGATGGAGTGAAAAAGATTTTGAGTGATCGGGGCCTGAACATGTAGGAGGGTGAAAGGCATGCAAGGAAAAGAGTTAATTGGAACGATGTGGTATACCGGGGTCGACGTGCTGTCAATGGATTGAACCAGGGCATGTGAAGCGTCTGGAGTAAACCATGGAAAGTTGTGTGGGGCCTGGATGTGGAAAGGGAGCTGAGGTTTCGGTGCATTATTACATGACAGCTAGAGACTGAGTGTGAACGAATGTGGCCTTTGTTGTCTTTTCCTAGCACTACCTCACACACATTGGGGGGGAGGGGGTTGTTATTTCATGTGTGGTGGGGTGGTGATGGGAATGAATAAAGGCAAACGGTGTGAATTATGTACATGTGTATATATGTATATGTCTGTGTGTGTATAGTATATATGTATACGTTGAGATGTATAGGTATGTATATATGCATGTGTGGACGTGTATGTATATACATGTGTATGTGGGTGCTTTGGGCCATTTCTTTCGTCTGTTTCCTTGCGCTACCTCGCTAACGCGGGAGACAGCGACAAAGTGGAATAAGTAAATATATGAATGATAATAATAATAATAATGATGATAATAATAATAATTGTTATAATAATGATAATAATGATAATGATAATAATAGTAATAATGATATACTAATAGTAATGATAGTTTTTTTTCTTTATTATGCTTTGTTGCTGTCTCCTGCATTAGCGAGGCAGCGCAAGGAAACAGAAGAAAGAATAGCCCAACCCACCCACATACACATGTATATACATACATGCCCACACACGCACAAATACATACCTATACATTTCATTGTATACATACATATACATATACAGACAAATACATATATACACATGTACATATTCATACTTGCTGCCCCCAGCCATGCCTGTCGCCACCCCACCACACATGAAATGGCACCCACTCCCACCTGCACACGCACGAGGTAGCATTAGGAAAAGACAGCAAAGGCCACATTCATTCACACTCAGTCTCTTAGCTGCCAGGTGTAATGCATCGAAACCACAGCTCCCTTTCCACATCTAGGCCCCAGAAAACTTTTCATGGTTTACCTCAGACACTTCACATACCCTGGTTCAATCCATTGACAGCAAGTTGACCCTGGTATACCACGTCATTCCAATTCACTCTATTCCTGCACGCTTTTCACCCTCCTGCATGTTCAGGCCCTGATCGCTCAAAATCTTTTTCACTCCATCCTTCCCCCTCCAATTTGGTCTTCCTCCTCTCGTTCCCTCCACCTCTGACACATATATCCTCTTTGTCAATCTTCCCTCACTCATTCTCTCCATGTAACCAAACCATTTCAATACACCCTCTTCTGTTCTCTCAACCACACTCATTTTATTACCGCACATCTCTCTTACCCTTTCATTACTTACTCAATCAAACCACCTCACACCACAAATTGTCTTCAAACATCTCATTTCCAACACATCCACCCTCCTCCACACAACCTTATGTATAGCCCACACCTGGCAATCATATAACATTGTTAGAATCACTATTCCTTCAAACATACCCATTTTTGCTCTCCAAGATAATGTTCTCACCATTCACACATTGTTCAACACTCCCAGAACCTTCGCTCCCTCCCCCACCCTGTGACTCACTTCCACTTCCATGGTTCTGTCCGCTGTTAAATCCACTCCCAGATAGGTAAACACTTCTTCCTCCAGTTTTTCTCCATTCAAACTTACCTCCCAATTGACTTGTCCCTTAACCCTACTGTACTTAATAACCTTGCTCTTATTCACATTTCCTCTCAGCTTTCTTCTTTCACACACTTTACGAAGCTCAGTTACCAACTTCCGCAGTTTCTCACCTGAATCAGTCACCAGCGCTGTATCATCAACGAACAACAGCTGACTCACTTCGCAAGCCCTCTCATCTACAACAGACTGCATACTTGCCCCTATCTCCAAAACTCTTGCATTTACCTCCCTAACAACCCCATCCATAAACAGATTAAACAATTAAACAACCATGGAGACATCACACACCCCTGCCATTAACTGACATTCACTGAGAACCAGTCACTTTCCTCTCTTCCTACTCGTACACATGCCTTACATCCTTGATAAAAACATTGCTTCTAGCAACTTGCCTCCCACACCATATACTCTTTATACATTCTACAGAGCATCTCTATCAGTTCTATCACTTGCCTTCTCCAGATCCACAAATGCTACATACAAATCTATTTGTTTTTTAAGTATTTCTCACATACATTCTTGAAAGCAAACACCTCATCCACACATCCTCTACCACTTCTGAAACCACATTGCTCTTCCCCAATCTGATGCTCTGTACATGCCTTCACCCTCTCAATCAATACCCTCTCATATAATTTCCCAGGAATACTCAACAAACTTATACCTCTGTAATTTGAGCACTCACTCTTATCCCCTTTGCCTTTGTATAATGGCACTATGCAACCATTCCGCCAGTCCTCAGGCACCTCACCATGAGTCACACATACATTAAATAACCTTACCAACCAGTCAACAATACAGTCACCCCCTTTTTTAATAAATTCCACTGCAATACCATCCAAACCCGCTGCCTTGCGTGGGAAGTATTCTTTCTCCCCTATCCCCAGGGATAATTATCATTATTATTATGGCTCATGGTGAAGTACCTGAGGATTGGCAGAATGCATTCATAGTGCCATTGTACAAAGGCAAAGAGGATAAAGGTGAGTGTTCAAATTACAGAGGTATAAGTTTGTTGAGTATTCCTGGGAAATTATATGGGAGGATATTGATTGAGAGGGTAAAGGCATGTGCAGAGCATCAGATTGGGGAAGAGCAGTGTGGTTTCAGAAGTGGTAGAAGATGTGTGGATCAGCTGTTTGCTTTGAAAAATATATGTGAGAAATGCTTAGGAAAGCAAATGGATTTGTCTGTAGCATTTATGGATCTGGAGAGGGCATATGATAGAGTTGATAGAAATGCTCTGTGGAAGGTATTAAGAATATATGGTGTGGGAGTCAAGTTGTTAGAAGCAGTGAAAAGTTTTTATCGAGGATGTAAGGCATGTGTACGAGTAGGAAGAGAGGAAAGTGATTGGTCCTCAGTGAATGTTGGTTTCCGGCAGAGGTGCGTGATGTCCCCATGGTTGTTTAATTTGTTTATGGATGGGGTTGTTAGGGAGGTGAATGCAAGAGTCTTGAAAAGAGGGGCAAGTATGCAGTCTGTTGTGGATGAGAGAGCTTGGGAAGTGAGTCAGATGTTGTTTGCTGATGATACAGTGCTGGTGGCTGATTTGCATGAGAAACTGCAGAAGCTGGTGACTGAGTTTGGTAAAGTGTGTGAAAGAAGAAAGCTGAGAGGAAATGTGAATAATAGCAAGGCTATTAGGTACAGAAGGACAAGTCAATTGGGAGGTAAGTTTGAATGGAGAAAAACTGGAGAGAATGAAGTGTTTTAGATATCTGGGAGCAGATTTGGCAGCAGATGGAACCATGGAAGTGGAAGTGAATCATAGGGTGGGGGAGGGGGCGTAAGTTCTGGGAGCTTTGAAAAATGTGTGGAAGTCGAGAACGTTATCTTGGAAGGCAAAAATGGTTATGTTTGAAGGAATAATGTTTCCAACAATGTTATATGGTTGCGAGACGTGGGCTATTGATAGAGTTGTGCGCAGGAGGGTGGATGTGCTGGAAATGAAATGTTTGAGGACAATATGTGGTGTGAGGTGGTTTGATCGAGTAAGTAATGAAAGGGTAAGAGAGATGCGTGGTAATAAAAAGAGTGTGGTTGAGAGAGCAGAAGAGGGTGTTTTGAAATGGTTTGGTCACATGGAGAGAATGGGTGAGGAAAGATTGACCAAGAGGATATATGTATTAGAGGTGGAGGGAACGAGGAGAAGTGGGAGACCAAATTGGAGGTGGAAAGATGGAGTGAAAACGATTTTGAGCGATCGGGGCCTGAATATGCAGGAGGGTGAAAGGCATATAAGGAATAGAGTGAATTGGAAGAGTGTGGTATACCGGGGTCGACATGCTGTCAGTGGATTGTACTAGGCATGTGAAGCGTCTGGGGTAAACCATGGAAAGTTCTGTGGGGCCTAGATGTGGAAAGGGAGCTGTGGTTTCGGTGCATTATACATGACAGCTAGAGACTGAGTGTGAATGAATGTGGCCTTTGTTGTCTTTTTCTCGTGCTACCTCTTGCACGTGCTTGGGGAGGGGTTTGTCATTTCATGTTTGGCGGGGTGGCGACGGGAATGTGTAAAGGCAGCAAGTATGAATTATGTGCATGTGTGTGTATGTATGTATTTGTATGTGTATATATGTATACATTGGAATGTATAGGTATTTATATGTGCGTGTGTGGACGTGTATGTATATGCATGTTTATGTGGGTGGGTTGGGCCATTTTTTCATCTGTTTCTTTGTGCTACCTTGTTAACATGGGAGACAATTACAAAGTGTAATAAATGAATATGATAAAGTTTTTTTTTTTCTTTTCTTTTTTTCTTTGCCGATGTCTCCCGCGTTTGCGAGGTAGCGCAAGGAAACAGACGAAAGAAATGGCCCAACCCACCCCCATACACATGTATATACATACACGTCCACACATGCAAATATACATACCTACACAGCTTTCCATGGTCTACCCCAGACACTTCACATGTCCTGATTCAATCCACTGACAGCACGTCAACCCCGCTATACCACATCGATCCAATTCACTCTATTCCTTGCCCTCCTTTCACCCTCCTGCATGTTCAGGCCCCGATCACACTATATCTTTTTCACTCCATCTTTCCACCTCCAATTTGGTCTCCCACTTCTCCTCGTTCCCTCCACCTCCGACACATATATCCTCTTGGTCAATCTTTCCTCACTCATTCTCTCCATGTGCCCAAACCATTTCAAAACACCCTCTTCTGCTCTCTCAACCACGCTCTTTTTATTTCCACACATCTCTCTTACCCTTACGTTACTTACTCGATCAAACCACCTCATACCACACATTGTCCTCAAACATCTCATTTCCAGCACATCCACCCTCATCCGCACAACTCTATCCATAGCCCACGCCTCGCAACCATACAACATTGTTGGAACCACTATTCCTTCAAACATACCCATTTTTGCTTTCCGAGATAATGTTCTCGACTTCCACACATTTTTCAAGTCTCCCAGGATTTTCGCCCCCTCCCCCACCCTATGATCCACTTCCGCTTCCATGGTTCCATCTGCTGCCAGATCCAATCCCAGATATCTAAAGCACTTTACTTCCTCCAGTTTTGCTCCATTCAAACTTACCTCCCAATTGACTTGACCCTCAACCCTACTGTACCTAATAACCTTGCTCTTATTCACATTTACTCTTAACTTTCTTCTTTCACATACTTTACCAAACTCAGTCACCAGCTTCTGCAGTTTCTCACATGAATCAGCCACCAGCGCTGTATCATCAGCGAACAACAACTGACTCACTTCCCAAGCTCTCTCATCCACAACTGACTTCATACTTGCCCCTCTTTCCAAAACTCTTGCATTCACCTCCCTAACAACCCCATCCATAAACAAATTAAACAACCATGGAGACATCACACACCCCTGCCGCAAACCTACATTCACTGAGAACCAATCACTTTCCTCTCTTCCTACACGTACACGTATTTGTAAATCTAGCAATAATCATAACAAAAAAAGATTTCCATCAGATACTTAGATATGGTGTCCTGAAAATCATTGGCATCATATGTTAGATCAAAATTAGAGTATGAGTGTATCATCAGTCTGATTAGCTGACTTTAAAAAGTAATGAGATATGCCAGACAATATTTAACAGCAGGAAACAACAACATTTACATAAAGTTAGAGGCATGAAGTACCAGAGGGAATTTTAAGAAAAATGGATATGAAAAAATTAGATTGTTGATGATATTTAGGCTAGATGATACACATGAGGAATGATAGAATGCCTAGTTAAGAAAATAAGATGAGAATTTTAGAGGTACTCAGATAATCATGTATCAATGATTTGTTGATCATAGGAAGTTGTCTTGATTGGTAAACTTTCAGGTACCTTTATCACAGTGTTCTTTTTTCGTTAGTGTATTCATCAACCCGGATACTGGTACTGTTTATAAAGAGGGTGATATCCTGAAGAGACCCCAGCTAGCAAAGACTCTGCGAATAATTCAAGATGATCCAGATGCCCTTTACACAGGTCAATTGGCTGATAAACTAGCTGAAGACATCCAGAGCTTCAAGGGTATCATCACGGCAGAAGATCTCAGAAACTACAAGTAAGTAATGACGATATCCATTAGTTATAGTGATGGTATCCATGACTCATGATGATGATATCTCTGAGCCATTATTATAGATTTTCCGTTGACTGAACACTTTGCTTTGGGAATTTGTAAAATGAAAGTTCGTGAAGGCTTAGGTTCAGAAAGAACACTACTAGTTTTATTAATGCTTTATATAAGGAATTTCCAACTTGCTAAAAGTTGTTCCAATGCTTTGCTTCAGAGATTAGGAAATTTGCGAAATGAGTTATTCTCATCTCAGGAATAATGAGCTAATTTTCCAGTATAACCCATGGGTAATCCTACCATGTGTCCCTAAGGACAGGATCTCCATTGTCTCCTCTCTAGGAACAAGGCTTGCATCATGAGTTGACATCTGGATTTAGCAAACAGTTCTGCTAAACCCCAGACTACCCCTCAGAAAGTATGAAAGATTCAAGTGGGGAAAGAGGAGTGGGAAGGTAAAAGGAGATTTGTTCATTAGCCTCCTTCATAGATTGAAGTAGCTTTTCACATTTAACTCTTAAAGAACCTAGCCATGTAAATTTATGGGGATCCTCAGGAATGGGATGTATCAAAGACAATTTTCTGGTAGAGTACTGGGAACAGGATTTTTTGGTATTATTTGTGTCCCATTTATGAGCACAAAAATGAGAGATCAGTAGCAGTGTGCATTTGTAGTAAGGCTATATTCTAATCATTGCATGAAAGTATATATCATCTGCATGTGCATAGTATTTTATTCATTATTGGCTATGGTATATCTGCCATGAATATTGGCAATTGTAATGGGCTCACAATGGCCCCTTGTGAGATTTGTGATTCAGTATTCATTTTCTATGGCAGCTTTTTCTGTTTAGAATACATAGAATATTCTACCATTTGAAAGTAATCTTAACCACCTTAGCATGATTCCCCTAGCACATATCCTACCTAGTTTTGACAAGCATTGCTATATGGACCACTCTCGTCACAAGCTGTAGAGATTTCCGAATTGCAGCTACAACCATTTATTTTTTTCTCTTTTACTCCACATTGTCTGTAATACTCCACTCTTAAGTAATTGGTCAACAGTTGATCTTTGTTATTTAAAACCTTCCTAATAAGGGGGTAAATATATTATATTGTTTCAATGTACTAATAGAGTCCATTGTACACCGTTTTTTTCATTTACTTTTCCAATATTTGGAAGCAAGGAGATAGGTCTGTAGGAATTTGGCTGTGAGGAATCTTTACCATGCTTCAAGAATTTTAAAAGGAGGTCATATTTTTCTAGCCAGCTTTGGTTGGCCAAATGCAAAAGAAACATCTTGCCATCCATTAGGAATTGAGTCAAGACTTTATTAGGGATGTCATCTTTACCTGTTTGGGCAAAGTTACCAGTGTGTTTTTGAGTTCTTGACTGTTAGATTTAATATTATAGTCATTACCTCTGTCTTGGACGGCAGAAGAAACCTTTTTAAGGAGCCTTTGCTTATTCTCAAAATGTACTATTCATTCTAAAATGATGTCTTGATAATCATTCATTATATTAGCTGTGTCTTGAGATGTAAGGGTAACTTGGGAGATGAGTAAAAATTCCCTTCCTTGAATACTATTAAAAGTTTTCCATTGGGTTTTAAGATTCTATTTGTAAAGAAAAATCATGTCAATATTTTTTTCTTTTTACTTTCAACCACATACTTCATGGCTGGTACACATATGTTTTCAACACAATAGTGTCTTCTTAATGTTCTCGTTGCCTATCTTCTCTACCTCTCTAACTAGTGAGCATTTCTCATTCCCCCATGGGACCAAAAATGTGGGGGAATATATAATCTTTGTATGTTTGAAAACTTTGGTGGTATCTATCTGTTTATCTGTATCTAATTATCTATATTTATTTATTGTATATATATATTTGCGGCAGGGGTGTGTGATGTCTCCATGGTTGTTTAATTTGTTTATGGATGGGGTTGTTAGGGAGGTGAATGCAAGAGTTTTGGAAAGAGGGGCAAGTATGAAGTCTGTTGTGGATGAGAGAGCTTGGGAAGTGAGTCAGTTGTTGTTCACTGATGATACAGCGCTGGTGGCTGATTCATGTGAGAAACTGCAGAAGCTGGTGACTGAGTTTGGTAAAGTGTGTGAAAGAAGAAAGTTAAGAGTAAATGTGAATAAGAGCAAGGTTATTAGGTACAGTTGGGTTGAGGGTCAAGTCAGTTGGGAGGTAAGTTTGAATGGAGAAAAACTGGAGGAAGTGAAGTGTTTTAGATATCTGGGATTGGATCTGGCAGTGGATGGAACCATGGAAGCGGAAGTGAATCATAGGGTGGGGGAGGGGGCGAAAATCCTAGGAGCACTGAAGAATGTTTGGAAGTCGAGAACATTATCTCGGAAAGCAAAAATGGGTATGTTTGAAGGAATAGTGGTTCCAACAATGTTGTATGGTTGCGAGGCGTGGGCTATGGATAGAGTTGTGCGGATAAGGGTGGATGTGCTGGAAATGAGATGTTTGAGGACAATGTGTGGTGTGAGGTGGTTTGATCGAGTAAGTAATGTAAGGGTAAGAGAGATGTGTGGAAATAAAAAGAGCGTGGTTGAGAGAGCAGAAGAGGGTGTTTTGAAATGGTTTGGGCACATGGAGAGAATGAGTGAGGAAAGATTGACCAAGAGGATATATGTGTCGGAGGTGGAGGGAACGAGGAGAAGTGGGAGACCAAATTGGAGGTGGAAAGATAGAGTGAAAAAGATTTTGAGTGATCGGGGCCTGAACATGCAGGAGGGTGAAAGGTGGGCAAGGAATAGAGTGAATTAGATCGATGTGGTATACCGGGGTTGACGTGCTGTCAGTGGATTGAATCAGGGCATGTGAAGCATCTGGGGTAAACCATGGAAAGTTGTGTGGGTCCTGGATGTGGAAAGGGAGCTGTGGTTTCGGGCATTATTGCATGACAGCTAGAGACTGAGTGTGAACGAAATGGCCTTTGTTGTCTTTTCCTAGTGCTACCTCGCACACATGAGGGGGGAGGGGGTTGGTAGTCCATGTGTGGCGAGGTGGCGATGGAAATGAATAAAGGCAGACAGTGTGAATTGTATGTATATTTGTGTGTGTGGACGTGTATGTATATACATGTGTATGGGGGTGGGTTGGGCCATTTCTTTCGTCTGTTTCCCTGCGCTACCTCGCAAACGCGGGAGACAGTGACAAAGCAAAATAGATAAATAAATAAAATATCTCTGACACCTGTTCCCTCAAGGGGGGTGGCAATGGCAATAGAGTCTCCTTTAGTGCCTCACCCTTAACAGGCTCCTATTAGAGGGTAACTCTAATGCAGTGTTTGCAGAGGCTCCTACCAAATGTTCCTACCAACTACTTTTACCTAATGCTCCTATCTACTACTTCTACCTAATCTTTCTTTCTACTTAATGCTCCTGCCTAAATGTTCCTGCCTACCATTTCTAACTACTGCTCTTACCATTTTGCCAAAAGGCAGGGCTAGCACATGCTCATTGCAGGAAAATCTAGAGTTATGATGAATGAGCTCTGTGAGTCAAGTGAGTTAAGGAAAGATTGTATGTTTGTGGACAGAATGCAGTAGTCTATGTGTAGGTGAGGCAGAGAGAAAGATAGGTATTACTGGTAATTTTCCTCCTAGGTTATTGGCTGCCTACCAACTATTGCCTACTTTGGTGCTTTTGCTTTCAATTAGAATATCACTAATTTCCTCACATTACAAGTTATGTTTATTGGTTATTGACATAAATTTTACATTTTCTATCCTCTGAGACTACTGCTTTATATCTGTTTTCTATTTCCCTCTGGAGCAAATGTGATTCCAACCAAATGGCCCTTTTGATAACAAATATGTAAGTTGGACGATGATCACTATTGCCCACTTCAAGGCCCACTGATACTTGTGTCACGGTACCAATTAGCTATTTCTTGTGAAAAGATCTTTAGTAGATTATTTTTATGGTCAAACCTGTGCACAGATCAGGGAGAGTTAGTAATAAGAACATAGTGACAAACTAATGAAATAATTGAAGTTAAAGCCAGCAGAGTTACTGTCACAGGAATCCTGAAGGTAATGTCTGCTGTTGAAGTCTTGAACACATATGATTATTTTCCCTTATCCATCAGATATATAGTGCTCTAATGCCCCTTAGCTGAAATTACTAGGTGGCCTGTGAAATAACAGAATGCTTAATGATTTGTTATGAAATGTACATAATATAAATGATGTATCCAAGAGTTCAAGTTTCGTAATATCATGTAGACTGAATGAAAGATGTTTCATGCTAAATGTTCTTCTACCTAATATAGCAAGTACTTCTCTCTCCCTATTCCTTTCTTGTCTAAGCATTTTTTTTTTTTAAGTTAAAGACTACAAAAGTCCACATGAAAGTTAGGCCTTCATTAAAGAGGTTGATGAAAGGGGAAAAAGAAGAGATGAGGAAAAGTATTTACGAAGTTTGAAGGAAGTGAAAAACCTGTTTTTAAAAAAGTGCCAAATTATTTTGATTGGAAAAGACAGAAGAAGGAAGAGAGGTCAAATGCTTTGAGATGAAAGGATAGAAACAGTTATCAAAATGACCCACCCTTGAATTGCCGACAGCCAAATAGTACTTTTATGATGCAGCAGTTGGCTGAGTATTGCTGAGTCAAGCTAGTGGTAGGGGCACACAAGCAGCCATTTGTAGGGAGCAAAAAGCAAAGTAATACCTATAGAAAAAGGAAAGCGAAACAACAATGTGGCTTAGGGCAAGTGGGTCAAGTTTTGAGGTTAACCAGGGAGAGTTGATAAATTAGACTGCTCTCAAGTCAACTCTGTCAAATAAGATTGCAGAGCTAGAACCATCCTAAATGTGAGAGCAGTACTCCGTACAGTTCAAGGACATATCAGTCTTTTGTATAAATGGAGCAACTGTTTAGATGAAAAGAAATTGTGACATGTAAATAGGATTCCCAGTTTCTTAGAGGGAGACTTAACTGTTTCTGTATCTATGATAGTATGGTTATTATAGTAATACCAACAATGTTCATTGAGTCAAAAGGTGGGATTACAGATCCATCAAAGGAGAGAGGAAATTTGTGAGGAATTCTTGATTGAGAGATGGTGGCTTTATACTAAACCAGATTTTGTCTTCCCCACTGAAATATCCTCTCAAAGTTTGAGTTTATCGAGGAAGTTCTGTCCAAGTGAGGTGCAAATTGCGTGAGAGAAGGAGCAGATTTGAGAATGAGAAGAAATGGTGTCATGTTGTCATCATATGAGTGTATTTGTTGTTTGTAAAGAAAATTGCTGATAAAAAGGAGAGAGTGTATAGGAGACAGAACATAACTTTGAGAGACACTGCTATTGATGGAGAGGATGGGGTAGGGCAGATCCATCAACAACTATGGAAATATATTGCCCAAGAAGCTGGATATAAGGGAGCAAATTGAGGGAGGGAAGACAAAAGAGGGGAGCATGGAGATGAGACTCCAATGCCACATCTTGTCAAAAGCTTTGGATACATCAAGTGCACCTACATAGTATTACCCAAAATCTTTCAGGGATGATGACCAGACATTTGTGAAATAGGAAAGAATATCACTATTAGATCGTGCCTTATGGAAGCCATACTGGTGATCAGAGAGGTCTTTTAAATTCAAGATCTCTGAGCGCATGGGAGATGAGGAGGGATTCAAAGACTTTAGAAATAGAAGGTGTCAAAGTAACAGGATGATGATTAGAGGCATTAGAACTTTCACCATACTCAGGGGTGGGATGTATCAACACATGCTTTAAAAAGAAAGGAAAGTTCTGGTTTTTATACAGAAACAGAGGAGATAAGGAAGCACAAACACTTGTTCATAGGCTCACTCTCTCAGTACATAAGAATGGATGCCATCAGGTCTATAAGCCTTGCCTGTGTCAAGAGAGAGAAGTGCTTTTTGGATGCTTTGAAAAGAAACTTCAGGGAGGGGCATAGGATTAGTGAGAGGAACACAAGGGGGAAAAGGAATGTTAGAGTCATCCATAGTACAGTTAGGGGAGGAACAACAAACAAAGAGATTTGCTTTGTCTACAGGAGAGACAGCATTAGTACCATTAGAGCAGAAAAGTAAAGGAAACGGAAAATCAGTGGATGAAGAGGAGAGGTTATTGCACTTCTTTTGAATAAAGCAACTCTTTACCTTATGGATAAAGTATTTATTTATTTATTTATTTTGCTTTGTTGCTGTCTCCTGCGTTAGCGAGGTAGCGCAAGGAAACAGATGAAAGAATGGCCCAACCCACCCACATACACATGTATATACATACACGTCCACGCACGCAAATATACATACCTATGCATCTCAATGTATACATATATATACACAGACACAGATATATACATATATACACATGTACATGATTCATACTGTCTGCCTTTATTCATTTCCATCGCCACCTCGCCACACATGGAATAACAACCCCCTCCCCCCTCATGTGTACGAGGTAGTGCTAGGAAAAGACAACAAAGGCCCCATTCGTTCACACTCAGTCTCTAGCTGTCATGTAATAATGCACCTGAAACCACAGCTCCCTTTCCACATCCAGGCCCCACAGAACTTTCCATGGTTTACCCCAGACGCTTCACATGCCCTGGTTCAACCCATTGACAGCACGTCGACCCTGGTATACCACATCGTTCCAATTCACTCTATTCCTTGCACACCTTTCACCCTCCTCCATGTTCAGGCCCCGATCACTAAAAATCTTTTTCACCCTATCTTTCCACCTCCAATTTGGTCTCCCACTTCTCCTTGTTCCCTCCACCTCTGACACATATATCCTCTTGGTCAATCTTTCATCACTCATTCTCTCCATGTGCCCAAACCATTTCAAAACACCCTCTTTTGCTCTCTCAACCACACTCTTTTTATTGCCACACATCTCTCTTACCCTTACATTACTTACTCGATCAAACCACCTCTCGCCACATATTGTCCTCAAACATCTCATTTCCAGCACATCCACCCTCCTGCGCACAACTCTACGCCTCGCAACCATACAACATTGTTGGAACACTATTCCTTCAAATATACCCATTTTTGCTTTCTGAGATAATGTTCTCAACTTCCACACATTCTTCAAGGCTCCCAGAACTTTCGCCCCCTCCCCCACCCTATGATTCACTTCTGCTTCCATGGTTCCATCCGCTGCCAAATCCACTCCCAGATATCTAAAACACTTCGCTTCCTCCAGTTTTTCTCCATTGAAACTTACCTCCCAATTGACTTGACCCTCAACCTACTGTACCTAATAACCTTGCTCTTATTCACATTTACTCTCAACTTTCTTCTTTCGCACACTTTACCAAACTCAGTCACCAGCTTCTGCAGTTTCTCATGAATCAGCCACCAGCACTATATCATCAGCAAACAACAATGACTCGCTTCCCAAGCTCTCTGATCCACAACAGACTGCATACTTGCCTCTCTTTCCAAAACTCTTGCATTCACCTCCCTAACAACCCCATCCATAAACAAATTATACAACCATGGAGACATCACACACCCCTGCCGCAAACTGACATTCACTGAGAACCAATCACTTTCCTCTCTTCCTACAAGTACACATGCCTTACGTCCTCGATAAAAACTTTTCACTGCTTCTAACAACTTGCCTCCCACACCATATATTCTTAATAACTTCCACAGAGTATCTCTATCAACTCTATCATATTACTTCTCCAGATCCATAAATGCTATATACAAATCCATTTGCTTTTCTAACTATTTCTTGCATACATTCTTCAAAGCAAACACCTGATCCACACATCCTCTACCACTTCTGAAACCACACTGCTCTTCCCCAATCTGATGCTCTGTACATGCCTTCACTCTCTCAATCAATACCCTCCCATATAATTTCCCAGGAGTGCTCAACAAACTTATACCTCTGTAATTTGAGCACTCACTCTTATCCCCTTTGCCTTTGTACAATAGCACTATACAAGCATTCCGCCAATCCTCAGGCACCTCACCATGAATCATACATACATTGAATAACCTTACCAACCAGTCAACAATACAGTCACCCCCTTTTTTGATAAATTCCACTGCAGTACCATCCAAACCCGCTGCCTTGCCGGCTTTCATCTTCCGCAAAGCTTTTACTACTACTTCTCTGTTTACCAAATCATTTTCCCCAACCCTCTTACTTTGCAAACCACCTCGACCAAAACACCCTATATCTGCCACTCTATCATCAAACACATTCAACAAACCTCCAAAATACTCACTCCATCTTCTCACATCACCACTACTTTTTATCACCTCCCCATTAGCCCCCTTCACTGAAGTTCCCATTTGCTCCCTTGTCTTACGCACTTTATTTACATCCTTCCAAAACATCTTTTTATTCTCCCTAAAATTTAATGATACTCTCTCACCCCAACTCTCATTTGCCCTCTTTTTCACCTCTTGCACCTTTCTCTTGACCTCCTGCCTCTTTCTTTTATACATCTCCCACTCAATTACATTTTTTCCCTGCAAAAATCGTCCAAATGCCTCTCTCTTCTCTTTCACTAACAATCTTACTTCTTCATCCCACCACTCACTACCCTTTCTAATCTGCCCACCTCCCACGCTTCTCATGCCACAAGCATCTTTTGCGCAAGCCATCACTGCTTCCCTAAATACATCCCATTCCTCCCCCACTCCCCCTATGTCCTTTGCTCTCACCTTTTTCCATTCTGTACTCAGTCTCTCCTGGTACTTCCTCACACAAGTCTCCTTCCTAAGCTCACTTACTCTCACCACTCTCTTCACCTCTACAAATCTTCACCTTTGCCTCCACAAGATAATGATCAGACATCCCTCTAGTTGCACCTCTCAGCACATTAAGTCTCTCTTTCGCCCGCCTATCAAATTAACACGTAATCCAATAACACTCTCTGGCCATCTCTCCTACTTACACACGTATACTTATGTATATCTCTCTTTTTAAACCAGATATACCCAATCACCAGTCCTTTTTAGCACATAAATCTACAAGCTCTTCACCATTTCCATTTACAACACTGAACACCCCATGTATATCAATTATTCCCTCAACTGCCACATTACTCACCTTTGCATTCAAATCACCCATCTCCAGAACCTGGTCTTGTGCATCAAAACCACTAACACACTCACTCAACTGCTCCCTTTTAAAACACTTGCCTCTCATGATCTTTCTTCTCATGCCCAGGTGCATATGCACCAATAATCACCCATCTCTCTCCATCAACTTTCAGTTTTACCTGTATCAATCTAGAATTTACTTTTTTACACTCTATCACATACTCCCACTACTCCTGTTTCATGGGTAGTGCTACTCCTTCCCTAGCTCTTGTCCTCTCACTAACCCCTGACTTTACTCCCAAGACATTCCCAAACCACTCTTCCCCTTTACCCTTGAGCTTCGTTTCACTCAGAGCCAAAACATCCAGGTTCCTTTCCTCAAACATAGTACCTATCTCTCCTTTTTTCTCATCTTGGTTACATCCACACACATTTAGACACCCCAGTCTGAGCCTTCGGGGAGGATGAGCACTCCCCGCGTGACTCCTTCTTCTGTTTCCCCTTTTAGAAAGTTAAAATAAAAGGAGGGGAGGGTTTCTAGCCCTCCGCTCCCCTTTAGTTGCCTTCTACGACACGTGAGGAATGCTTGGGAAGTATTCTTTCTCCCCTATCCCCAGGGATAAAAGTACTTGCAGTAATTGCAGGTAATGATAATTGATAATGAACAGAAGCTGGGGTAAGTAAAGTTTTTCCAAAACTGATATGCCTGATCCCTTGTCTGAATGGCCTCAGAACAGGATTGGTTACCATGGACTGGAGTAAGTGGTAGTCGTAGAGGAAGAGGTGATAAATGCTTCCATTCCTGGAATAATAACTTCTGATATGTGTTTGAAGGAAATAGAAGCATCACCATATAAGAGACAATAATTTACCTAAGGAAAGTCAGAAAAGAATTTCTATATATTATTCCAATGAAGTTTGTTGAGACATCAATATTTACATTTAGAAAGGGCAACTGGAAGGGAGGTGACTACAGCTTGAAGAATAAGAGGTGAAAAACAGATTCAGAATATTGTGAGGGTGGTCTCAATGGTAAGGAATGTGAGTGGAGTGGGTGATAGTTCATTCCAGATCATTGAGAATGGAGAATGTGATGGTAACAATCTGAATGGGAGGAGTTTAACCATTTCCACTAACAAAAATTGAAATCCCCTTGGTAGAGGGTCTCACCTTGCAAGTGGGAGGATGTGGTGACCACGTGGAAGAAGTTTAGACAGTTGAGGAAAGATATAAAATTTGTAGAATTAGGAGAGCATTTGGGAAAACAAAGGAAAATAGTGTTAGTTTGGATACTGACTTTGTGCCAGATCACATCAAAGTTTGCTGTCTCATGGTCCTTGAGGTGTGCCAGTGGTGTGCTGATGTTGGAATAAGCATAGATATGACCTCTGAATTGGAAATTGTGAGTGAAGATTATAGTTGTATATGAGCACAGGGCTAGTAAGAACATCATTAGACGGGTCTCAAAGTGAAGTAATATGTTAAAAGAGATTCTAGACATGGTGTTCAACAGAAGAAAGATTATCAGAATGACTCTGAATGTTGGTATAGTGAATAGAAAAAGATGCAGGTCGATCCGAGTGTGAAAGGTTGTGAAGCGGCCGATACTATTTCTCCCTGAACCCTCCCTCTCATTAGCAGTTGAGTCAGGCAGGAACCCAGAGATTCTTAGCTTCCTGTGATGCTGAGGACTAGGGGCTATAGGTTTGTTGGATATTATCATGATAGCACATAAAAAACAATTGTGCAGACAAGAAAGGGTAAGAGAATTTTTTTTTTTTTTTTTTTTTTTTTTTTTTTTTTTTATACTTTGTCGCTGTCTCCCGCGTTTGCGAGGTAGCGCAAGGAAACAGACGAAAGAAATGGCCCCCCCCCCATACACATGTACATACACACGTCCACACACGCAAATATACATACCTACACAGCTTTCCATGGTTTACCCCAGACGCTTCACATGCCTTGCTTCAATCCACTGACAGCACGTCAACCCCTGTATACCACATGACTCCAATTCACTCTATTTCTTGCCCTCCTTTCACCCTCCTGCATGTTCAGGCCCCGATCACACAAAATCTTTTTCACTCCATCTTTCCACCTCCAATTTGGTCTCCCTCTTCTCCTCGTTCCCTCCACCTCCGACACATATATCCTCTTGGTTAATCTCTCCTCACTCATTCTCTCCATGTGCCCAAACCATTTCAAAACACCCTCTTCTGCTCTCTCAACCACGCTCTTTTTATTTCCACACATCTCTCTTACCCTTACGTTACTTACTCGATCAAACCACCTCACACCACACATTGTCCTCAAACATCTCATTTCCAGCACATCCATCCTCCTGCGCACAACTCTATCCATAGCCCACGCCTCGCAACCATACAACATTGTTGGAACCACTATTCCCTCAAACATACCCATTTTTGCTTTCCGAGATAATGTTCTCGACTTCCACACATTTTTCAAGGCTCCCAAAATTTTCGCCCCCTCCCCCACCCTATGATCCACTTCCGCTTCCATGGTTCCATCCGCTGACAGATCCACTCCCAGATATCTAAAACACTTCACTTCCTCCAGTTTTTCTCCATTCAAACTCACCTCCCAATTGACTTGACCCTCACCCCTACTGTACCTAATAACCTTGCTCTTATTCACATTTACTCTCAACTTTCTTCTTCCACACACTTTACCAAACTCAGTCACCAGCTTCTGCAGTTTCTCACATGAATCAGCCACCAGCGCTGTATCATCAGCGAACAGCAACTGACTCACTTCCCAAGCTCTCTCATCCCCAACAGACTTCATACTTGCCCCTCTTTCCAGGACTCTTGCATTTACCTCCCTTACAACCCCATCCATAAACAAATTAAACAACCATGGAGACATCACACACCCCTGCCGCAAACCTACATTCACTGAGAACCAATCACTTTCCTCTCTTCCTACACGTACACATGCCTTACATCCTCGATAAAAACTTTTCACTGCTTCCAACAACTTGCCTCCCATACCATATATTCTTAATACCTTCCACAGAGCATCCCTATCAACTCTATCATATGCCTTCTCCAGATCCATAAATGCTACATACAAATCCATTTGCTTTTCTAAGTATTTCTCACATACATTCTTCAAAGCAAACACCTGATCCACACATCCTCTACCACTTCTGAAACCGCACTGCTCTTCCCCAATCTGATGCTCTGTACATGCCTTCACCCTCTCAATCAATACCCTCCCATATAATTTACCAGGAATACTCAACAAACTTATACCTCTGTAATTTGAGCACTCACTCTTATCCCCTTTGCCTTTGTACAATGGCACTATGCACGCATTCCGCCAATCCTCAGGCACCTCACCATGAGTCATACATACATTAAATAACCTTACCAACCAGTCAACAATACAGTCACCCCCTTTTTTAATAAATTCTACTGCAATACCATCCAAACCTGCTGCCTTGCCGGCTTTCATCTTCTGCAAAGCTTTTACTACCTCTTCTCTGTTTACCAAATCATTTTCCCTAACCCTCTCACTTTGCACACCACCTCGACCAAAACACCCTATATCTGCCACTCTGTCATCAGACACATTCAACAAACCTTCAAAATACTCATTCCATCTCCTTCTCACATCACCGCTACTTGTTATCACCTCCCCATTTACGCCCTTCACTGAAGTTCCCATTTGCTCCCTTGTCTTACGCACCCTATTTACCTCCTTCCAGAACATCTTTTTATTCTCCCTAAAATTTACTGATAGTCTCTCACCCCAACTCTCATTTGCCCTCTTTTTCACCTCTTGCACCTTTCTCTTGACCTCCTGTCTCTTTCTTTTATGAGGAAAATAAGTGAGATTTGCTTAGGTGTATGGTGCTTGTAAGGAAAAGATGGCAGGATTTGCCTAGTGGTCCTGTTATGATGAGACAGAAAGTAAGATCAGCAATCTTAGCATGTAAGACGGTTCTGGGCACCACTCTAATACTTCTTTGTCAGAATGGTATTATCTCCATGGGTGGCTGCTGTCAGCAGCCTACTACCTAAATAAAACCCCTTGAATAGAATTTTACCTTGTGGTTTTGACCAGGTTTCCATGATACTTACAATTTGTGGCTTTGTTTTATCTGTTTTGAACTCCTTTTAGTTACAAATGGTACAGCATGCATTCTTTAACATTATATTGAGCTGCATAGTCATTCTGAAGGGGTTTAGTCTTTCTTAGTATTACCAGTAATCTTTATGGGTTAATTCTGGACATGTGGCACCTCTAGATTCAACTCAATTTTCTATCACCCTTTATGTGGGAGTTTTGTTCTTGCATTGAGTTTAGATTTCGACCTATTTCTTTAATCTTATTTTCAATATCATGTTTTTGTTGTGTATTTTATTAAATAGGAATGTTGCAAATTCTTCTGATGTCAGTAACACAGTAGCTGTTTGGAATTTTACATTGCTGACCACGGCCAATGAGAGGAGGGGGAGGGGGTGCAGTGGGTACATAGCACCCAGGCCCAGGGGTTCAAAAGGGGGCCCAGGAATTTCGTGGTATCTCAGAAAATGTTTGCATATATTGAAGGCTAGCATTCACATTTTGTGTGAGCCTGCATAGTTGAAATATTCATAAGGCACACATGAAGTAGACACTAATGAATGGAAATACATAAGTGAACACTGAATAGAAATTGTGAAAATTTTCTTAAAGCACAAGTGAAGTAGATTTATTTTACCTTGCTACTTAGCATAGTAGCCTTTGATTACCCAAAATAAGTCAGTTTAGGCTATAGGATTTAGGCTTGGGTAAAGATGAAAGGCAGCAAGTATGCACAGAAATTCATCATAAAAATATCATTTGTTCCTTTTGGGTTCTCCATTCTACCCTCTCTTTCATCTTCCATACCTTTTTTGGCCTTACAGCTCGTGGCATAAAATAGTGGATAATAACAGGATACATACCCTGATAGAATTCCTCTCAGAGGCCCTGTTGCTGGTATTTTGTTTATTACAGTAAGTTTGATCACATGAAGTTGGAATAGTTGCAGTAACTAATGGGCCCAGTAGAATTAGTTACATCAACAGTGAGTTTGACGTCACAACCAATAGGCCTACTCCCATTAGAATCTATGTCACTTTCTAAATTTCCTAGTCTTGCAGTATAGTGACTCTCACGAGGGACAGGTTATTTCAATCCTCATGTTCAGAGATTTTGCTTTGGCCCACTTTCATATTTAACTAATTTAACTTCCTTAGCATATGAGATTGTTTTGTCTTTGACTAACAGTATCATCTATTTTAGTAGTTACAAAATTGGGACAAATGAAATGGGTGAATTCCTGAATAGTTTGCACACATGACTGCCACTTCTCCCTCTGAATGATCCCTTGTATTGTGATTCCCAGGGCATATTGCATGTTTCATAACATTTGACTTATAGTTTGAACTCTGAAGTAGCCAGATTTTTGACAAGAGAAGCATTACAAAGGGTTATGGTGATATTTTCTAATTTTATGGAATTCATAATTCATGGTAATTTCACATAGGAGGTATTCAAATGCACATGAGAAATCAGCCTTAATAGTACATGTAGGTAATTTGCTTCTGTTTACAAATTTATGTGGCCTTTTGATTTGTTCAAATAGCTGATTTGCTTATTCTATACCTTCCTTTTTTATCATCCAGGTCCACCCGAGGAAGTACACTTTGTAGCATTCAGCTTTCTGCTCTAATGTTGTATGGCTGGAAACTCTTGATATTCCAGTCACCTAATATAGTTATTTTGCATAATATAATGACCACTTGGGAGTTTGCAATTATGAACATTGTTCATTTTATCACATTTTGGTGTTATTTTGATAATATAAACCTTATTTTCAGATTTTTCCAAGGCATGAGCCCTGGCCTTACTACTACTTACAAGTTCTTTTGCATTTTTGCCACTGGGGTTAACTATAGTTATTCATTACAGTCAGTATTACATACCATTGATACCACTGACATGTACCTCATTCCCAGAAAATTCTCATTTTTTTCCTTTCTTTTATCTCCATCTAGAAAGCCATCAGAATCTTCACAATAGATCCCATCCACAATGTAAATATTGTTTGAATCCTTGCTTGACATGGAGTAATACAGGTCAAAACCATACTCACCTCAAGGGATGTTTTAAAACTGGTTTGATTTCTTGATCTTATTTTGCCTTTAGTAGTTTGTCCAGTGATAATATCACTCATATAAGTCTTGAGATGGCTTTGTTGATTGAAAAAGAGGATTGTATTGCCCAGAAACTTAAGATCTATAGGAGAGACTTGCCCTGGTCACTTGTCCAATTATCATGAAAGCTAGCTTGCCTCACTACAATGAATATCTTCACTGCCAAGTTTTCTATGTAGGAAACACTTAAGTATACATAGAAACCTACAAATAAGGAGAAATATAGAGTGGTATTCAACAGAGATGATAGACTAAGGGAAGAATGAAAAAGAAAGTAAGGAATATAGTCAAAAGGCAAAATATGGGAGAAGTCAGAAGAGGTGATAGAGCAGAACAGTCTACCACTACCTGAGAGACATCATTAACAGTATTAATTGATGCAAATATCATGTTAAGAATAATGTGTACAAGTACACATGAAATGGTAATACATTGAAAAAAAGCAAGATTTTTTCAAGACAAATTAAGGAAACCAGCCTGATATTTCTGGAACATTGGAGGCTAAACTTATTAGAGACAAGATCTGACCTGATGTGTCCTGAGAGTTATATGATAACTAGGAGGGAAAGAGAAGATACTTTGGAGTAGATCATGTAAATTTTAAGCAAGTAACCAAAAGACTTATACATTAAAGGACAGTATGAACCTCATTTTGCAGAATATAGCAAAAACTCAAAGGAGTCTTATAGATATGCTTAAATTAAGTCATTGTCTGGTCAATGGACTTGATTCAAGACAACAAACCCATGAGAAAAATCTTAGATTAATTTTTTTGCATCGGTATTCATGAATAAATACAGCTCCTGTCCAGAATTCAGTTCCATTGCTAATGGAGGAAAACGTTGACTAACGTAAAGACACTGAAGTTGAATGGAATGAAAGTAGATAATACAGCTGACCCAGATAAGTTTTATCTGAGGACATTGAAAGAGGTTAAAGATGAGGTATTTAAGCTCTTGACATCTATTCTCAATAAGTAATTTGCCACAGGGAGTTTTAGAATGGAAGTTTACTAATGTATAGCTGATATCCAAAAAAGGTAGCAAAAAGCTGCCTAGAAATTATCTTCCGGTTTGCTCAATGTCTGGAGTTGGTAAGCATAGGGAAATTCATTTGTTAGAAAATTGAAAACCATTTAGATTGCACTATTCATTAAAAGTTTCTTAATATGACTTCAGTAACATTATTTATGTTTTACAAATCTACCTGACTTTTTTTTTATGATAGTCAGTGTGTATGAGGAAACTAAAACGGTTAATGTCATCTATTTAGAATTTCAAAAGTCATTCAATAAAGTTTTAAATCAAAGGTTACTGGCAAGAATTAATTAACACGGTATGGTTAAGAAATTGTTTGATTGGCTTTAAACAAAGAGTAGTGATAAATGGTTAAGCCTGATGATGGTTAGACATGATAAATGATGTGCTAAATAGATCAGGCTTGGGACCTGTTCTCTTTTTCACTTACATTTATGATTTTGATGATGAGATGGATTTCAAGATAATGAAATTCATAAAAGATACTAAGATGGGAAAAAACTGCAGCAGAAATTCAACATCTGCCACTTCATACGAATAGGCTGGACTCACAGATGGCATATGTATAACACTATTATTACAGCTATTACCAGAACCATTAGAGAGTTGTGACACCACATCATTATGGGCCATCCGGGTACTCATAGCCTATACCAGAATCCCTTAACCCACTATAGATGTCTTAGAGAAATGTAACCATGTTTACAAATCATTGCTACATTTTCTTCATTTAGGCTTTGACTGGTCCAATCTGTTCACTAGTCTGAGTTTTCAGCTTTTCCAATTGGGCCTCCAGTTGATCTGGTTGCCTCTCTGTCTGTCTGAGTGCATTTGAGAGGAGTGTGTAGAAATAGTTTTAACTCGATTGTTCATCAGCACCTTTTCATGGTATCTTTTTCAGTTGTTCGTTAGTGCCTCTTCCCAGTTTCATCACTATTCTTTTCAGAGATTTCTCTTCCTGTTTTTTTATCCTGCAGTGCACATTCCTTGGTCTTTTATACCTTGCATAAGCTGGCTGGCTGGATTGTTGCCTATATTTCCAATCTCATATATCTTGAAGCTCCCTTGATTTTTGATTTTTTTTATTAGACCATTGTACTATCTTTCTTGACCTTCCCTCTTTAGCTGAGGGTAGAATTATGCATGTTCTCACTCTATTGTAAATTTCAAAGAACCTTTCACCCCATTACCCTGGTTCCTGGCTACATAACTCCATACCTTAATCTATGCTGCCATAGAAATTAAGTTCTTTGTAGTTTCCATGATTATATATCACCTCCTTAAGTCCTGTCTCATTTCTGCTCTTCTACCTTCCTCATTTCCCACATAATCAAACTTATATGATAGAATTTCTAAAAAGTGTATCATATGTTATGTTTTCAACTTCCATGCAAATCTGTGTGAATATAGGTCTAATAATGAGAGTGAATCAGTCCCTCTCCTCCATTTTTGTTCTCTAACATGCTGGTTTAGGAAATCTTCCTGTACTTGCTCTAAGAATTTGTGTCTTCATAATTCTCTGTCAATATGAGAATCCAAATTTGCCTTTTTGTTTCCTCATAATTGAAATCCCCATTATCAATAGCTTAACTTCTATGAGAAAGGCATGTTTTCCAGCTTCATATACCATCCTGATTGCACGCGAGGTAGCGCTAGGAAAAGACAACAAAGGCCACACTCGTTCACACTCAGTCTCTAACTGTCATGTGTAATGCACAGAAACCACAGCTCCCTTTCCACATGCAGGCCTTGCAAAACTTTCCATGGTTTACCCCAGACGCTTCACATGCCCGGTTCAATCCATTGACAGCACAGCGACCCCAGTATACCACATCATTCCAATTCACCCTATTCCTTGCACGTCTTTCACCCTCCTGTATGTTCAGGCCCTGATTGCTTAAAATCTTTTTCACTCCATCTTTCCACCACCAATTTGGTCTCCCGCTTCTCGTTCCCTCCACCTCTGACAAATATATCCTCTTTGTCAATCTTTCCTCTCTCATTCCCTCCATGGTACCAAACCATTTCAATTCATCCTCTTCTGCTGTCACCACCACACTCCTTTTATTATCACACATCTCTCTTACCCTTTCATTACTTACTCGATCAAACCACCTTGCACCACATATTGTCCTCAAACATTTCATTTCCAACACATCCACCCTCCTCCACGCAACCCTCTGTATAGCCCATGCCTCGCAACCATGTAACACTGTTGGAACCACTATTACTTCAAACATAACCATTTTTGCTTTCTGAGATACCATTCTTGCCTTCCACACATTTTTCAATGCTCCCAGAACCTTTGCCCCCTCCTCACCCTGTGACTTACTTCTACTTCCATGGTTCCATCCACTGCTAAATCCACTCCCAGATATCTGTTGGAGCGATGTAGTATACCAAGTTTGACGTGCTATCAATTGATTGAACCAGGGCCTGTGAAACGTCTGGGGTGAACCATGGAGGGGTCTGTGGAGCCTGGGTGTGGATTTGAAATAGTGGTTTTGGTGTTTTGCACATGACAGCTAGAGACTGAATTTGGCCTTTTTTGTGTGTTTTCCTGGCGCTGCTCTGCTGAAGCAGGGGGATAGTGATGCTGTTTCCTGTGGGGTGGGGTTGAGCCAGGAATGGATGAAGACATGCAAGTATCTTCCTACATATTTATGCAATAAAATGTGAAGGTATCATCCTACAAGTGACTACCATAAGACTTGCAGTTACCTTCCTACAGTTGTGTACCATAAGACATGCAAGTACCTTTCTGCAAGTGTCTACCATAAGACATGTAAGTACCTTCCTACAAGTGTTTACCATATGACATGCAGGTACCATGCTATAGATATCTACCATAAGACATGCAGTTACCTTCCTGTAAGCATCTACCATCAAAAATGCGGGTGCATTTCTACAAGTGTCTACCATACGACACTGAGGCAGGAACACATAGGTCTCCACATTCGTTACGTGTTCTTTAGCTGTTTTCTCCCACTGCTACACTTTTGCAAGTCATCAGTTCTTGGTTGATATGGTCTCATCTTTTAGATGTTTTGTTGCCAACTCCAGAGGTGTTTCTCATTTCACTTGAGAGAAATTCTTCCTTGCTAGACATTCATATACTTTTCATTATTATCTCCTTGGCACATTCTTAAAAATGCATGCAGATATAGAGACTTTTAGTTCTGATACATATGATTTTTGCCCTGCTGCTTTATTTTTTTTTTTTTTTTTTTTGATGCATTCATCATCATTTACCTTTCTCTTCTCTCAGGACTGTATAATTTGTAAGTCAGTCTGCCATTGTAATGCAGATGTTCCAGCATTAAGGTTAACTGGTAAAGAGTTCTGAATTCTTTCAAGCTAATCAATTTCAGCAGGTTTCAATTTTGCTTCGTATGTACATAGTGAATAATCTCATTAACACTTTCCTTCCCCATGTAATGAAGGTTATCATCACTGTCTCATGCATTCCTTGAAATGAATATATGATCTTATTAAGATTGTCTTTGAATTTGTTTATCATTAATGGTGGCTCCTACATCTTTCATGTTTACCTCATGTTTACCTCACTTTCTGTCTTTCCCTTTGAGTCTTTATTAGGGTGTCATTGTTATTACTTTAGTGTTCCGTAACTAATGTTTTCAAATTATTAGTTCTGAATTTCATTAGGCTTTCTCAATCCATATGTAAATCATAACCAAGTCTTTTTGCCTGTTTTTCCTTTTATCTTTCAGTTTCAGTGATTATTTTCTCATTTACAAAGTATTTCACCATACTTGCTTTCTTTTCAGTGTTTCTATCAGATATTGTTTTTATAAACTGTATTAAGGCTAGGACAGCAAACTCTTGATTTAATGGACTAGTTGGGGGGGAGGGGATGTCCATTAATGCCGAAAGTCTGTTGAATCAAGATTGTAACCTATGAGCCATTTTTTAATGCAATATACTGCATACAGTTCACACACTTTCTTTCAACTTCTCTATCAGTTGATGCCATTTTGAATTATAGGATTGCAAAATTATGTAATTGATAAATAAAGTCACATTTCTCTATATACAACCTGACCACACAGTAGCTTGAGGAAGATTGAGACTGAAACAAAGCGAGTATACCCCACACTACCATAAACAAGTGTGATATGAGATGTACATTTTAAGGCGTTTGAGATTTTTGAATTTATCTTAATTCTTTAAATCATATTGATATATTATTATTTCCCCAGTCTGTCAAATCTGAAATCCGTTAAACTGAGGGTTTACTGTACTCTGTTATGTGATACCCCAGATAAGACATCCTTATTGTGTATGGTTCCATTTGTTGCTACTGTGCTTTAGGACTTATTACTATTGTTATTGATGAAATGATAATAGTAGTAATGTTAGAAGTTCTTTAATTTGATGATGATTAAATCATTACTTTGAAACAATCCTTTTGTGTACGTATTCTGTTTATTTACTTTCCCAATTTTTTTCAGACCGGTTTGGAAAGAAGCCGTGAATGTCAGTATCCAACATGGAAATTTAACCATGTATTCTGTACCCCCACCTGGCTCAGGCTTGGTGTTGGGCTTTATTCTTAACATCCTGGATGGATATGGCTTTACCTCTGACAGTATGAATGATGAAAATCTTGTCCTGACTCACCAACGAATTACCGAGGCATTCAAGTGGGCATATGCCAAGAGGACCATGATGGGAGATGAAGATTTTGTGGATATGACAGGAGTAAGTAAAGATAGATATGATTTCTTGTTTTATGACAAAGTCTGTGTTCCTATTTGTTAACCTACTCTGCATTTGTATGCAGTTTCTCCCATGATGGGCACCCACTGCTGCTTGCCTTTTCTGGCAAAATCTTTTCCCAGTTACCTGTGGATATGTTAAAACAGAATCCTCTTTTTTTCCTCATTACTGTTGTTCGTGTATTTACCTACAGTTTGACCTTACACATTCATACATCGTCTGTCTGGAGAGGGAGGTTTCTCATTATTGTTCCCCTATCCTCATGTATTGTACTTCCACATGCCATTGTTTGTCATCCATTTTTATACTCATCAGAATTAGTTCCATAATGACAGAAACTCCAACCTTAGAATTTTCACTGCAGTCTTGCAGCCTCCATGCTTAAGCTTAACAAGACAAAATGAATTTATGAAGAAACAAACAAAAAAAAAATTACCATTGTTATTATTATTATCCCCTGGGATAGGGGCGAAAGAATACTTTCCACGCATTCCTCACGTGTCGTAGAAGGCGACTAAAGGGGATGGGAGCGGGGAGCTGGAAACCCTCCCCTCCTTGTATTTTAACTTTCTAAAAGGGGAAACAGAAGAAGGAGTCACGCGGGGAGTGCTTATCCTCCTCGAAGGCTCAGATTGGGATGTCTAAATGTGTGTGGATGTAACCAAGATGAGAAAAAAGGAGAGATAGGTAGTATGTTTGAGGAAAGGAACCTGGATGTTTTGGCTCTGAGTGAAACAAAGCTCAAGGGTAAAGGGGAAGAGTGGTTTGGGAATGTCTTGGGAGTAAAGTCAGGGGTTAGTGAGAGGACAAGAGCAAGGGAAGGAGTAGCACTACTCCTGAAACAGGAGTAGTGGGAATATGTAATAGAGTGTAAGAAGTAAACTCTAGATTGATATGGGTAAAACTGAAAGTGGATGGAGAGAGATGGGTGGTTATTGGTGCATATGCACCTGGGCATGAGAAGATCATGAGAGGCAAGTATTTTGGGAGCAGCTGAGTCAGTGTGTTAGTAGTTTTGATGCACGAGACCGGGTTATAGTGATGGGTGATTTGAATGCAAAGGTGATTAATGTGGCAGTTGAGGGAATAATTGGTGTACATGGGGTGTTCAGTGTTGTAAATGGAAATGGTGAAGAGCTTGTAGATTTATGTGCTGAAAAAGGACTGGTGATTGGGAATACCTGGTTTAAAAAGAGAGATATACGTAAGTATACGTATGTAAGTAGGAGAAATGGCCAGAGAGCGTTATTAGAGTACATGTTAATTGATAGGCCACAAAAGAGAGACATTTAGCTGTTAATGTGCTGAGAGGTGCAGCTGGAGGGATGTCTGATCATTATCTAGTGGAGGCGAAGGTGAAGATTTGTAGAGGTTTACAGAAAAGAAGAGAGAATGTTGGGGTGAAGAGAGTGGTGAGAGTAAGTGAGCTTGGGAAGGAGACTTGTGTGGGGAAGTACCAAGAGAGACTGAGTACAGAATGGAAAAAGGTGAGAGCAAAGGACGTAAGGGGAGTGGGGGAGGAATGGCATGTATTTAGGGAAGCAGTGATGACTTGCGCAAAAGATGCTTATGGCATGAGAAGCGTGGGAAGTGGGCAGATTAGAAAGGGTAGTGAGTGGTGGGATTAAGAAATAAGATTATTAGTGAAAGAGAAGAGAGAGGCATTTGGATGATTTTTGCTGGGAAATAATGCAAATGAGTGGGAGATGTATAAAAGAAAGAGGCAGGAGGTCAAGAGAAAGGTGCAAGAGGTGAAAAAGAGGGCAAATGAGAGTTAGGGTGAGAGAGTATCATTAGATTTTAGGGAGAATAAAAAGATGTTTTGGAAGGAGGTAAATAAAGTGCGTAAGACGAGGGAGCAAATGGTCACTTCAGTGAAGGGGGCTAATGGGGAGGTTATAACAAGTAGTGGTGATGTGAGAAATAGAGTAAGTATTTTGATGGTTTGTTGAATGTGTTTGATGAGAGTGGCAGATATAGGGTGTTTTGGTCGAGGTGGTGTGGAAAGTGAGAGGGTTGGGGAGAATGATTTGGTAAACAGAGAAGAGGTAGTAAAAGCTTTGCGGAAGATGAAAGCCGGTAAGGCAGCGGGTTTGGATGGTATTGCAGTGGAATTTATTAAAGAAGGGGGTGACTGTATTGTTGACTGATTGGTAAGGTTATTTAATGTATGTATGACTCATGGTGAGGTGCCTGAGGATTGGAGGAATGCGTGCATAGTGCCATTGTACAAAGGCAAAGGGGATAAAAGTGAGTGCTCAAATTACAGAGGTATAAGTTTGTTTAGTATTCCTGGTAAATTATATGGGAGGGTATTGATTGAGAGGATGAAGGCATGTACAGAGCATCAGACTGGGGAAGAGCAGTGTGGTTTCAGAAGTGGTAGAGGATGTGTGGATCAGGTGTTTGCTTTGAAGAATGTATGTGAGAAATACTTAGAAAAGCAAATGGATTTGTATGTAGCATTTATGGATCTGAAGGAGGCACATGATAGAGTTGATAGAGATGCTCTGTGGAAGGTATTAAGAATATATGGTGTGGAGGGCAAGTTGTTAGAAGCAGTGAAAAGTTTTTATCGAGGATGTAAGGCATATGTACGAGTAGGAAGAGAGGAAAGTGATTGGTGTGTGATGTCTCCATGGTTGTTTAATTTGTTTATGTATGGGGTAGTTAGGGAGGTGAATGCAAGAGTTTTGGAAAGAGGGGCAAATATGTAGTCTGTTGTGGATGAGAGAGCTTGAGAAGTGAGTCAGTTGTTGTTCGCTGATGATACAGCACTGGTGGCTGATTCGTGTGAGAAACTGCAGAAGCTGGTGACTGAGTTTGGTAAAGTGTGTGAAAGAAGAAAGCTGAGAGTAAATGTGAATAAGAGCAAGGTTATTAGGTACAGTAGGGTTGAGGGTCAAGTCAATTGGGAGGTAAGTTTAAATGGAGAAAAACTGGAGGAAATGAAGTGTTTTAGATATCTGGGAGTGGATTTGGTAGCGGATGGAACCATGTAAGTGGAAGTGAATCATAGGGTGAGGGAGGGGGTGAAAGTTCTGGGAGCGTTGAAAAATGTGTGGAAGTTGAGAACATCATCTCGGAAAGGAAAAATGGGTATGTTTGAAGGAACAGTGGTTCTAACAATGTTATATGGTTGCGAGGCGTGGGCTATAGATAGAGTTTTGCGAAGGAGGGTGGATGTGCTGGAAATGAGATGTTTGAGGACAATATGTGGTGTGAGGTGGTTTGATCGAGTAAGCAATGTAAGGGTAAGAGAGATTTGTGGTAATAAAAAAAGAGTGTGGTTGAGAGAGCAGAAGAGGGTGTTTTGAAATGGTTTGGTCACGTGGAGAGAATGAGTGAGGAAAGATTGACCAAGAGGATATATGTGTCAGAGGTGGAAGGAAGGAGGAGAAGTGGGAGACCAAACTGGAGGTGGAAAGATGGAGTGAAAAAGATTTTGAGTGATCGGGGCCTGAACATGCAGGAGTTTGAAAGGCGTGCAAGGAATAGAGTGAATTGGAGCGATGTGGTATACCGGGGTCGACCTGCTGTCAATGGATTGAACCAGGGCATGTGAAGTGTCTGGGTAAACCATGGAAAGTTCTGTGTGGCCTGGATGTGGAAAGGGAGCTATGGTTTTGGTGCATTATACATGACAGCTAGAGACTGAGTGTGAACGAATGTGGCCTTTGTTGTCTTTTACTCGCGCTACCTCGCACACATATGGGGGGATGGGGTTGTTATATCATGTGTGGCGGTTGGCAATGGGAATGAATAAAGGTAGACAGTATGAATTATGTACATGTGTATATATGTATATATCTGTGTGTGTATATGTATGTATATGTTGAGATGTATAGGTATGTATATTTGCGTGTGTGGACGTGTATGTACATGTGTATGTGGGTGGGTTGGGCCATTCTTTCATCTGTTTCCTTGCGCTACCTCGCTAATGCAGGAGACAGCGACAAAGCAAAATAAATAGATAAATAGTTTTATTATTATTTATTTATTTATTTATTTATTTATTTATTTCCTCCCTCATTCTCTCCATGTGACCAAACCATTTCAAAACACCTTTTCTGCTCTCTCAACCACACTCTTTTTATTATCACACATCTCTCTTACCCTTTCATTACTTACTCGATGAAACCACCTCACACCACATATTGTCCTCAAACATCTCATTTCCAGCACATCCACCCTCCTCCTCACAACTCTATCTATAGCCCACACCTCGCAATCATGTAACATTGTTGGAACCACTATTCCTTCAAACATACCCATTTTTGCTTTCCCAAATAACGTCCTCGACTTCCACACATTTTTCAACGCTCCCAGAACTTTCGTCCCCTCCCCCACCCTATGATTCGCTTCCGCTTCCATGGTTCCATCTGCTGCCAAATCCACTCCCAGATATCTAAAACACTTCCTCCAGTTTTTTCCATTCAAACTTACCTCCCAATTGACTTGTCCCTCAACCCAACTGTACCTAATAACCTTGTTCTTATTCACATTTACTCTCAGCTTTCTTCTTTCACACTCTTTACCAAACTCAGTCACCAGCTTCTGCAGTTTCTCACCCGAATCAGTCACCAGCGCTGTATCATCAGCGAACAACAACTGACTCACTTCTCAAGCTCTCTCATCCACAACAGACTGCATACTTGCCCCTCTTTCCAAAACCCTTGCATTCACCTCCCTAACAACCCCATCCATAAACAAATTAAACAACCATGGAGACATCCTGCACCCCTGCTGCAAACCAACATTCACTGAGAGCCAATCACTTTTCTCTCTTCCTACATGTACACATGCTTTACATCCTCAATAAAAACTTTCCACAGCATCTAATAACTTACCTCCCTTACCATATATTCTTAATACCTTCCACAGAGCATCTCTATCAACTCTATCATATGCCTTCTCCAGACCCATAAACGCTACATACAAATCCATTTGCTTTTTTAAGTATATCTCACATACATTCTTCAAAGCAAACACCTGATCCACACATCCTCTACCACTTCTGAAACCACACTACTCTTCCCCATCTGATGCTCTGTACATGCCTTCACCCTCTCAATCAATACCCTCCCATATAATTTCCCAGGAATACTCAACAAACTTATACCTCCGTAATTTGAGCACTCTTTCTTATCCTTTTTTTTTTTTTTTTTTTTTTGCCGCTGTCTCCCGCGTTTGCGAGGTAGCGCAAGGAAACAGACGAAAGAAATGGCCCAACCCACCCCCATACACAAGTATATACATACGTCCACACACGCAAATACACATACCTACACAGCTTTCCATGGTTTACCCCAGACGCTTCACATGCCCTGATTCAATCCACTGACAGCACGTCAACCCCGGTATACCACATCGCTCCAATTCACTCTATTCCTTGCCCTCCTTTCACCCTCCTGCATGTTCAGGCCCCGATCACACAAAATCTTTTTCACTCCATCTTTCCACCTCCAATTTGGTCTCCCTCTTCTCCTCGTTCCCTCCACCTCCGACACATATATATGCTCTTGGTCAATCTTTCCTCACTCATTCTCTCCATGTGCCCAAACCATTTCAAAACACCCTCTTCTGCTCTCTCAACCACGTTCTTTTTATTTCCACACATCTCTCTTACCCTTACGTTACTTACTCGATCAAACCACCTCACACCACACATTGTCCTCAAACATCTCATTTCCAGCACATCCATCCTCCTGCGCACAACTCTATCCATAGCCCACGCCTCGCAACCATACTACATTGTTGGAACCACTATTCCTTCAAACATACCCATTTTTGCTTTCCGAGATAATGTTCTCGACTTCCACACATTCTTCAAGGCTCCCAGAATTTTCGCCCCCTCCCCCACCCTTTGATCCACTTCCGCTTCCATGGTTCCATCCGCTGCCAGATCCACTCCCAGATATCTAAAACACTTTACTTCCTCCAGTTTTTCTCCATTCAAACTCACCTCCCAATTGACTTGACCCTCAACCCTACTGTACCTAATAACCTTGCTCTTATTCACATTTACTCTTAACTTTCTTCTTTCACACACTTTAGCAAACTCAATCACCAGCTTCTGCAGTTTCTCACATGAATCAGCCACCAGCGCTGTATCATCAGCGAACAACAACTGACTCACTTCCCAAGCTCTCTCATCCCCAACAGACTTCATACTTGCCCCTCTTTCCAAAACTCTTGCATTCACCTCCCTAACAACCCCATCCATAAACAAATTAAACAACCATGGAGACATCACACACCCCTGCCGCAAACCTACATTCACTGAGAACCAATCACTTTCCTCTCTTCCTACACGTACACATGCCTTACATCCTCGATAAAAACTTTTCACTGCTTCTAACAACTTGCCTCCTACACCATATATTCTTAATGCCTTCCACAGAGCATCTCTTTCAACTCTATCATATGCCTTCTCCAGATCCATAAATGCTACATACAAATCCATTTGCTTTTCTAAGTATTTCTCACATACATTCTTCAAAGCAAACACCTGATCCACACATCCTCTACCACTTCTGAAACCACACTGCTCTTCCCCAATCTGATGCTCTGTACATGCCTTCACCCTCTCAATCAATACCCTCCCATATAATTCAATTATTATTATTATAATTGTTATTGTCGTGTGTAATGCACCAAAACCACAGTTCCCTATCCACTTTCAGGCCCCACAGGCCTTTCCATGGTTTACCCCAGACTCTTCACATTCCCTGGTTCAATCCATTGACAGCATGTTGACCCTGGTATACCACATCATTCCAATTCACTGTACTCGTTGCATGCCTTTCATCCTCCTGTATGTTCAGGCCCTGATCGCTCAAAATCTTTTTCACTCCATTCTTCCACCTTCAATTTGGTCTCCCACTTCTGCTTGTTCCTTCCACCTCTAACACATATATCCTCTTTGTCAGTCTTTCCTCACTCATTCTCTCCATATGTCCAAACCATTTCAATACACCCTCTTTTGCTCTCTCAACCACACTCTTTTTATTTCCACACATCTCTTACCGTTTCATTACATACTCAATCAAACCACATATTGTCCTCAAGCATTTCATTTCCAATACATCCATCCTCCTCTGTACAACCCTATCTATATCCCATGCCTCGCAACCATATAACATTGTTTGAACTACCATTCCTTCAAACATACCCATTTTTGCTATCCAAGATAACATTCTCTTCCACACATGCTTCATTGCTCCCAGAAACTTCGCCCCTTCCCCCACCTTGTGATTCACTTCGACTTCCTTGGTTCCATCTGTTGCTAAGTCCACTCCCAGTTATGTAAAACAATTCACTTCCTCCAGTTTTTCTCTGTTCAAACTTACATCCCAATTGACTTGTCCCTCAACCCTACTGAACCTAATAACCTTGCTCTTATTCACATTTACTCTTGACTTTTTGACTTTCTCCTTTCACACTACTTTTCCAAATGCAGCTTCTCACCCTAATCAGCCTCTAGAGCTGTATCATAGATGAACAACAACTGACTCACTTCCTAGGCCCTCTCATCCACAACAGGCTGCTTACTTGCCCCCATCTCTCCAAAACTTGCATTTCCCTCACAGAGGTCAAGAATCCAGGCTGTTGAAATGAGCTGTTTGAGAAGAGCATATGGTGTGACTAGATACAATGAAGAAGGAAATAAAGAGGTGTATGAGAGATGTGGTATGGCAAGGAATGCAAAGGGAAGGAATTGTAGCGTGGTTGAGTGGATGAAACAATACTTTGAGTTGGTTTGGGCATGTTGAAAGAATACAAGACTGAGAGTTTACAAGGAGAGTGTATATTAGTACTGTTAAAGGGGTTGGTGTGAGAGGAAGACCACTTGTGACATAGGCAAGTAGGGTTGAGACATAGGCAAGTAGGGTTGAGGAATACTGGAGGGAAAGAAGTGATGGAAGCATGTGTGGAATGGTGTATGCAAGGTAGGCATATAAGGACAGGGATAAGTGAAGACTCTTTTTCTGTGGCCACCCATTGATGGGAGTTCCCAGAGGGAATGGATATTAGACATGTAAATATATAGTTAGAATAGTGAGCTCTGTGTTAGACAAAAGAGAAGACAAGATAGATTGTATCTGGAGTGCCAGCAAGCATTTGATACTTTAGCTCATGGTAGGCTGATTTATAAGTTGGATCTCCTACCTGGAATTAGAGGGAGACTTTTCCAGTAGAAAGGTCATGTCAGTGGGATAGAAATAGTACATATGTCAGAGGCATCTTCTCCAAGTGGGTAGAGGTCCCAGTGGTGTGCTGTAGGGTTCAGTTTTAGGGTCACTACTCTTTTTGATGTATGTGAATGACTTGTCAGAAGGGATGGACTCCTATCTGAAAATAGATACAGATGATGCAGAAGTCACGAGGGAAGTGAAAATGAGGAGAATTATATCAGCTTACAAAGGATGAGAAAATGAGGATTGTATAAAGTGAAAGTAAACTTGAGAATTTTGTTTATAAAAAGGACTTGGGAGTCGACATTGTCTAACCAGTTGTGAAGGTCCCACCACAGGAGAATGTGTAAGGAGACAAAGTGTCTACTATCAAATATCAGAATATCCCTCAAGTGTATAGATAGAAAAATGATAAAGTCAGAGTTAGAGTATGATTCTCAGGTTTCTTCTCACCTAAAGAAACTCAAGGAGCTAATTGAGAGGACCTAGAGGAAGGCAACAAAGGTAGTACCAAAGATAAGTGAGTTACAGGGAAATGATGCAAACCATAAATTTGCCCACTTTGGAAGACGGAAGATGAGGCGATGATTCTATCACAGCCTTTTAGTTTTTATTCTAGATCAATGATGCAGACAGCAAAGAGTTCTTCAAAATATGTAGGGATAAGATTGAACCAGGGCATGTGTAGCATTTGGGGTAAACCATGGAAAGTTTTGTGGGGCCTGAATGTGGAAAGGGAGCTGTGGTTTCGGTGCATTATACATGACAACTGGAGACTGAGTGTGAATGAATGTGGCCTTTGTTGTCTTTTCCTAGCGCTACCTCACGTGCATGTGGGGGGAGAGGGTTGTCATTTCATGTGTGGCGGGATGGTGATGGGAATGAATAAAGGAAGCGGGAGACATCGACAAAGTATAAAAAAAAAAAAAAAAAAAAAAATGTCTGTGTATGTATATATATGTATATGTTGAAATGTATAGGTGTGTATATGTGCATCTGTGGACGTGTATGTATATTCATTTGTATGTGGGTGGGTTGGGCCATTCTTTCGTCTGTTTCCTCGTGCTACCTTGCTAATGCGGGAGACAGTGACAAAGTATGATAAATGTAGATGAATAAGATAACCAGACTCCATTGCATGAGACTGTGCAAGAAACTTATTGGAAATGATGTAGAGAAGTACTTTCTATAGTAAAAGAGCAGTGGAAAAATGGAATAAGTGATAAAATGTGAAAATATTATTGATAGATACAGTATACATAAATTCAACAAGCTGCATGATAATAAGTTGCATACTGTTATTTCACACACTTTTCATTTGTGACTATTTCCGTTTCAGCTTTTTCAGGACATGACTTCTGATGCCTATGCTGATGATATTCGCAGCAAGATTACAGACGATCGCACTTTCCAAGACCCAGAACATTATGGCGCTTTTCTTACAGCTAAAGAAGATCACGGAACTGCCCACTTTTCCCTTCTGGCTCCCAGTGGTGATGCAGTAGCTGTTACTAGCACCATCAACTTATAGTAAGATCTTTCACTCCTTTGTTTATTAACTTATTTCCTATTCTACTAACTTTTATGAAAAAAAACAGTATATCCATTTCATTATAAACTAAGCCTCTCCTGCCTGGTCTTTCACCTCCTCAAAAGTAAATACCCCTCCTCTCCCAACATATACACAAACACACACACAACAAACATATCAGTGACAAAACTTGTATACACTGACATAACCCCTCAAACACTAAACAGTCATCTTCTCAATTCAGTCATAAACTTCTCACCACCAGACATACACCCAATGGAAGCAACTCTAGACAAACACATATCACACCTTCCCACCCATAACCCAGACATCACCCATCCCAACAAAATTGTTTCATGCACCTGTCACTCAACATGTAATCCAATAATGCTCTCTGGCCATCCCTCCTACTTACATATGCATACTTATGTATATCTCTTTTTAAATCAGATATTCTCAGTTACCAGTCCTTTTTCAGAACACAAATCTACAAGCTCTTTACCATTTCCATTTACAACACTGAACACCCCATGTCCACCAATTATTCCTTCAACTGCCACATTACTCACCTTTGCATTCAAATTACCCATCACTATAACCTGGTTTCATGCGCCAAAGCTGCTAACACGCTCACTCATTTGCTCCCAAAACACTTGCCTCTCATTATCTTTCTTCTCATGACCAGGTGCATAGACACCAATAATCACCCATCTCTCTCCATCCACTTTCAGTTATACCCATATCAAACTAGAGTTTACTTTCTGACACTCTGCCACATATTCCCACCACTCCTGCTTCAGAAGTGCTGCTCCTTCCTTTACCTTGTCCTCTCACCAACCCCTGACTTTACTCCCAAGACATTCACAAATCTTTCTTCCCCTTTACCCTTGAGCCTCATTTCATTTAGAGCCTAAACATCCAGGTTCCTTTCCTCAAGCTTACTACCTATCTCTCCTTTTCCTCATCTTGGTTACATCCACACACACATTTAGTCACCCCAATCTGAGCCTTTGAGGAGGATGAGCATTCCCTGCATAACTCCTGTTTCTCCTTTTAGAAAGTTAAGATACATGGCGGTGAGGGTTTCTAGCCCCCCCGCTCCTGTCCCCTTTAGTCACCTTCTATGACGCGGGGAATGCGTGGTAAGTATTCTTTCTTCCCAATCCCAGGGAGAAGGCTTGGGAAGTGAGTCAGTTGTTGTTCGCTGATGATACAGCGCTGGTAGCTGATTCGGGCAAGAAACTGCAGAAGTTGGTGACTGAGTTTGGTAAAGTGTATGAAAGAAGAAAGCTGAGAGTAAATGTGAATAAGAGCAAGGTTATTAGATTCAGTAGGGTTGAGGGACAAGTTAATTGGGAAGTAAGTTTGAATGGAGAAAAACTGGAGGAAGTGAAGTGTTTTAGATATCTGGGAGTGGATTTAGCAGCGGATGGAACCATGGAAGCGGAAGTGAGTCACATGGTTGGGGAGGGGGCAAAGGTTCTGGGAGTGTTGAAGAATGTGTGGAAGGCGAGAACTTTATCTCAGAGAGCAAAAATGGATATGTTTGAAGGAGTGGTTTTTCCAGCTATGTTATATGGTTGTGAGGCATGGCCTTTAGATAGGGTTGAGCGGAGTAGGGTGGATATGTTGGAAATGAAATGTTTGAGGACAATATGTGGTGTGAGGTGGTTTGATCGAGTAAGCAATGTAAGGGTAAGAGAGATTTGTGGTAATAAAAAAAGAGTGTGGTTGAGAGAGCAGAAGAGGGTGTTTTGAAATGGTTTGGTCACGTGGAGAGAATGAGTGAGGAAAGATTGACCAAGAGGATATATGTGTCAGAGGTGGAAGGAAGGAGGAGAAGTGGGAGACCAAACTGGAGGTGGAAAGATGGAGTGAAAAAGATTTTGAGTGATCGGGGCTGAACATGCAGGAGTTTGAAAGGCGTGCAAGGAATAGAGTGAATTGGAGCGATGTGGTATACCGGGGTCGACCTGCTGTCAATGGATTGAACCAGGCATGTGAAGTGTCTGGGTAAACCATGGAAAGTTCTGTGTGGCCTGGATGTGGAAAGGGAGCTATGGTTTCGGTGCATTATACATGACAGCTAGAGACTGAGTGTGAACGAATGTGGCCTTTGTTGTCTTTTACTCGCGCTACCTCGCACACATATGGGGGGATGGGGTTGTTATATCATGTGTGGCGGTTGGCAATGGGAATGAATAAAGGTAGACAGTATGAATTATGTACATGTGTATATATGTATATATCTGTGTGTTGTATATGTATGTATATGTTGAGATGTATAGGTATGTATATTTGCGTGTGTGGACGTGTATGTACATGTGTATGTGGGTGGGTTGGGCCATTCTTTCATCTGTTTCCTTGCGCTACCTCGCTAATGCAGGAGACAGCGACAAAGCAAAATAAATAGATAAATAGTTTTATTATTATTTATTTATTTATTTATTTATTTATTTATTTCCTCCCTCATTCTCTCCATGTGACCAAACCATTTCAAAACACCTTTTCTGCTCTCTCAACCACACTCTTTTTATTATCACACATCTCTCTTACCCTTTCATTACTTACTCGATGAAACCACCTCACACCACATATTGTCCTCAAACATCTCATTTCCAGCACATCCACCCTCCTCCTCACAACTCTATCTATAGCCCACACCTCGCAATCATGTAACATTGTTGGAACCCACTATTCCTTCAAACATACCCATTTTTGCTTTCCCAAATAACGTCCTCGACTTCCACACATTTTTCAACGCTCCCAGAACTTTCGTCCCCTCCCCCACCCTATGATTCGCTTCCGCTTCCATGGTTCCATCTGCTGCCAAATCCACTCCCAGATATCTAAAACACTTCCTCCAGTTTTTTCCATTCAAACTTACCTCCCAATTGACTTGTCCCTCAACCCAACTGTACCTAATAACCTTGTTTCTTATTCACATTTACTCTCAGCTTTCTTCTTTCACACTCTTTACCAAACTCAGTCACCAGCTTCTGCAGTTTCTCACCCGAATCAGTCACCAGCGCTGTATCATCAGCGAACAACAACTGACTCACTTCTCAAGCTCTCTCATCCACAACAGACTGCATACTTGCCCCTCTTTCCAAAACCCTTGCATTCACCTCCCTAACAACCCCATCCATAAACAAATTAAACAACCATGGAGACATCCTGCACCCCTGCTGCAAACCAACATTCACTGAGAGCCAATCACTTTTCTCTCTTCCTACATGTACACATGCTTTACATCCTCAATAAAAACTTTCCACAGCATCTAATAACTTACCTCCCTTACCATATATTCTTAATACCTTCCACAGAGCATCTCTATCAACTCTATCGTATGCCTTCTCCAGACCCATAAACGCTACATACAAATCCATTTGCTTTTTTAAGTATATCTCACATACATTCTTCAAAGCAAACACCTGATCCACACATCCTCTACCACTTCTGAAACCACACTACTCTTCCCCATCTGATGCTCTGTACATGCCTTCACCCTCTCAATCAATACCCTCCCATATAATTTCCCAGGAATACTCAACAAACTTATACCTCCGTAATTTGAGCACTCTTTCTTATCCTTTTTTTTTTTTTTTTTTTTTTTGCCGCTGTCTCCCGCGTTTGCGAGGTAGCGCAAGGAAACAGACGAAAGAAATGGCCCAACCCACCCCCATACACAAGTATATACATACGTCCACACACGCAAATACACATACCTACACAGCTTTCCATGGTTTACCCCAGACGCTTCACATGCCCTGATTCAATCCACTGACAGCACGTCAACCCCGGTATACCACATCGCTCCAATTCACTCTATTCCTTGCCCTCCTTTCACCCTCCTGCATGTTCAGGCCCCGATCACACAAAATCTTTTTCACTCCATCTTTCCACCTCCAATTTGGTCTCCCTCTTCTCCTCGTTCCCTCCACCTCCGACACATATATATGCTCTTGGTCAATCTTTCCTCACTCATTCTCTCCATGTGCCCAAACCATTTCAAAACACCCTCTTCTGCTCTCTCAACCACGTTCTTTTTATTTCCACACATCTCTCTTACCCTTACGTTACTTACTCGATCAAACCACCTCACACCACACATTGTCCTCAAACATCTCATTTCCAGCACATCCATCCTCCTGCGCACAACTCTATCCATAGCCCACGCCTCGCAACCATACTACATTGTTGGAACCACTATTCCTTCAAACATACCCATTTTTGCTTTCCGAGATAATGTTCTCGACTTCCACACATTCTTCAAGGCTCCCAGAATTTTCGCCCCCTCCCCCACCCTTTGATCCACTTCCGCTTCCATGGTTCCATCCGCTGCCAGATCCACTCCCAGATATTTAAAACACTTTACTTCCTCCAGTTTTTCTCCATTCAAACTCACCTCCCAATTGACTTGACCCTCAACCCTACTGTACCTAATAACCTTGCTCTTATTCACATTTACTCTTAACTTTCTTCTTTCACACACTTTAGCAAACTCAATCACCAGCTTCTGCAGTTTCTCACATGAATCAGCCACCAGCGCTGTATCATCAGCGAACAACAACTGACTCACTTCCCAAGCTCTCTCATCCCCAACAGACTTCATACTTGCCCCTCTTTCCAAAACTCTTGCATTCACCTCCCTAACAACCCCATCCATAAACAAATTAAACAACCATGGAGACATCACACACCCCTGCCGCAAACCTACATTCACTGAGAACCAATCACTTTCCTCTCTTCCTACACGTACACATGCCTTACATCCTCGATAAAAACTTTTCACTGCTTCTAACAACTTGCCTCCTACACCATATATTCTTAATGCCTTCCACAGAGCATCTCTTTCAACTCTATCATATGCCTTCTCCAGATCCATAAATGCTACATACAAATCCATTTGCTTTTCTAAGTATTTCTCACATACATTCTTCAAAGCAAACACCTGATCCACACATCCTCTACCACTTCTGAAACCACACTGCTCTTCCCCAATCTGATGCTCTGTACATGCCTTCACCCTCTCAATCAATACCCTCCCATATAATTCAATTATTATTATTATAATTGTTATTGTCGTGTGTAATGCACCAAAACCACAGTTCCCTATCCACTTTCAGGCCCCACAGGCCTTTCCATGGTTTACCCCAGACTCTTCACATTCCCTGGTTCAATCCATTGACAGCATGTTGACCCTGGTATACCACATCATTCCAATTCACTGTACTCGTTGCATGCCTTTCATCCTCCTGTATGTTCAGGCCCTGATCGCTCAAAATCTTTTTCACTCCATTCTTCCACCTTCAATTTGGTCTCCCACTTCTGCTTGTTCCTTCCACCTCTAACACATATATCCTCTTTGTCAGTCTTTCCTCACTCATTCTCTCCATATGTCCAAACCATTTCAATACACCCTCTTTTGCTCTCTCAACCACACTCTTTTTATTTCCACACATCTCTTACCGTTTCATTACATAATCAAACCACATATTGTCCTCAAGCATTTCATTTCCAATACATCCATCCTCCTCTGTACAACCCTATCTATATCCCATGCCTCGCAACCATATAACATTGTTTGAACTACCATTCCTTCAAACATACCCATTTTTGCTATCCAAGATAACATTCTCTTCCACACATGCTTCATTGCTCCCAGAAACTTCGCCCCTTCCCCCACCTTGTGATTCACTTCGACTTCCTTGGTTCCATCTGTTGCTAAGTCCACTCCCAGTTATGTAAAACAATTCACTTCCTCCAGTTTTTCTCTGTTCAAACTTACATCCCAATTGACTTGTCCCTCAACCCTACTGAACCTAATAACCTTGCTCTTATTCACATTTACTCTTGACTTTTTGACTTTCTCCTTTCACACTACTTTTCCAAATGCAGCTTCTCACCCTAATCAGCCTCTAGAGCTGTATCATAGATGAACAACAACTGACTCACTTCCTAGGCCCTCTCATCCACAACAGGCTGCTTACTTGCCCCCATCTCTCCAAAACTTGCATTTCCCTCACAGAGGTCAAGAATCCAGGCTGTTGAAATGAGCTGTTTGAGAAGAGCATATGGTGTGACTAGATACAATGAAGAAGGAAATAAAGAGGTGTATGAGAGATGTGGTATGGCAAGGAATGCAAAGGGAAGGAATTGTAGCGTGGTTGAGTGGATGAAACAATACTTTGAGTTGGTTTGGGCATGTTGAAAGAATACAAGACTGAGAGTTTACAAGGAGAGTGTATATTAGTACTGTTAAAGGGGTTGGTGTGAGAGGAAGACCACTTGTGACATAGGCAAGTAGGGTTGAGACATAGGCAAGTAGGGTTGAGGAATACTGGAGGGAAAGAAGTGATGGAAGCATGTGTGGAATGGTGTATGCAAGGTAGGCATATAAGGACAGGGATAAGTGAAGACTCTTTTTCTGTGGCCACCCATTGATGGGAGTTCCCAGAGGGAATGGATATTAGACATGTAAATATATAGTTAGAATAGTGAGCTCTGTGTTAGACAAAAGAGAAGACAAGATAGATTGTATCTGGAGTGCCAGCAAGCATTTGATACTTTAGCTCATGGTAGGCTGATTTATAAGTTGGATCTCCTACCTGGAATTAGAGGGAGACTTTTCCAGTAGAAAGGTCATGTCAGTGGGATAGAAATAGTACATATGTCAGAGGCATCTTCTCCAAGTGGGTAGAGGTCCCAGTGGTGTGCTGTAGGGTTCAGTTTTAGGGTCACTACTCTTTTTGATGTATGTGAATGACTTGTCAGAAGGGATGGACTCCTATCTGAAAATAGATACAGATGATGCAGAAGTCACGAGGGAAGTGAAAATGAGGAGAATTATATCAGCTTACAAAGGATGAGAAAATGAGGATTGTATAAAGTGAAAGTAAACTTGAGAATTTTGTTTATAAAAAGGACTTGGGAGTCGACATTGTCTAACCAGTTGTGAAGGTCCCACCACAGGAGAATGTGTAAGGAGACAAAGTGTCTACTATCAAATATCAGAATATCCCTCAAGTGTATAGATAGAAAAATGATAAAGTCAGAGTTAGAGTATGATTCTCAGGTTTCTTCTCACCTAAAGAAACTCAAGGAGCTAATTGAGAGGACCTAGAGGAAGGCAACAAAGGTAGTACCAAAGATAAGTGAGTTACAGGGAAATGATGCAAACCATAAATTTGCCCACTTTGGAAGACGGAAGATGAGGCGATGATTCTATCACAGCCTTTTAGTTTTTATTCTAGATCAATGATGCAGACAGCAAAGAGTTCTTCAAAATATGTAGGGATAAGATTGAACCAGGGCATGTGTAGCATTTGGGGTAAACCATGGAAAGTTTTGTGGGGCCTGAATGTGGAAAGGGAGCTGTGGTTTCGGTGCATTATACATGACAACTGGAGACTGAGTGTGAATGAATGTGGCCTTTGTTGTCTTTTCCTAGCGCTACCTCACGTGCATGTGGGGGGAGAGGGTTGTCATTTCATGTGTGGCGGGATGGTGATGGGAATGAATAAAGGAAGCGGGAGACATCGACAAAGTATAAAAAAAAAAAAAAAAAAAAAAATGTCTGTGTATGTATATATATGTATATGTTGAAATGTATAGGTGTGTATATGTGCATCTGTGGACGTGTATGTATATTCATTTGTATGTGGGTGGGTTGGGCCATTCTTTCGTCTGTTTCCTCGTGCTACCTTGCTAATGCGGGAGACAGTGACAAAGTATGATAAATGTAGATGAATAAGATAACCAGACTCCATTGCATGAGACTGTGCAAGAAACTTATTGGAAATGATGTAGAGAAGTACTTTCTATAGTAAAAGAGCAGTGGAAAAATGGAATAAGTGATAAAATGTGAAAATATTATTGATAGATACAGTATACATAAATTCAACAAGCTGCATGATAATAAGTTGCATACTGTTATTTCACACACTTTTCGTTTGTGACTATTTCCGTTTCAGCTTTTTCAGGACATGACTTCTGATGCCTATGCTGATGATATTCGCAGCAAGATTACAGACGATCGCACTTTCCAAGACCCAGAACATTATGGCGCTTTTCTTACAGCTAAAGAAGATCACGGAACTGCCCACTTTTCCCTTCTGGCTCCCAATGGTGATGCAGTAGCTGTTACTAGCACCATCAACTTATAGTAAGATCTTTCACTCCTTTGTTTATTAACTTATTTCCTATTCTACTAACTTTTATGAAAAAAAACAGTATATCCATTTCATTATAAACTAAGCCTCTCCTGCCTGGTCTTTCACCTCCTCAAAAGTAAATACCCCTCCTCTCCCAACATATACACAAACACACACACAACAAACATATCAGTGACAAAACTTGTATACACTGACATAACCCCTCAAACACTAAACAGTCATCTTCTCAATTCAGTCATAAACTTCTCACCACCAGACATACACCCAATGGAAGCAACTCTAGACAAACACATATCACACCTTCCCACCCATAACCCAGACATCACCCATCCCAACAAAATTGTTTCATGCACCTGTCACTCAACATGTAATCCAATAATGCTCTCTGGCCATCCCTCCTACTTACATATGCATACTTATGTATATCTCTTTTTAAATCAGATATTCTCAGTTACCAGTCCTTTTTCAGAACACAAATCTACAAGCTCTTTACCATTTCCATTTACAACACTGAACACCCCATGTCCACCAATTATTCCTTCAACTGCCACATTACTCACCTTTGCATTCAAATTACCCATCACTATAACCTGGTTTCATGCGCCAAAGCTGCTAACACGCTCACTCATTTGCTCCCAAAACACTTGCCTCTCATTATCTTTCTTCTCATGACCAGGTGCATAGACACCAATAATCACCCATCTCTCTCCATCCACTTTCAGTTATACCCATATCAAACTAGAGTTTACTTTCTGACACTCTGCCACATATTCCCACCACTCCTGCTTCAGAAGTGCTGCTCCTTCCTTTACCTTGTCCTCTCACCAACCCCTGACTTTACTCCCAAGACATTCACAAATCTTTCTTCCCCTTTACCCTTGAGCCTCATTTCATTTAGAGCCTAAACATCCAGGTTCCTTTCCTCAAGCTTACTACCTATCTCTCCTTTTCCTCATCTTGGTTACATCCACACACACATTTAGTCACCCCAATCTGAGCCTTTGAGGAGGATGAGCATTCCCTGCATAACTCCTGTTTCTCCTTTTAGAAAGTTAAGATACATGGCGGTGAGGGTTTCTAGCCCCCCCGCTCCTGTCCCCTTTAGTCACCTTCTATGACGCGGGGAATGCGTGGTAAGTATTCTTTCTTCCCAATCCCAGGGAGAAGGCTTGGGAAGTGAGTCAGTTGTTGTTCGCTGATGATACAGCGCTGGTAGCTGATTCGGGCAAGAAACTGCAGAAGTTGGTGACTGAGTTTGGTAAAGTGTATGAAAGAAGAAAGCTGAGAGTAAATGTGAATAAGAGCAAGGTTATTAGATTCAGTAGGGTTGAGGGACAAGTTAATTGGGAAGTAAGTTTGAATGGAGAAAAACTGGAGGAAGTGAAGTGTATTAGATATCTGGGAGTGGATTTAGCAGCGGATGGAACCATGGAAGCGGAAGTGAGTCACATGGTTGGGGAGGGGGCAAAGGTTCTGGGAGTGTTGAAGAATGTGTGGAAGGCGAGAACTTTATCTCAGAGAGCAAAAATGGATATGTTTGAAGGAGTGGTTTTTCCAGCTATGTTATATGGTTGCGAGGCATGGCCTTTAGATAGGGTTGAGCGGAGTAGGGTGGATATGTTGGAAATGAAATGTTGAGGACAATATGTAGTGTGAGGTGAGTTGATTGAGTAAGTAATGAAAGGGTAAGAGAGATAGATGTGTCAGAGGTGGAGGGAACGAGAAGTGGTAGACCAAATTGGAGGTGGAAGGATGGAGAGGAAAAGATTTTGAGAGATTCGGGCCTGAATATTCAGGAGGGTGAAAGGCGTGCTTAGAATAGAGTGAATTGGAATGATGTGGTATACTTGGGTGGACTTGCTGTCACTGGATTGATCCAGAGTATGTGAAGCGTCTCGGATAAACCACAGAAAGTTTTGTGGGGCCTGGATAAGGAACGGGAGCTGTGGTTTCGGTGCATTACACATGACAGCTAGAGACTGAATGTGAACGAATGTGGCCTTTGTTGTCTTCTCCTAGCACTACCTCATGTGCGCACAGCGGTAGGGGGGATGCCATTTCATGTGTGGCGAAGTGGCAACGGGAATGGATGAAGGCAGCAAGTATAAATTTGTATATGTCTGTGTATGTATTTGTATGTATGCGTTGAAATTTATAGGCATATATATGTGCATGTGTGGGCATTTATGTATATAGATGTGTGTGTGGGTGGGTTGGGCCATTCTTTCGCCTGTTTTCTTGCCCCACCTCACTAACGCAGGAGACAGCGACTAAGTACGATAAATAAATATATGCTTTCCTAGACTTCTCCTGCATGAGGTTACACCCTGTGTGCAAAGTCACCTTTGTTAAGGCTATACAACTGGGAGTATAGTTTAGTCAGAGGACTTTTCTTTCCAAAAGGAGTTTACATGTCCCTGATTCTGGAAGTTGCACATTCTTAGAGCTGCTGGAGCTTCTGGAAAGTGGTTCTAGGTAGTATCAGTAGCCTTTCTTAGTAATCTTTGTTGTGGCAGTTATAAATGAAATATGTCAATAAAGTGGTTGAAAGGGTGTGCATCTTCTTTCTTTAAAGTGATTCAAAGGAAGAGCAATCTTTTTCTTTAAGATTTGCTTTTGCTTCATGTTTGCCCAATTTTTATCACTTATATGACTGGCTGTAGCATGTGACTATATGTTGTGTGCCTTCTCCTAGTATGGTAGGTGTTTCATATGGAAAAAACTGATTTTCCCAAATATTTTCTTTTAATCCAGATGCAATAAATTTAGGGAAATATGTCTTTAAAGCATAATACTCTTTTTTTTGGGGGGGAGGGGGGGGATTTTGATTACCTCCTCTGAGAATTTTTCAGGTGAACGAGGTATTTGGTTAGAGATCCTAACAAGGAGTGCGAAAGTGCTTCCATTTCATGTATATGTAACAAAAAGTACACAGGCTAGAATTATCAAGTTCAGCAGCTGTACAGCTATAACCATCTGACAGGAGCTACTTAAGAATAAGAAGATTCACATAAGCATTCATATTTTACTGTAATGTTTGTTATCCAGATGACAGAATTTCATATGATTTTCTCATTTTAGCAAGTAGAAATGGTTTTAAGTACATGCTAGAATAGGGACATTTATCGGGAAGAAGATGCTGCCTATGAAAAAGAATGTTATTCTCAGAGCCAAATTCCTGTAGAGCATTTGCTTCCCTTGACAGATTGAAAGCAAAAACATTACTGTTTTGATATTTTTACTATTTGCTAGTAATGAGAAAGTCAAAAATGTAAAGGTTTTTGAGTAAGTATCACACACTGCACATATTTATTTCCCTCAGCTTTGGGGCCTCATTCCGATCAACACAGACTGGTATTGTTCTTAATGATGAGATGGATGACTTCTCTGCACCAAACATCACCAACTTCTTTGATATTCCTCCATCACCAGCTAACTTTATCCAGGCAGGTTAGTGATCATTCCTTAGTTCATCAGTATCCAATCTAGATTATCATACTTTATTTTTGTACTTTATTGTGATTAATTCAGAATCTTATCCAAACTTCAGAATAAATGTACTTATATACATGAATCAACTCTATCATATGCCTTCTCCAGATCTGTAAATGCTACATACAAATCCATTTGCTTTTCTAAGTATTTCTCACATACATTCTTCAAAGCAAACACCTGATCCACACATCCTCTACCACTTCTGAAACCACACTGCTCTTCCCCAATCTGATGCTCTGTACATGCCTTCACCCTCTCAATCAATACCCTCCCATATAATTTACCAGGAATACTCAACAAACTTATACCTCTGTAATTTGAGCACTCACTCTTATCCCCTTTGCCTTTGTACAATGGCACTATGCAAGCATTCCGCCATTGTACATGCCTTCACCCTCTCAATCAATACCCTCCCATATAATTTACCAGGAATACTCAACAAACTTATACCTCTGTAATTTGAGCACTCACTCTTATCCCCTTTGCCTTTGTACAATGGCACTATGCAAGCATTCCGCCAATCCTCAGGCACCTCACCATGAGTCATACATACATTAAATAACCTTACCAACCAGTCAACAATACAGTCACCCCCTTTTTTAATAAATTCCACTGCAATACCATCCAAACCTGCTGCCTTGCCGGCTTTCATCTTCCGCAAAGCTTTTACTACCTCTTCTCTGTTTACCAAATCATTTTCCCTAACCCTCTCACTTTGCACACCACCTCGACCAAAACACCCTGTATCTGCTACTCTATCATCAAACACATTCAACAAACCTTCAAAATACTCACTCCATCTCCTTCTCACATCACCACTACTTGTTATCACCTCCCCATTGGCACCCTTCACTGAAGTTCCCATTTGCTCCCTTGTCTTACGCACTTTATTTACGTCCTTCCAGAACGTCTTTTTATTCTCCCTGCTCTGTGGAATATATGGTGTGGAGGCAAGTTGTTAGAAGCAGTGAAAAGTTTGTATCGAGGATGTAAGGCATGTGTACGTGTAGGAAGAGAGGAAAGTGATTGGTTCTCAGTGAATGTAGGTTTGCGGCAGGGGTGTGTGATGTCTCCATGGTTGTTTAATTTGTTTATGGATGGGGTTGTTAGGGAGGTGAATGCAAGAGTTTTGGAAAGAGGGGCAAGTATGAAGTCTGTTGTGGATGAGAGAGCTTGGGAAGTGAGTCAGTTGTTGTTCGCTGATGATACAGCGCTGGTGGCTGATTCATGTGAGAAACTGCAGAAGCTGGTGACTGAGTTTGGTAAACTGTGTGAAAGAAGAAAGTTAAGAGTAAATGTGAAAAAGAGCAAGGTCATTAGGTACAGTAGGGTTGAGGGTCAAGTCAATTGGGAGGTAAGTTTGAATGGAGAAAAACTGGAGGAAGTAAAGTGTTTTAGATGTCTGGGAGTGGATCTGGCAGTGGATGGAACCATGGAAGTGGAAGTGAATCATAGGGTGGGGGAGGGGGCGAAAATTCTGGGAGCCTTGAAGAATGTGTGGAAGTCGAGAACATTATCTCGGAAAGCAAAAATGGGTATGTTTGAAGGAATAGTGGTTCCAACAATGTTCTATGGTTGCGAGGCGTGGGCTATGGTTAGAGTTGTGCGCAGGAGGGTGGATGTGCTGGAAATGAGATGTTTGAGGACAATGTGTGGTGTGAGGTGGTTTGATCGAGTAAGTAATGTAAGGGTAAGAGAGATGTGTGGAAATAAAAAGAGCGTGGTTGAGAGAGCAGAAGAGGGTGTTTTAAAATGGTTTGGGCACATGGAGAGAATGAGTGAGGAAAGATTGACCAAGAGGATATATGTGTCGGAGGTGGAGGGAACGAGGAGAAGTGGGAGACCAAATTGGAGGTGGAAAGATGGAGTGAAAAAGATTTTGAGTGATCGGGGCCTGAACATGCAGGAGGGTGAAAGGAGGGCAAGGAATAGAGTGAATTAGATCGATGTGGTATACCGGGGTTGACGTGCTGTCAGTGGATTTAATCAGGGCATGTGAAGCGTCTGGGGTAAACCATGGAAAGTTGTGTGGGGCCTGGATGTGGAAAGGGAGCTGTGGTTTCGGGCATTATTGCGTGGCAGCTAGAGACTGAGTGTGAACGAATGGGGCCTTTGTTGTCTTTTCCTAGTGCTACCTCGCACACATGAGGGGGGAGGGGGAAGGTATTCCATGTGTGGCGAGGTGGCGATGGGAGTGAATGGGGGCAGACAGTGTGAATTGTGTGCATGGGTATATATGTATGTGTCTGTGTATGTATATATATGTGTACATTGAGATGTATAGGTATGTATATTTGTGTGTGTGGACATGTGTGTGTATACATTGTGCATAGGGGTGGGTTGGGCCAGTTCTTTCGTCTGTTTCCTTGCGCTACCTCGCAAACGCGGGAGACAGCGACAAAGCAAAATAAGTAGATAAATAAATATAATATACATGAAGTATATGTATCTCATGTATACCTGTAATAGCATCCCATCACTCTCATTGCACTTTATGTTTGATCTTTGTCCCTTCCTCTGTAACAAATGTGTAATACAATGGGGACAGAAAAAATATATAAAGCAACTGTTAAGATGATTGTTTTGAGAGAAAACGTGGTGTATCGGTATAATTAATTCTCCCTCCTTTACACCTATTGAGGGTTGCTACCACTACTGTCTAATGAGAATAGTAAACAAAATTAAGATGTGTTTTATAATGTTTTGTTGGTGTTTGGTAGATTTTATCTAAAACTTGGTGTAAAACAAGCATGGGTGTTGTAGAGTGGCCATGGATGTTGTAGAGTGGATGTGGGTATTATAGAGTGAGTGTGGGTGTTGTAGAGTGAGTGTGAGTGTTCCATTATTCTTTCCTTGCTATCATTTTTGGTTTAAAGAGGTGTGAAAGGTCTTAAGTGGGTGTAACATGATCTTGAAATATTTAAGAAGCTTGTTTTTCTGTCACAGAACATATTTGTTTATGGATAGGGTGGTAAGGGAAGTGAATGGAAGAGTTTTGGAGAGAGGGGTCAAGTAAGCAGTCTGTTGTGGGTGAAAGGGCTTGGGAGGTGAGTCACTTGTTTGCTGATGATACAGTGATGGTGGCTGATTCAGGGTAGAAACTGCAGAGGTTGATGACTGAGTTTGGTAAAGTATGTGAAAGGAGAATGTTGAGAGTAAATGTGAATAACAGTATGATTATTAGGTTCAGTAGGGTAGAGGGGCAAGTTGATTGGTAGATAAGTTTGAATGGAGAAAAACTGGAGGAAGTGAAGTGTTTTAGATATCTGGGAGTGAATTTAGCAGAAGTGAGTGATATGGTGGGGGAGGGAGCAAAGGTTCTGGGGGCGTTGAAGAATGTGTGGAAGGCAAGAACATCATCTTGGAGAGTAAAAATGGATATGTTTGAAGGAATAGTGGTTCCAACAATGTTATATGGTTGCAAGGCATAGGCTATAGATAGGGTTATGCGGAGGAGGGTGGATGTGTTCGAAATGAAATGTTTGAGGACAAAATGTGGTGTGAGGTGGGTTGATTTGAGTAAGTAGTGAAAGGGTAAGGCAGATGTGTGGTAATAAAAAGAGTGTGGTTGACAAAGCAGAACAGGGCATGTTGAATTGATTTGGACACATGGGGAAAATGAGTGAGAAAAGATTGACAAATAGGATATATGTATCAGAGGTGGAGGGAACAAAGAGAAGCGGGAGACCAAATTGGAAGTGGAAGGATGGAGTGAAAAAGATTTTGAGCGATTGGGGCCTGAACCTATAGGATGGTGAAAGGCATGCAAGGAACAGAGTGAATGGGAACAAGGAACAGAGTGAATTGGAACGATGTGGTATACCAGGGTCAACATGCTGTCAGTGGATTGAACCAGGACATGTGAAGCGTCTGTGGTAAACTATGGAAAGGTCTATGGGGCCTGGATGTGGAAAGGGAGCTGTGGTTTCAGTGCATTACACATGACAGGTAGAGACTGAGTGTGAATGAATGTGGCCATTTTGTCTTTTCCTTGTGCTACCTCACTGAGGGGGGGATGCTGTTTCCTGTGTGTTGGGGTGGTGATGGGAATGAATGAAGACAGCAAGTATGAATATGTGCATGTGTGTATATATGTATATGTCTGTGTATGTATATGTATGTATACATTGAATTCTATATGTATAAATATGTGCGTGTATGGGAGCGTGGGAGGTGGGCAGATTAGAACGGGTAGTGAGTGGTGGGATGAAGAAGTAAGATTATTAGTGAAAGAGAAGAGAGAGGCATTTGCATGATTTTTGCAGGGAAATAATGCAAATGACTGGGAGATGTATAAAAGAAAGAGGCAGGAGGTCAAGAGAAAGGTGCTAGAGGTAAAAAAGAGGGCAAATGAGAGTTGGGATGAGAGAGTATCATTAAATTTTCGGGAGAATAAAAAGATGTTTTGGAAGGAGGTAAATAAAGTGCGTAAGACAAGGAAACAAATGGGAACATCAGTGAAGGGGGCTAATGGGGAGGTGATAACAAGTAGTGGTGATGTGAGAAGGAGATGGAGTGAGTATTTTGAAGGTTTCTTGAATGTGTTTGATGACAGAGTGGCAGATACAGGGTGTTTTGGTCGAGGTGGTGTGCAAAGTGAGAGGGTTAGGGAAAATGATTTGGTAAACAGAGAAGAGGTAGTAAAAGCTTTGGGGAAGATGAAAGCCAGCAAGGCAGTGGGTTTGGATGGTATTGCAGTGAAATTTATAAAAGAAGAGGGTGACTGTATTGTTGACTGGTTGGTAAGGTTATTTAATGTATGTATGACTCATGGTGAGGTGCCTGCTGATTGGCGGAATGCTTCCATAGTGCCATTGTACAAAGGCAAAGGGGACAAAGGTGAGTGCTTAAATTACAGAGGTATATGTTTGTTGAGTATTCTTGGTAAATTATATGGGAGGATATTGATTGAGAGGGTTAAGGCATGTACAGAGCATCAGATTGGGGAAGAGCAGTGTAGTTTCAGAAGTGGTAGAGTATGTGTGGATCAGGTGTTTGCTTTGAAAAATGTATGTGAGAAATACTTAGAAAAGCAAATGATTTGTATGTAGCATTTATGGATCTGAGAAGGCATATGATAGAATTGATAGAGATGCTCTGTGGAAGGTATTAAGAATATATGGTGCGGGGGGGCAAGTTGTTAGAAGCAGTGAAAAGTTTTTATCGAGGATGTAAGGCATGTGTACGTGTAGGAAGAGAGGAAAGTGATTGGTTCTCAGTGAATGTAGGTTTGCGGCAGGGGTGTGTGATGTCTTCACGTTGTTTAATTTTTTTATGGATCGGATTGTTAGGGAGGTGAATGCAAGAGTTTTGCAAAGAGTTGCAAGTATGCAGTCTGTTGTGGATGAGAGAGCCTGGGAAGTGAGTCAGTTGTTGTTTGCTGATGATACAGCGCTGGTGGCTGATTCGTGTGAGGGACTGCAGAAGCTGGTGACTGAGTTTGGTAAAGTGTGTGAAAGAAGAAAGCTGAGAGTAAATGTGAATAAGAGCAAGGTTATTAGGTACAGTAGGGTTGAGGGACAAGTTAATTGGTAGGTAAGTTTGAATGGAGAAAAACTGGAGGAAGTGAAGTGTCTTAGATTTCTGAGAGTGGATTTGGCAGCGGATGGAACCATGGAAGTGGAAGTGAATCATGGGGTGGGGGAAGGGGCAAAAGTTCTGGGAGTGTTGAAAAATGTGTAGAAGTCGAGAACATTATATTGGAAAGCAAAAATGGGTATATTTGAAGGAATCGTGGTTCCAACAATGTTGTGCGGAGGAGGGTGGATGCGCTGGAAATGAGATATATGGGGACAATATGTGGTGTGAGGTGGTTTGATCGAGTAAGTAATGATAGGGTAAAAGAGATTTGTGGTAATAAAAAGAGTGTGGTTGAGAGAGCAGAAGAAGGTGTTTTGAAATGGTTTGGTCACATGGAGAGAATGAGTGAGGAAAGATTGACAAAGAGGATATATGTGTCGGAGGTGGAGGGAACAAGAAGTGGGAGACCAAATTGGAGGTAGAAAGATGGAGTGAAAAAGATTTTAAGTGATCGGGGCCTGAACTTGCAGGAGGGTGAAAGGCGGGCAAGGAATAGAGTGAATTGGAACAATGTGGTATGCCGGGGATGACGTGCTGTCAATGAATTGAACCAGGGCATGTGAAGCGTTTTGGGTAAACCAGGGAAAGTTTTGTGGGGCCTGGATGTGGAAAGGGAGCTGTGGTTTCAGTGCATTGTACATGACAGCTAGAGACTGAGTGTGAACAAATGTTCCCTTTGTTGTCTTTTCCTAGCGCTGCCTCATGCACGTGCAGGGGAAGGGGGTTGTTATTTCATGTGTGATGGGATGGCGATGGGAATGAATAAGGGCAGACAGTATATATATGTCTGTGTGTGTATATATATGTATACGTTGAGACGTATAGGTATGTGTATTTGCGTGTGTGGACGTGTATGTATATGCATGTGTATGTGGTTGGGTTGGGCCATTCTTTCGTCTGTTTCCTTGCGCTACCTCGCCCACGTGGGAGACAGTGGATCTGGCAGCGGATGGAAACATGGAAACGGAAGTGGATCATAGGGTGGGGGAGGGGGCGAAAATTCTGGGAGCCTTGAAGAATGTGTGGAAGTCGAGAACATTATCTCGGAAAGCAAAAATGGGTATGTTTGAAGGAATAGTGGTTCCAACAATGTTGTATGGTTGCGAGGCGTGGACTATGGATAGAGTTGTGCGCAGGAGGATGGATGTGCTGGAAATGAGATGTTTGAGGACAATGTGTGGTGTGAGGTGGTTTGATCGAGTAAGTAACGTAAGGGTAAGAGAGATGTGTGGAAATTAAAAGAGCGTGGTTGAGAAAGCAGAAGAGGGTGTTTTGAAATGGTTTGGACACATGGAGAGAATGAGTGAGGAAAGATTGACCAAGAGGATATATGTGTCGGAGGTGGAGGGAACGAGGAGAAGAGGGAGACCAAATTGGAGGTGGAAAGATGGAGTGAAAAAGATTTTGTGTGATCGGGGCCTGAACATGCAGGAGGGTGAAAGGAGGGCAAGGAATAGAGTGAATTGGAGCGATGTGGTATACCGGGGTTGACGTGCTGTCAGTGGATTGAATCAAGGCATGTGAAGCGTCTGGGGTAAACCATGGAAAGCTGTGTAGGTATGTATATTTGCGTGTGTGGACGTATGTATATACATGTGTATGGGGGGGGGGGTTGGGCCATTTCTTTCGTCTGTTTCCTTGCGCTACCTCGCAAACGCGGGAGACAGCGACAAAGCAAAAAAAAAAATATATATATATATATATATCCTTTGGAAGAGGGGAGAAAGAATACTTCCCACGCATTCCTCATGTGTCGTAGAAGGCGACGAAAGGGGATGGGAGCTGGGGGCTAGAAACCTTCCCATTCTTGTATTTTAACTTTCTAAGAGGGGAAACAGAAGAAGGAGTCACGCGGGGAGTGCTCATCCTCCTCAAAGGCTTAGATTGGGGTGTCTAAATATGTGTGGATGTAATCAAGATGAGAAAAAAGGAGGGATAGGTAGTATGTTTGAGGAAAGGAACGTGGATGTTTTGGCTCTGAGTGAAATGAAGCTCAAGGGTAAAGGGGAAGAGTGGTTTGGGAATGTCTTGGGAGTAAAGTCAGGGGTTGGTGAGAGGACAAGAGCAAGGGAAGGAGTAGTACTATTCCTGAAACAGGAGTGGTGGGAGTATGTGATAGAGTGTAAGAACGTAAACTGTAGATTGTTATGGGTAAAACTGAAAGTGAATGGAGAGAGATGGGTGATTACTGATGCCTATGCACCTGGGTATATGAATAAAGATCATGAGAGGCAAGTCTTTTAGGGGCAGCTGAGTGAGTGTGTTAGTAGTTTTGGTGCACGAGACCGGGTTATAGTGATAGGTGATTTGAATGCAAAGGTGAGTGATGTGCCAGTTGAGGGAATAATTGGTGTACATGGGGTGTTCAGTGTTGTACATGGAAATGGTGAAGAGCTTGTAGATTTATGTGCTGAAAAAGGACTGGTGATTGGGAATACCTGGTTTAAAAAGAGAGATATACATAAGTGTACGTATGTAAGTAGGATAGATGGCCAGAGAGCATTATTGGATCACGTGTTAATTAATAGGCGTGCGAAAGAGAGACTTTTGGATGTTAATGATCTGAGAGGTGCAACTGGAGGGATGTCTGATCATTATCTTGTGGAGGCGAAGGTGAAGATTTGTAGAGGTTTTCAGAAAAGAAGAGAGAATGCTGGGGTGTAGAGATTGGTGAGAGTAAGTGAGCTTGGGAAGGAGTCTTGTGTGAGGAAGTACCAGGAGAGACTGAGTGCAGAATGGAAAATGGTGAGAGCAAAGGACTTAAGGGGAATTGGGGAGGAATGGGATGTATTTAGGGAAGCAGTGATGACTTGCGCAAAAGATGCTTGTGGCATGAGAAGCGTGGAAGTTGGACGGATTAGAAAGTGTAGTGAGTGGTGGGATGAAGAAGTAAGATTATTTGTGAAAGAGAAGAGTGAGGTATTTGGACGACTTTTGCAGGGGAATAGTGCAAATGACTGGGAGATGTATAAAGGAAAGAGGCAGAAGGTCAAGAGAAAGGTGCAAGAGGTGAAAAAGAGGGCAAATGAGAGTTGGGGTGAGAGAGTATCATTGAATTTTGGGGAGAATGAAAAGATGTTTTGGAAGGAGGTAGATAAACAACAAATGGGAACATGGATGAAGGGGGCAAATGGGAAGGTAATAACATGTAGTGGTGATGTGAGGAGATGGAGTGAGTATTTTGAAGGTTTGTTGAATGTGTTAGATAATAGAGTGGCAGATATAGGGTGTTTTTGGTTGAGGTGGTGTGCGAAGTGAGAGGGTTAGGGAGAATGATTTGGTAAACAGAGAAGACGTAGTGAAAGCTTTGCAGAAGATGAAAGCCAACAAGGCAGTGGGTTTGGATGGTATTGCAGTGGAATTTATTAAAGAAGGGGGTGACTGCTTTGTTGACCGGTTGGTAAGGATATTTAATGTATGTATGAGTCATGGTGAGGTGCCTGAGGATTGGCACCTGGGAGATTATATGGGAGGGTATTGATTGAGAGAATGAAAGCATGTACAGAGCATCAAATTGGAGAAGAGCAGTGTGGTTTCAGAAGTGATAGATGATGTGTGGATCAGGTGTTTGCTTTGAAGAATGTATGTGAGAAATACTTAGAAAAGCAAATGGATTTGTATGTATCATTTTTGGATCTGGAGAAGGCATATGATAGAGTTGGTAGAGATGCTCTGTGGAAGGTATTAAGAATATATGGTGTGGGAGGAAAGTTGCTAGAATCAGAGAAAAGTTTTTATCAAGGATGTAAGGCATGTGTACAAGTAGGAAGACAGGAAAGTGATTGGTTCTCATTGAATGTCAGTTTGCGGCAGGGGTGTGTGATGTCTCCATGGTTGTTTAATTTGTTTACGGATGGGGTTGTTAGAGAGGTGAATGCAAGAGTTTTGGAGAGAGGGGCTAGTATGCAGTCTGTTTGGGATGAGAGGTCTTGGGAAGTGAGTCAGTTGTTGTTCGCTGATGATACAGCGCTGGTGGCTGATTCGGATGAGAAACTGCAGAAGCTGGTGACTGAGTTTGATAAAGTGTGTGAAAGAAGAAAGTTAAGAGTAAATGTGAATAAGAGCAAGGTTATTAGGTACAGTAGGGTTGAGTAAACATTAGAGTAGTAAACATTAGAGTTTTGTCTGTATCCTTACTAGACACTGTAACCATACTAGAGACAGTGTAGTGATTCTAGTCCGAAACCGTACTAGTTATAGAAACGTAATCTGTAGGCTAATTAGCGTCGCCTTCGCCCATAAGACATATTTATTAAAGAGAGAGTTTAACACTTTATTTAACACTTTTATTTAACACTTTATTTAACACTTTTGGGAGAATTTAACACTTTATTTAGATTCTGATTAGGGGAATCCCTTCCCTTAACTCTGGGTGCAGACTCTACCTAAATTTACTTGATGATGCCATGCTTGCAACAAGAATATAAGTCAATTGGGAGGTAAGTTTGAATGGAGAAAAACTGGAGGAAGTGAAGTGTTTTAGATATCTGGGAATGGATTTGGCCATGGATGGAACCATGGAAGCAGAAGTGTGTTACAGGGTGGGGGAGGGGGCGAAAATTCTGGGAGCGTTGAAAAATGTGTGGATGGTGAGAACATTATCTCGGAAAGCAAAAATGGGTATGTTTGAAGGAATAGTGGTTCCAACAATGTTATGTGGTTACGAGGTGTGGGCTATAGATAGAGTTGTGCAGAGGAGGGTGGATGTGTTGGAAATGAGATGTTTGAGGACTGTATGTGGTGTGAGGTGATTTGATTGAGTAAGTAATAATAGGTTAAGAGAGATGTGTGGTAATAAAAAGAGTGTGGTTGAGAGAGCAGAAGAGGGTGTTTTGAAATTGTTTGGTCACATGGAGAGAATGAGTGAGGAAAGAATGACAAAGAGGATATGCGTGTCAGATTTGGAAGGAACGAGGAGAAGTGGGAGAGCAAATTGGAGGTGGAAAGATGGAGTGAAAAAGATTTTGAGCAATCGGGGCCTGAACATGCAGGAGTTTGAAAGGCGTGCAAGAAATAGAGTGAATTGGAATGATGTGGTATACCAGGATGGACGTACTGTCACTGGATTGAACCAGGACATGTGAAGCGTCTGGGGTAAATAAACCATGGAAAGTTTTGTGGGGCCTGGATGTGGAAAGGGAGCTGTGGTTTAAGTGCATTATGCATGACAGCAGAGACAGTGTGAACGAATGTGGCCTTTGTTGTCTTTTCCTAGTGCTACCTTGCACGCATGCAGAGGAAGGGTGTTGTCATTTCATGCGTGGCGGGATGGCGATGGGAATGAATAGAGGCAGCAAGTATGAATTATGTATGTGTGTACATATGTACATGTCTGTGTATGTATACATATGTATACATTGAAATGTATAAGTATATATATGTGCATGTGTGGACGTGTATGTATATACATATGTATGTGGGTGAGTTGGGCCATTCTTTTGTCTGTTTCCTTGAGCTACCTCGCTGATCTTGTTTACTCCAAATCTTCCACATGACCTGGTTAAGTCCATTGACAGCACATCTATCCCGGTATACCACATCCTTCCAATTCCCTCTATTACTTGCACGCCTTTCACCCTCCTATATGTTCAGGCCATGATCGCTCAAAATCTTTTTCACTCCATCCTTCCACCTCCATTTTGGTCTCCCACTTCTCCTGGTTCCCTCTACCTCTGACACATATATCTTCTTTGTCAATCTTTCCTCACTCATTCTCTCCATGTGACCAAACCGTTTCAACACACCCTTCTGATCTCTCAACCACGTTCTTTTTATTACTGCATATCTCTCTTACCTTTTCATTACTTACTCGATCAAACCACCTCACACCACATACTGTCCTCAAGCATTTCATTTCCAACACATCCACCCTCCTCTGCACAACCCTATCTATAGCTCGTGCCTCGCAACCATATAACAATGTTGGAACCACTATTCCTTCAAACATACCCATTTATGCTCTCTTGAGATAACGTTCTCGCTTTCCATACATTCTTCAACACTCCCAGAACCTTCGCCCCCTCCCCCACCCTGTGACTCACTTCTGCATCTATGGTTCCATCTGCTGCCATATCCACTCCCAGATATCTAAAGCACTTCATTTCTTCCAGTTTTTCTCCATTCAAATTTACCTCCCACTTAACTTGTCCCTCAACCCAACTAAACCTAATAACCTTACTCTTATTCACCTTTACTCTCAGCTATCTTCTTTCTTACACTTCACCAAACTCAGTCAGCAACTTTTGCAGTTTCTCACCCGAATCAGTCACCAGCACTGTATCATCAGCGAACAACAACTGACCCGCTTCCCGAGCCCTCTCATCCACAACAGACTGCATGCTTACCCCTCTCTCCAAAAGTCTTCCATTCACCTCCCCATATATATAATCCCAACTAATTTGTCCCTCAGTCTTCATTGTCAACCTTTCCTCTTTCATTCTCTCCATATGTCCAAACCATTTCAACATGCCCTCTTTCGCTCTCTCCACCATGTTCTTTTTATTTCCACATATCTCTCTCACCCTTTCATTACTTGATCAAACCACCTTACACCACATATTGTCCTCAGGCATTTCATTTCCAGCATATCCACCCTTCTCCACACAACCCTTCTATAGCCCATGCCTTGTAACCATATGATATTGATGAAACTGCTGTTCCATCAAACATAACCATTTTCACTCTGCAAGATAGAGTTTTCTCTTTCTGCACATTCTTCATCATTCCTGTCCTAGGAGTCCTTTTTATCTCCATGAGGTTTTGCAGCATTTAGGAAGCTGACCATGTCCACATTTCAAGACATCATGTCATAAAATGTTGTGACGTTGTGTGTGTGTGTCAGTGCAGGGAGTGTAAGGCATTCAAGTAAGAAAAGCTCAATGTCTTTATTATAGTATATGCATCATGGGTATGAAGGGTTTAAGAATATAATGAAACTGTTAGTAGTGTAGTGGGATGGATGATGTCCAGAGCTTAGATGGAATAGTGTCAGTTGTGTTTGTCTGGAGAGTGTTCCCTCTGATGGGTGTATGTTTGGTGGACTTGCCTGCTTGTGGTTGTGCCATGTGTGAAAAGTCAGCCTCCATGTGGTTGCGTCACTGGAATACAATTTTGTCAAAGATCTGACTCGTAAGGAATCCATCCTTTTTCCATGCTTCTAATTATGGCGCAGCCTTGAAGGTGTAGGAGCTCCTAGTGAATGGGTCCTAGAGGTACTTAACAATGATTATAATAATAATGATAATATTAATGATGATACACATATGTACATTCTAGTTATATTGCTTACTCTACTGAATTAGTGTATTAACAAAAAAAATATTTGAAAATGGGTAATTGTCTCATTTTACTTTTTCTTAGGAAAAAGTTTCCCATCCCAAATGTGCTCAATATCATTTGTATTATTTTCTTAGGAAAGCGACCCCTTTCATCTATGTGCCCAGCTGTGTTTGTTGATAACAATGGAAGTGTTCGCTTAATTGTTGGTGCTGCTGGAGGAACAAAGATCTCCTCAGCTGTAGCATGGGTAACGATCCGCAATATATGGATTGGGGATACCATTAAGGAAGCTGTGGATGCTCGGAGAATCCATCATCAACTCTATCCTATGCATTTTCAGTATGAAAAAGGAACATTGCCTGTAAGTATACTTAAGGTAGATGGTCTTTTCATTGTTTAAGAATTGTTATTTGTGTTGAAAATATGAACTGTAACAATTATGGTTTTAGAATTAATTTAGAATAACATGCAGCAGTATGTAGAACATGTCCATAGTGTCATTTCTAAATGAAATTTGTTATTTTTCAAAATTTAGTCTTGAATCTATGAAAATTAGGACTTAACTAGGGTACTCTTGAGTCAAGAATATGATAAGAGTTCTGAAATGTTTGTATTGAGGAAAATCTCTGTCTCCACCCACAGTATGATTAGAGTTCTGACATGCCTATACTATACAACTTAACAGGTACAATCAACAAATGTATACCTCTGTTGTCCAAACATTCATCTTTGTTCCCCTTGCCTTTATACAGTGGCACTATACTTGCATTCTTCTAATCCCCAGGCACCTCACCATGATCCATACATACATTGAAAATTTTAACTAACCAATCAACAACACAGTCACCCTCTTTCATAAGATATTCAACTGCAATACCATCCACTAGAGCCCCCTTGCCATATTCCATCTCATGAAAGGCTTTCATCACCTCTTCTTTCTTCACCAAACAGCTTTCCATAACTCTCTCACTTTGCATACCTTCCCAGGCACCCTACATCTGCCACCCAGTTGTCAAAGACATTTAACAGTCCTTCAGAATACCCATTCCATATCCTCCCATCTCATCATAGCATGATACCACTTACCCATTTACCCCTTGACCAATGTTCCCATTTGTTCTCTTGTTTTCCTCACACTATTAACCTCCGTCCAAAACATCTTATTCTCCCTGATGTTTATTGATAATCACTTACCTCAACTCTCATTATCTCTTTTTCAACCCCTGCAACTTCCTCTTAATTTCCTATCGCTTTTTCTTGCACATCTAATCATTTGCAGTCCTTCCCCATAAGTACCGCCCATATACTTCTCTTTTTTCTTTCATTAGCATCTTCACATCATCTCTTTTTCTTTCATTAGCATCTTCCCATCACTCACTACGCTTTCTCACCTGCCCACCTCCCCCCTTAACATGCCACACACTTCTTTTGTACATGCCAGCAGTGTTTTCCTGAATACCTCCCCTTCCCCACCCATTCTCCTTGCTTTATTTACTCTCATCTTTTGCCTTTCTACACCAGGCCTTTCTTGATATTCCTTCACACATGTCTCTTTTCCAAGCTCACTTACTTTCATATACTTACACATACACAGACATATATACACATGTACATATACTTGCTTGCATTCATCCATTCCTGTAGCTACTTCATTATGCAGGAAATAGCATCGCTATCCCCCACTTCAGCGAGGTAGCGCCAGGAAAACAGACAAAAAAAGGCCACGTTTGTTCACACTCAGTCTCTAGCTATCATGTGTAATGCACCGAAACCACAGCTCCCTATCCACCCACATCTAGGCCCCACAGACCTTTCCATGGTTTACCCCTGATGCTTCACATCCCCTGGTTCAGTCCATTGACAGCACGTCGACCCCCAGTATGCCACATCCTTCCAGTTCACTCTATTCCTTGGACACCTTTCATCCTCCTTTATGTGTAGGCCCTGATTGCTCAAAATCTTTTTTACTCCATCATTCCACTTCTCATTTGGTCTCCTGCCTCTCCTTGTCCCCTTCATCTCTGACATTTATATCCTATTTGTCAATCTTTCCTCACTCATTCTCTCCATATGTCCAAACCATTTCAAAATACCCCCTTCTGCTCTCTCAACCACACTCTTTTTATTTCCTTACATCTCTCTTACCCTTTCATTGCTTACTCGATCAAACCACCTCACACCACATATTGTCCTCAAACATTTCATTTCCAACACATCCACCCTCCTCCATACAGCCCTATCTATAGCCCATGCCTCACACCCATACAACATTGTTGGAACTACAATTCCTTCAAATATACCCATTTTTGCTCTCTTGAGATAACGTTCTCTCCTTCCACACATTCTTCATCGCTCCCAGAACCTTTGCCCTGTCTCCTGCCCTGTGACTTACTTCCATGTCCATGGTTCCATCCGCTGCTTAGTCCACTCCCAAATATCTAAAACATTTCACTTCCTCCAATTTTTCTCCATTCAAACTTACATCCCTATTAATTTGTCCCTCAACCCTACTGAACCTAATAACCTTGCTCTTATTCACATTTACTCTCAGTTTTCTTCTTTAACACACTTTTCCAAACTCAGTCACCAACCTCTGCAGTTTCTCAGCCAAATCAGCCATTAGAGCTGTATCATCGATGAACAACTGACTTACTTCCCAGGCCCTCTCATCTACAACAGACTGCATAATTGCTCCTCTCTCCAGAACTCTTGCATATACCTCACTAATCACCCCATCCATAAACAAATTAGACAACCATTGAGACGTCGCACACCCCTGCCTCAAACTGACATTCACTGGGAAACAATCACTCTTCTCTCTTCCTACTCGTACACGTGCCTTACATCATTGGTAAAAGCTTTTCGCTGCTTCTAGCAACTTACGTCCCACACCATATACTCCTAAGACCTTCCACAAAGCATCTCTGTCAACCTTATCCATGAATACTACATACAAGGCCATCTGTTTTTCTAATCATTTCTCATATACATTCTTCATATCAAACACCTGATCTACTCACCCTCTACCACTTCTGAAACCACAGTGCTCTTCCCCTCTGTACATGCCTTAACCCTCTCACTCAATACCCTCCCATATAATTTCCCAGGAATATTCAACAAACTTATCCTTCAGTAGTTTGAACACACCTTCATCCCTTTGCCTTTGTACAAAGGCCACTATGCATGCATTCCACCAATCCTCAGGCACTTCACCATGATCCATACATACATTGAATATCCTCACCAGCTAATCAACACCAGTCACCCACTTTTTTAATAAATTCCACTGCAATACCTTCCAAACCTGCTTCCTTGCCAGATTTCATCTTCTGCAAGGCTTTCACTACCTCTTCTCTCTTTACCAAACCATTCTCCTAACCCTCTCACTTCGCACACCACCCCGAGCAAAATACCCTACATCCGCCAATCTATCAGCAAACACATTCAACATACCTTCAGAATACTTACTCCATCTCCTTCTCACTTCATCACTACCTGTTATTTCCTCCCCACTTTCCCTCTTCACCATTGTTCCCATTTGTTCTATTGTCTTATGCACTTTATTTACCTCCCTCCAAAGCATCTTTTTATTCTCATTAAAATTTGATGATACTCTTTCACCCCAACTCTCCTATGCCCTCTTTTTTACCTCTTGCACCTTTCTCTTGACCTCCTGCCACTTTCTTTTATACATCTCCTAGTCATTTGCACTACTTCCCTGCAAGTATCGTCCAAATGCCTCTCTTTTCTCTTTCACTAACAATCTTACTTCTTCATTCCACCACTCACTACCCCTTCTAATTCTCATATGCCCTCTTTTTTGCCTCTTGCACCTTTCTCTTGACCTCCTGCCCCATTCTTTTATACATCTCCCAGTCATTTGCACTACTTCCCTGCAAGTATCGTCCAAATGCCTCTCTTTTCTCTTTCACTAACAACCTTATTTCTTCATCCCACCACTCACTACCCCTTCTAATTTGCCCACCTCCCACCTTTCTCATGCCACGTGTACCTTCTGGCAAGCCATCACCACTTCCTTAAGTGCATCCCATTCCTCACCCACTCCCCTCCGTCATTTGCTCCCACCTTTTGCCATTCTACATTCAACTTCTCCTGGTACCTCCTCACACAAGTTTCCTTTCAAAGCTCACTTACTCTCACCACTCTCTTCTCCCCAATATTCTCTCTTCTTTTCTGGAAACCTCTACCAATCCTCACCTTTGCCTCCACAAGATAATGATCAGACATCCCTCCAGCTGCCCCTCTCAGCCCATTAACATCCAAAATTCTCTTTTACTCGCCTATCAATATATACTTAATCCAACAATCCCTTTGACCATCTCTCCTACTCATATACGTATACTTATATCCCAGAGAAAGGACTGGTGATGGGGAATACCTGGTTTAAAAAGGGAGGTGTAAGTAAACGTATGTGAGCATGAGAGATGGTCAAAGGGCATTATCAAATTACATGTTAATTGACAGGCGTGTAAAAGAGAGACTTTTGGGTGTTAATATGCTGAGAGGGGCAGCTGAAGGGATGTCTGATCACTGTCTTGTGAAGGTAAAGGTAAAGATTTGTAGAGGTTTTCAAAAAAAGAAGATAGAATGCTGGTGAGTGGAGAGTGTTAAGAATAAGTGAGCTTGGAAAGGAGACTTGTGTGAGGAAGTACCAGGAGAGATTGAGTGGAGAATGGCAAAAGATGAGAGCAATGATGTGAGGTGAGTGGGTGAGGAATGGGATGTATTTAGGGAGGCAGTGATGACAAGTGCAAAAGATGAATGTGGCATGAGAAAGGTAGGAAGTGGGAAGATTAGAAAGGATAGTGAGTGGTGAGATGAAGAAGTAAAATTTTTAGTGAAATAGAAAAGGGAGGCATTTGGACGATATTTACAAGGAAGGAGTGCAGATGCCTGGGAGATATATGAAAGATAGAGGCAGGAGGTCAAGAGAAAGGTGCAAGGGTTGAAAAAGAGGACAAATGAAAATTGGCATGAGAGAGTATCATTAAACTTTAGGGAGAATAAAAAGATTTTTTGGAAGGAGGTAAATAATGCTTGAAAGACAAGAGAACAAATGGGAGCATCTGTGAAGGGGGCAAGGAGGGAAGTGATAACAGGTAGTGATGAAGTTAGAAGGAGATGGAGTGAGCATTTTGAAGGTTTGTTGAATATGTTTGATGATAGAGTGGTAGATGTAGGGTATTTTGGTCGGGGTGGGGGGGTGCGAAGTGAGAGTGTCATGGAGAATGGTTTGGTTAAGAGAGAAGTGGTGGTGAAAGCCTTGTGGAAGATGAAATCCGGCAATGCAGTGGGAGTGGATGGTATTGCAGTTGAATTTATTAAGAAAGGGGGTAACTGTGTTGTTGATCAGTTGGTAAGGATATTCAATGTATGTATGGATCATGGTGAAATGCTTGATGATTGGTGGAATGCATGTATAGTGCCACTGTACAAAGGCAGGGGGAATAAAGATAAGTTTTCAATCTATAGAGGCATAAGTTTGTTGAGTATACCTGGAAAATTATATAGAAGGGTGTTGATTGAGAAGGTGAAGGTATGTACAGAGCATCAGATTGGGGAAGAGCAGTGTGGTTTCAGAAGTGGTAGAGGATGTTTGGATTAAGTGTTTGCTTTGAAGAATGTGTATGAGAAATACCTAGAAAAACAGATGGATTTGTAAAAGGCATTTATGGATGTGGAGAAGGCATATGATAGAGTTGATAGAGATGCTTTGTGAAAGGTCTTAAGCATATATGGTGTTAGAGGTAAGCTGCTAGAAGCAGAGAAGTTTTTATTAAGGGTGCAAGGCATGTGTATGAGGAGGAAGAGAGGAGAGTAATTGGTGTACAGTGAAGGTCGGTCTGTGGCAAGGGGGTGTGATTTCACCATGGTTGTTTAATTTATTTATGAATTGGGTGGTTAGGGAGTGAATGCAAGAGTCTTGGAAAGAGGGGCAAGTATGCAGTCCATAGGGGATGAGAGGGCCTTGTTCAACAGTGATACAGCACTTTTGGCTAATTTGAGTGAGAAAATTTAAACAAATTAGACAGCCTTAGTGACATCACACACCCCAGTTGCAGACCATTTTCTTCTTACTCATACAAATACCTTACATCCTTGGAAAATACTTCTTACTACTTAGCAGCTTACCTCCCACACCATATATTTTTAAAACCTCACACAAAGCATCTCTATCAACCCTATCATATGCCTTCTCCAAATCAGTAAATGCCACATACAAATCCCTGTGTTTCTAAGTATTTCTTACACACATTTCTCAAAGCAAATACCTGATCCAAACATCCTCTACACTTCTGAAATCACACTGCTCCCGAGTCTGATGCTCTGTACATGTCTTCACCCTCTCAATCAATACCCTCCCATACAACTTACCAGGTATACTCAGGTAGTTTGAATGCTCACCTTTATCCCCTTTGCCTTTATACAGTAACAGTATACACGCCTCTGCCAATCCTCAGAAACTTCACCATGATCCATACATACACTCAATATCCTTACCAAGCAGTCAACAACACAGTTACCCCTTTTCTTAATGAATCTAACTGCAATACCATCCACTCCCACTACTTTACTGGATTTCATCTTCTGCAAGGCTTTCACCACCTTTTCTCTTTTAACCAAACCATTCTCCCTGACCCTCTTACTTCGCACACCACCCCGACCAAAACACCCTACATCTGCCACTCTATCATCAAACACATTTAACAATCATTTGAAATAGTCACTCCATCCCCTCCTCACTTGATCACTACCTGTTAATACTTTCCTTGTGATCCCCTCTGCTGATGTTCCCATTTGTCCTCATCTTTCACTCATTACTTACCTCCCTCCAAAATATCTTTTTATTCTCTCTGAAGTTTAATGAGACTCTCTCACCCCAAATCTCATTTGCCCACTTTTTCAACCCTTGCACCTTCCTCTTGACCTCATGCCACTTTCTCTTGTACATCTTCCAGTCATTTGCACTACTTCCTTGTAAGTAATGCCCATACACCCCTCTCTTCTTTTTTCACCAGGAGCTTTACTTTTTCATCACACCACTCACTACTCTTTCTAATCTGCCCACCTCGTACCTTTCGCATATCACTTGTATCTCTTGCACATGTCATCACTGCTTTCCTAATTACCTCCCAGTCCTCATCCAATCTCCTTACTTCATTTGCTTTCACATTTTGCCATTCTGCACTCAGTCGCTGTTGGTATTTCTTTCAACAAGTCTCATTTCCATGCTTGATTACTCCCACCACTCTCTCCTCCCCAACATATTGTTTTTTTTTCTTTTATTATACTTAGTCGCTGTCTCCCGTGTGTGTGGGCACATATATTGTATGGGTTTTCAGAAAAGAAGAGTGAATGTTGGGGTGAAGAGGGTGGTGAGAGTAAGTGAGCTTGGGAAGGAGACTTGTGTGAGGAAGTACCAGGAGAGACTGAGTACAGAATGGAAAAAGGTGAGAACAATGGAAGTAAGGGGAGTGGGGGAGGGATGGGATGTATTTAGGGAATCAGTGATGGATTGCGTAAAAGATGCTTGTGGCATGAGAAGAGTGGGAGGTGGGTTGATTAGAAAGGATAGTGAGTGGTGGGATGAAGAAGTAAGATTGTTAGTAAAAGAGAAGAGAGAGGCATTTGGACGATTTTTGCAGGGAAAAAATGTAATTGAGTGGGAGATGTATAAAAGAAAGAGACAGGAGGTCAAGAGAAAGGTGCAAGAGGTGAAAAAGAGGGCAAATGAGAGTTGGGGTGAGAGAGTATCATTGAATTTTAGGGAGAATAAAAAGATGTTCTGGAAGGAGGTAAATAAAGTGCGTAAGACAAGGGAGCAAATGGAAACTTCAGTGAAGGGCGCTAATGGGGAGGTGATAACAAGTAGTGGTGATGTGAGAAGGAGATGGAGTGAATATTTTGAAGGTTTGTTGAATGTGTTTGATGATAGAGTGGCAGATATAGGGTGTTTTGGTCGAGGTGGTGTGCAAAGTGAGAGGGTTAGGGAAAATGATTTGGTAAACAGAGAAAAGGTAGTAAAAGCTTTGCAGAAGATGAAAGCCGGCAAGGCAGCAGGTTTGGATGGTATTGCAGTGGAATTTATTAAAAAAGGGGGTGAATGTCTTATTGACTGGTTGGTAAGGTTATTTAATGTATGTATGACTCATGGTGAGGTGCCTGAGGATTGGCGGAATGTGTGCATAGTGCCATTGTACAAAGGCAAAGGGGATAAGAGTGAGTGCACAAATTACAGAGGTATAAGTTTGATGAGTATTCCTGGTAAATTATATGGGAGGGTATTGATTGAGAGGGTGAAGGCGTGTACAGAGCATCAGATTGGGGAAGAGCAGTGTGGTTTCAGAAGTGGTAGAGGATGTGTGGATCAGGTGTTTGCTTTGAAAAATGTATGTGAGAAATACTTAGAAAAGCAAATGGATTTGTATGTAGCATTTATGGATCTGGAGAAGGCATATGACAGAGTTGATAGAGATGCTTTGTGGAAGGTATTAAGAATATATGGTGTGGGAGGCAAGTTGTTAGAAGCAGTGAAAAGTTTTTATCGAGGATGTAAGGCATGTGTACGTGTAGGAAGAGAGGAAAGTGATTGGTTCTCAGTGAATGTAGGTTTGCGGCAGGGGTGTGTGATGTCTCCATGGTTGTTTAATTCGTTTATGGATGGGGTTGTTAGGGAGGTAAATGCAAGAGTTTTGGAAAGAGGGGCAAGTATGAAGTCTGTTGTGGATGAGAGAGCTTGGGAAGTGAGTCAGTTGTTGTTCGCTGATGATACAGCGCTGGCGGCTGATTCATGTGAGAAACTGCAGAAGCTGATGACTGAGTTTGGTAAAGTGTGTGGAAGAAGAAAGTTAAAAGTAAATGTGAATAAGAGCAAGGTTAATAGGTACAGTAGGGTTGAGGGTCAAGTCAATTGGGAGGTGAGTTTGAATGGAGCAAAACTGGAGGAAGTAAAGTGTTTTAGATATCTGGGAGTGGATCTGGCAGCGGATGGAACCATGGAAGTGGATGTGGATCATAAGGTGGGGGAGGGGGCGAAAATCCTGGGAGCTTTGAAGAATGTGTGGAAGTCGAGAACATTATCTCGGAAAGCAAAAATGGGTATGTTTGAAGGAATAGTGGTTCCAACAATGTTGTATGGTTGCGAGGCGTGGGCTATTGATAGAGTTGTGCGCAGGAGGATGGATGTGCTGGAAATGAGATGTTTGAGGACAATGTGTGGTGTGAGGTGGTTTGATCGAGTAAGGTACGTAAGGGTAAGAGAGATTTGTGGAAATAAAAAGAGCGTGGTTGAGAGAGCAGAAGAGGGTGTTTTGAAATGGTTTGGGCACATGGAGAGAATGAGTGAGGAAAGATTGACCAAGAGGATATATGTGTCGGAGGTGAAGGGAACGAGGAGAAGTGGGAGACCAAATTGGAGGTGGAAAGATGGAGTGAAAAAGATTTTGAGTGATCGGGGCCTGAACATGCAGGAGGGTGAAAGGAGGGCAAGGAATAGAGTGAATTGGATCGCTGTGGTATACTGGGGTTGACGTGCTGTCAGTGGATTGAATCAAGGCATGTGAAGCGTCTGGGGTAAACCATGGAAAGGTGTGTAGGTATGTATATTTGCGTGTGTGGAGGTATGTATATGCATGTGTATGGGGGTGGGTTGGGCCATTTCTTTCGTCTGTTTCCTTGCGCTACCTCGCAAACGCGGGAGACAGCGACAAAGCAAAAAAAGAAATATATATATATATATATATATATATATATATATATATATATTTTTTTTTCATACTATTCGCCATTTCCCGCGATAGCGAGGTAGCGTTAAGAACATAGGACTGGGCCTTTGAGGGAATATCCTCACCTGGCCCCCTTCTCTATTCCTTCTTTTGGAAAATTAAAAAAAAAACGAGAGGGGAGAATTTCCAGCCCCCGCTCCGATATATATATATATATATATATATATATATATATATATATATATATATATATATATATATATATATATATATATATATATATTTTTTTTTTTTTCTTTTTTTTTTTTTTTTTTTGCTTTGTCGCTGTCTCCCGCGTTTGCGAGGTAGCGCAAGGAAACAGACGAAAGAAATGGCCCAACCCACCCCCCTACACATGTATATACATACGTCCACACACGCAAATATACATACCTACACAGCTTTCCATGGTTTACCCCAGATGCTTCACATGCCCTGATTCAATCCACTGACAGCACGTCAACCCCGGTATACCACATCGATCCAATTCACTCTATTCCTTGCCCTCCTTTCACCCTCCTGCATGTTCAGGCCCCGATCACACAAAATCTTTTTCACTCCATCTTTCCACCTCCAATTTGGTCTCCCACTTCTCCTCGTTCCCTCCACCTCCGACACATATATCCTCTTGGTGAATCTTTCCTCACTCATTCTCTCCATGTGCCCAAACCATTTCAAAACACCCTCTTCTGCTCTCTCAACCATGCTCTTTTTATTTCCACACATCTCTCTTAACCTTACGTTACTTACTCGATCAAACCACCTCACACCACACATTGTCCTCAGACATCTCATTTCCAGCACATCCACCCTCCTGTGCACAACTCTATCCATAGCCCACGCCTCGCAACCAAACAGCATTGTTGGAACCACTATTCTTCAAACATACCCATTTTTGCTTTCCGAGATAATGTTCTTGACTTCCACACATTCTTCAAAGCTCCCAGAATTTTCGCCCCCTCCCCCACCCTATGATCCACTTCCGCTTCCATGGTTCCATCCGCTGCCAGATCCACTCCCAGATATCTAAAACACTTTACTTCCTCCAGTTTTTCTCCATTCAGACTTACCTCCCAATTGACTTGACCCTCAACCCTACTGTACCTAATAACCTTGCTCTTATTCACATATATATACATATATATACACATGGACATATACATACACAGACATGTACATAATTCATACTAACTGCCTTTATTCATTCCCATCGTTACCCTGCTGCACATGAAATAACAACCCCCTCCCTCCGCATGTGCGCGAGGTAGCGCGAGGGAAAGACAACAAAGGCCACATTCGTTCACACTCAGTCTCTAGCTGTCATGTATAATGCACTGAAACCACAGCTCCCGTTCCACATCCAGGTCCCACAGAACTTTCCATGGTTTACCCCAAAAGGTTCACATGCCCTGGTTCACTCTATTGACAGCACATCGATCCCGGTATACCACATTGTTCCAATTCACTCTATTCCTTGCACGCCTTTCACCCTCCTGCATATTCAGGCCCCGATCACTCAAAATCTTTTTCACTCCATCTTTCCACCTCCAATTTGGTCTCCCACTTCTCCTCGTTCCCTCCACCTCTGACACATATATCCTCTTTGTCAATCTTTCCTCACTCATTTTCTCCATGTGACCAAACCATTCCAAAACACCCTCTTCTGCTCTCTCAACCACACACTTTTTATTACCACACATCTCTCTTACCCTCTTATTACGTACTCGATTAAACCATCTCACACCACATGTTGTCAAACATCTCATTTCCAGCATATCCACCCTCCTCTGCACAACTCTATCTATAGCCTACGCCTCGAAATCATATAACATTGTTGGAACCATTATACCTTCAAACATACCCATTTTTGCTTTCCGAGATAATGTTCTCGACTTCCACACATTCCTCAACGCTCCCAGAACTTTCGCCCCCTCCCCCACCCTATGATTCACTTCCTCCTCCATGGTTCAATCCGCTGCCAGATCCACTCCCAGATATCTAAAACACTCTACTTCCTCCAGTTTTTCTCCATTCAAACTTACCTTCCAATTGACTTGACCCTCAGCCCTACTGTACCTAATAACATTGCTCTTATTCACATTTACTCTCAGCTATCTTCTTTCACATAATTTACCAAACTCAGTCACCAGCTTCTGCAGTTTCTCACACGAATCAGCCACCAGCGCTGTATCATCAGCGAACAACAACTGACTCACTTCCCAAGCTCTCTCATCCACAACAGACTGCATACTTGCCCCTCTGTCTGAAACTCTTGCATTCCCCTCCCTAACAACCCCATCCTTAAACAAATTAAACAACCATGGAGACATCACACAACCCTGCCGCAAACCTACATTCACTGAGAACCAATCACTTTTCTCTCTTCCTACACTTACACAAGCCTTACATCCTTGATAAAAACTTTTCACTGCTTCTAACAACTTGCCCCCCACACCATATATTCTTAATACCTTCCACAGAGCACCTCTGTCAACTCTATCATATGCCATCTCCAGATCCATAAATGCTACATACAATTCCATTTGCTTTTCTAAGTATTTCTCACATACATTCTTCAAAGCAAACACCTGATCCACACATCCTCTACCACTTCTGAAACCACACTGCTCTTCCCCAATCTGATGCTCTGTACATGCCTTCACCCTCTCAATCAATACCCTCCCATATAATTTACCAGGAATACTCAACAAACTTATACCTCTGTAATTTTAGCACTCACTTTTATCCCCTTTGCCTTTGTACAGTGGCACTATGCAAGCATTCCTCCAATCCTCAGGCACCTCACCATGAGTCATACATACGTTAGATAACCTTACCAACCAGTCAACAATACAGTCACCCCCTTTTTTAATAAATTCCACTGCAATACCTTTCAAACCCGCTGCCTTTCTGGCTTTCATCTTCCGCAAAGCTTTTACAACCTCTTCTCAGTTTACCAAATCATTCTCCCTAACCCTCTCACTTGGTACACCACCTCGACCAAACCACCCTATATCTGCCACTCTATCATCAAACACATTCAACAAACCTTCAAAATACTCACTCCATCTCCTTCTCACGTCACCACCATTTGTTATCACCTCCCCATTAGCCCCCTTCACTGAAGTTACCATTTGTTCCCTTGTCTTATGCACTTTATTTACCTCCTTCCAAAACACCTTTTTATTCTCCCTAAAATTCAATGATACTCTCTTAACCCAGCTCTCATTTGCCCTCTTTTTCACCTCTTGCACCTTTCTCTTGACCTCCTGCCTCTTTCTTTTATACATCTCCCAGTCATTTGCAGTATTTCCCTGCAAAAATCGTCCAAATGCCACTCTCTTCTCTTTCACTAATAATCTTACTTCTTCATCCCACCACTCACTACCCTTTCTAATCTGCCCACCTCCCTCGCTTCTCTTCCCACAAGCATCTTTTGCGCAAGCCATCACTGCTTCCCTAAATTCATCCCATTCCTTCCCCAATCCCCTTACGTCGTTTGTTCTCACCTTTTTCCATTCTGTACTCAGTCTCTCCTGGTACTTCCTCACACAAGTCTCCTTCCCAAGCTCACTTACTCTCACCACTCTCTTCACCCCAACATTCTCTCTTCTTTTCTGAAAACCTCTACAAATCTTCACCTTCGTCTCCACAAGATGATGATCAGACATCCCTCCAGTTGCACCTCTCAGCACATTGATAGCTAAAAGTCTCTCTTTTGCGTGCCTATCAATTAACACGTAATCCAATAATGCTCTCAGGCCATCTCTCCTACTTACATATGTATACTTTTGTATATCTCTCTTTTTCAACCAGGTATTCCCAATCACCAGTCCTTTTTCAGCACATAAATATACAAGCTCTTCACCATTTCCATTTACAACACTGAACACCCCATGTACACCAATTATTCCTCAACTGCTACATTACTCACCTTTGTATTTAGATCACTCATCACTATAACCTGGTCTTGTGCATCAAAACTACTAACACACTCACTCAGCTTCTCCCAAAACACCTTCCTCTCATGATCTTTCTTCTCATGCCCAGGTGCATATGCACCAATAATCACCCATCTCTCTCCATCAACTTTCAGTTTTACCCATATCAATCTAGAGTTTACTTTCTTACACTTTATTACATACTCTCACCACTCTTGTTTCAGGAGTAGTGCTACTCCTTCCCTTGCTCTCGTCCTCTCACTAACCCCTGACTTTACTCCCAAGACATTCCCAAACCACTTTTCCCCTTTACCCTTCAGCTTCGTTTCACTCAGAGCCAAAACATCCAGGTTTCTTTCCTCAAACATGCTACCTATCTCTCCTTTTTTCTCACACATTTAGACACTCCAATCTGAGCCTTTGAGGAGGATGAGCACTCCCTGCATGACTCCTTCTTCTGTTTCCCCTTTTAGAAAGTTAAAATTTCAATGTATACATACATATACATACACAGACATATACATATATAAACATGTACATATTCATACTTGCTGCCTTTATCCATTTCTGTCGCCACCCCACCACACATGAAAGGTACCGCCTCTCCCACCACGTGCAAGTGACGTAGTGGTTGGAAAGACAACAAAGGGTACATTCGTTCACACTCAGTCTCTAGCTGTCATGTGTAATGCACTGAAACCACAGCTCCCTTTCCACATCAGCCCCACAAAACTTTCCATGGTTTACCCCAGACGCTTCACATGCCCTGGTTCAATCCATTGACAGCACGTCGACCCCAGTATACCAAAGAACCTTCACCCCCTCCCCCACCCTGTGACTCACTTCCGCTTCCATGGTTCCATCCGCTGCTAAATCCTCTCCCAGATATCTAGAATACTTCACTCCCTCCAGTTTTCCTCCATTCAGACGTACCTCCCAATTGACTTGTCCCTCAACCCTACTAAACCAAATAATCTTGCTCTTATTCATATTTACTCTCAGCTTTCTTCTTTCACACTCTTTACCAAACTCAATCACCAGCTTCTGCAGTTTCTTGCATGAATCAGCCACCATTGCCGTATCATCAGCGAACAACAACTGACTCACTTCCCAAGCCCTCTCATCAACAACAGACTGCATACTTGCCCCTCTCTCCAAAACTCATGCATTCACCTCCCTAAGAACCCCATCCATAAACAAATCAAACAACTGTGGAGACATCACGCACCCTTGCCACAAACTGCCATTCACTTTCCTCTCTTCCTTCTCAAATACATGCCTTACATCCTCGATAAAAACTTTTCACTGCTTCTAGCAACTTGCCTCCCACACCATATACTCTTGATACCTTCCACAGAGCATCTCTATCAATTCTATCTTATGCCTTCTCCAGATCCATAAATTCTACATACAAATCCATTGCAAACACCTGATCCACACATTCCAAAGCAAACACCTGATCCACACATTCTCTACCACTTCTGAAACCAGGCTGCTCTTCTTCAGTCTGATGCTCTGCACATGCCTTCACCCTCTCTGTCAGTACCCTTCCATATAATTTCCCAGGAATACTCAACAAACTTATACCTCTGTAATTTGAACACTCACCTTTATCCCCTTTGCCTTTGTACAATGGCACTATGCATGCATTCCGCCAAACCCCAGGCACTTCACCATTATCCATACACACACTGAATATGTTATTCAACCAGTGAACAACACAGTCACCCCGTTTTTTAATATATTCCACTACAATAACATCCTAACCCGCCGCTTTGCCGGTTTTCATCTCCGCAAAGCTTTCACTACCTCTTCTCTGTTTACCAAACCATTCTCCCTAACCCTGTCACTTTGCACGCCACCTCGACCAAAACACCCTATATCTGCCACTCTATCGTCAAACACAGTCATCAAACCTTCAAAATACTCACTTCATCTCCTGACTTCACCACTACTTGTTATTGCCTCCCCATTAGCCCCCTTCGCCAATGTTCCCATTTGTTCTCTTGTCTTACACACTTTATTTATCTCCTTCCAAATCATCTTTTTATTCTCCCTAATATTTAACAATACTCTCTCACCCCAACTCTCATTTGCTCTTTTTTTTTTACCTTTTACACCTTTCTCTTGACCTCCTGCCTCTTTCTTTTATGCATCTCCCAGTCATTTGCACTATTTCCCTGCAAAAATTGTCCAAATACCTGTCTCTCCCCTTTCACTAATAATCTTACTTCTTCATCCCACCACTCAGTATCCTTTCTGATCTGCCCACCTCCCACCTTTTTCCTGCCAAAGGCATCTTTTGTGCAAGCCATCACTGCTTCCTTGAATACATCCCATTCCTCATCCACTCCCTTTGCACCAAAGACTTCCTTTGCTCTCACCTTTTTTCATTCTGCACTCAATCTCACAAAAGTCTCCTTCCCAAGCTCACTTCTCACCACTCTCTTCACCCCAACATTCTCTCTTTTCTGAAAACCTCTACAAATCTTCACCTTTGCCTCTGTAAGATAATGATCAGACATCCCTCCTGTTGCCCTTCTCAGCACATTAACATCCAAAAGTCTCTCTTTCACTTGCCTATTATTTAACTCATAATCCAATAATGCTCTCTGGCCAACTCTCCTACTTTCATATGTATACTTATGTATATCTCTTTTTTAAACCAGGTATTCCCAATTACCAGTCCTTTTTTAGCACACAAATCTACAAGCTCTTCAGCATTTCCATTTACAACACTGAATACCCTATGGACACCAGTTATTCCTTCAACTGCCACATTACTCACCTTTGCATTCAAATCACCCATGAATCACAGCTACCAACACACTCACTCAGCTGCTCCCAAAACACCTACCTCTCATGATCTTTATTCTCATGACCAGGTGCATAGGCATCAATAATCACCCATCTCTTTCCATCCACTTTCAGTTTTACCCATATCAATCTAGAGTTTACTTTCCTACACTCCATCACATACTCCCGCAACTCCTGTTTCAGGAGTAGTGCTACTCCTTTGCTTTTGTCCTTATACATTTACAGATATATATTTTTTTCACATATATTCACCATTTCCCACATTAGCAGGTATTGTCAAGAACAGATGACCGAGCTTTAGAGGGGAAAATCCTCACTTAGCCCTCTTCTCTCTTTCTTTTTTAGGAAAAGAATTTTATTTCATTTGCTGCAACTTACTTTCAAAAGCATGGCATAACAAAATAGCACGATGTAATGCTGGATGTTCCTTCAAAATTGATGTATAGTAATGCACCAATCATATCTGCAGATATGTACATGGGAGATACTTATGAGTATAATCTTTGAATTACCGCTAAAGTATTCTCCACTGTGATGCTCTGGAAAGTTGCATTTAATTACTAGATGTTTACATTTTCAGAATCTTGAAAGTCAGTAACAGCAATCTTTCTTGCTTATTTTAAGATGTATTATTCTAAAGGAACTGTTGGGCTGGAGAGTGTTCAGTATGTCTTATATTTAATTTTTGTCAGATCTTTTATATTAGGTGCTCAGTGTGAGGTATCAGCACATGAGCTTTGCAAGTTAGCTGCTTGATATAAAGATAATCCTTGGCTTTGATTTTGCAAAGTGTGTGTTTTAGAACAGGCAGTCAGTGGAGGTCTGTGGCTGAGGTAAAATTCCTCTTGCTTTACTGGGAGGTCCTGTTTTCCTTTTATCACTGAATTATTTTAAGTTTTGTTTGGTTGCATTTATCTTTGTAAATTAAGCTCTTGGTATATTAGAGTATTGTGGCAAGGTTAGAAAGACTTATAAATATTTTTTCTTTTCTAACTTTATGGAGCTTCCTTGAAGGCAAACATTGCCTGTTAGTCACTCTTTTTCATTTTTCTCACGTTTCTGGACAGGAATTGTATAATGTTTCATGGTAAGGAAAGTGACCTGAAGTTGCCCTTTGTTGGGGGATTGTGATGTTAGGAAAAATTCCATTTACATCCTTATCAAAGAATTGTCCTCTCTATCCAGTCATTTAGTGTGGTCTGGTGGGCATTGTACTGTCATTTTTAGGCTTACCATATAATTTATAAACTGAAGCAATATTTGGGTAGGACATGAGGAATTTATGTTTTCACTTTTCCCAAGGTAGGCCAGAATAAGTCTTTAAAAACTGTTTTTCTGTTTGATGTCTTTGATTGCATTTATATCTCATCTGTGTTTACACTTGTATCTCACCTGTGTTTGCAGTGATATCTCACTATGTTTGCAGTGATATCTCACCTGAGAAGTTGGGAAAAATTCCATTTACATCCTTATCTAAGAATTTTTCGTTTGTATCCAATCATTTAGTGTGGTGTGGTGGGCATCATACTATCATTTTTGGGCATACTATATGGATTATAAACTGAAGCAATATTTGGACAGGACATGTGAAACTTACCTCCTCACTTTGCCTTCGGTGGGCCAGAGTAAATCATTTAATAATATATTTCTGTTTGATGTCTGTGTTTACAGTGACATCTCACCTATGTTTGCAGTGATATCTTACCTGTTTTTGCAGATATCTCACCTAAGAATTTTCAAGTCACATGATGTATTGAAAAGCACTGATTGCTTGGGATGATGACCAAAATAAGGAAAAGCTTAAATAAACTGTCAGATTTCTTACATGTGACATAATACATTTATGATGAACATGATTATAAGATTTAGGTAACTTACATTTATAATTGTGAATAACAAAGATCATCTTTTTCTTTCACCAGGAAGTTGTTGAAGGCATGGAAGCTATTGGTCATAAAACCAAGATGTTTGGTGTGGGAGGTTCAGTGATCTGTGCAATTGCTGTTGAAAGTAATGGGACAATCTATGCCAACTCTGATTTTAGAAAAGCTGGAGAAGTTGATGGAATTTAATGTCTTTTTTTTTTAGCCTATTTTGTTAGTCTTTTTTAAAAATTTAAATCATTGCAGACCAAAAAATTTAATTCAGTATTTTAACATCACATTAATAATGAATTGATGTAATTTTGAATGAAGTTTTATATCTAATTTTAATTCAAAAATATATTTTCAAAGCCAAATTGTAACATCTTTAGTTTTTAACTGTTATTCTCTAAGCTTCGTAATAAACGTAAATTATGCATAAAATGGGTGTTTTTTAAATTCACTGTCATAGATTGCAAATTATATGAGATGTTATTTATTCATTTATTATACTTAGTCACTGTCTCCCATATTAGTGCTAAGGTAGCACAAGGAGACAGATGAAAGAATGGCCCAACCCACCCACGTACACATTTATATGCATAAACGCCCACGCATGCACATATGCATAGCTATACATTTCAACATATACATACACAGACATATACATATATGCACATGTACTTATCCATACTTGCTGCCTTCATCCATTCCCATCGCCATCCTGCCACACATGAAATGGCACTCCCCTCCCCCTGCGCGCACGAGGTAGCACTAGGAAAAGACAACAAAGGCCACATTCGTTCACACTCAGTCTCTAGCTGTCCTGTATAATGCACCGAAACCGCAGCTCCCTTTCCACATCCAGGCCACACAAAACTTTCCATGGTTTACCCCAGACGCTTCACATGCGATGGTTAAATCCATTGACAGCACATCGACCCTGGTATACCACATCATTCCAATTCGCTCTATTCCTTGCACGCCTTTCACCCACCTGCATGCTCAGGCCCCACAAAACTCTCCATGGTTTACCCCAGACACTTCACATGCCCTGGTTAAATCCATTGACAGCGCGTTGACCCTGGTATACCACATCATTCCAATTCACTCTATTCCTTGCACGCTTTTCACCCACTTGGATGCTCAGGCCCCAGTCACTCAAAATCTTTTTCACTCCTTCCATCCACCTCCAATTTGGTCTCCCACCTCTTGTTCCCTCCACCTCTGACACATATATCCTTCTTGTCAATCTTTCCTCACTCACTCTCTCCATGTGACCAAACCATTTCATTATACCCTCTTCTGCTCTCTCAACCACACTCTTTTTATTACCACCCATCTCTCTTATTCTTTCATTACGTTCTCAACCAAACTACCTCACACCACATATTGTCATCAAACATCTCATTTCCAACACATTCACCCTCCTCTGCACAACCCTATCTATAGCCCATGCTTCGCATCCATATAACATTGTTGGAACCACTATTCCTTCAAACATACCCATTTTTGCTCTCCGAGATATCGTTCTCACCTTCCATACATTCTTCAAAGCTCCCAGAACCTTCGCTTCCTCCCCCACCTTGTGACTCACTTCCGCTTCCATGGTTTCATCAGCTGTTAAATCCATTCCCAGATAACTAAAACACTTCACTACCTCCAGTTTTTCTCCATTCAAACTTATCTTCAAATTTACTTGTCCCTTGACCCTACCAAACCTAATAACCTTGCTCTAATGAACATTTAATCTCAGCTTTCTTCTCTCACACGTTTACCAAACTCAGTCACCAACTTCTGCAGTTTCTCACTCGAATCAGCCACCAGTGCTGTATCATCAGTGAACAACAACTGACTCACTTCCCAAGCTCTTTCATCTACAACAGACTGCATAGTTGCCCCTCTCTCCAAAACTCTTGCATTCACCTCCCTAAGATCCCCATCCATAAACAAATTAAACAACCATGAAGACATCACGCATTTTGCCGCAAACTGACATTCACTGGGAAAATATAACTTTCCTATCTTCCTCTCGCACATATGCTTTACATCCCTGATAAAAACTTTTCACTGCTTCTAGCAACTTGTCTCCCACACCATATGCTCTTGATACCTTCCACAGAGCATCTCTATCAACTCTGTATCATATGACTTTTCCAGATCCATAAATGCTACACACAAATCCATCTGTTTTTTCTAAGTATTTCTCACATTCATTCTTCAAAGCAAACACCTGGTCCACACATCCTCTACTACTTCTGAAACCACAATGCTCTTCTCCAATCTGATGCTCTGTACATGCCTTTACCCTCTCACTCAATACCCTCCCATATAATTTCCCAGGAATATTGTACAAACTTATGCCTCTGTAATTTGAACTCTCACCTTTATCCCCTTTGCCTTTTTACAGTGGCACTATGCATGAATTCCGCCCATCCTCAGGCACTTCACCATGAACCATACATACACTGACTATCTTTACCAGCCAGTCAATAACATAGTCACCCCTTTTCTGAAAAGATTCCACTGCAATGCCATCCAAACCCGCCGCCTTGCTGGATTTCATCTTCTGCAAAGCTTTCACTACCTCTTCTCTGTTTACCAAACCATTCTCCCTAACCCTCTCACTTTGCACACCACCTCTACCAAAACACCCTATATCTGCCATCTATCATCAAACACATTTAACAAGCCTTCAAAATACTCACTCCATCTCCTTCTCACTTTACCACTTATTTTTATTACCTCCCCAATAGCCCCCTTCACCAATGTTCCCATTTGTTCTCACCTTGATTGATAGGTGCATGAAAGAGAGACTTTTGGATGCTTATGTGCTGAGAGGGGCTACTTGAGGGATGTCCGATCATTATCTTGTGAAGGTGAAGATTTTTAGTGGTTTTCAGAAAAAAAGAGAGAATGTTGGGGTTAAGAGAGTGATGAGAGTAAGTGAGTTTGGAAAGGAGACTTGTGAGAAAGTACCAGGTGAGATTGAGTGCAGAATGGAAAAAAGTGAGAGCAAATGATGTAAGGGAAGTTGGGAAGGAATGGGATGTATTTTGGGAAGCAGTGATGGCTTGTGCAAAAGATGCTTGTGGCATGAGAAAGGTGGGAGGTGCGCAGAATAGAAAGGGTAGTGAGTGGTGGGGTGAAGAAGTAAGATTGTTAGTGAAAGAGAAGAGAGAGGCGTTTGGACGATTTTTGCAGGGAGGTAATGCGAATGACTAGGAGATGTATAAAAGAAAGAGGCAGGAGGTCAAGAGAAAGGTGCAAGAAGTGAAAAAGAGGGCAAATGAGAGCTGGGGTGAGAGAGTATCACTGAATTTTAAGAAGAATAAAAAGATGTTTTGAAAGGAGGTAAATAAAGTGCATAAGATGTTATTTATTTATTTATTTATTTTGCTTTGTTGCTGTTTCCCACGTTAGCAAGGTAACGCAAGGAAACGGACGAAAGAATGGCCCAACCCACCCTCATACTTATGTATATACATACACGTCCACACACGCAAATATACATACCTATACATCTCAACGTTTATACACACATAGACATATTTATATATACACATGTACATAATTCATACTGTCTGCCTTTATTCATTCCCATCGCCACCTCGCCATGCATGAAATAACAACCCCCTCCCCCCTCATGTGTGCGAGGTAGTGCTAGAAAAAGACAACAAAGGCCCCATTCATTCACATTCAGTCTCTAGCTGTCATGTAATAATGCATAAGATGTAAGATGTATATATGAATTTATCACAATGAGATCCCTAAACCCTGATATTTGTGGCAGCATTGTCTACATTCTAATTGATAAGCTTTTTATATTGCTTGTTTTAGTTAGATTTGTGTGTTTACATCATAGCAGTTGCTGCTCTCTTCCAATCAGTTATGTGTTTCTCCTCACAGCAGTTACTGCTCTCTTCCAACCAGACATGTATTATATCTTACAGCAGTTGCTGCTTTTTTCCAAACAGTCGTGTGTTTCCTTCACAGCAGTTGCTGCTTTCTTCCAGCCAGTCATATGTTTTCCTTAGCAGTTACTGCTCTCTTCCAACCACTCAGCAGTTACTGTTCTTTTCCAAACAGTCATGTGTTTTCCTTACAGTATTTGCACCATTCTTCCAACCACTTATGTATTCCAGACGATTGTATAGAACTCTTCAAAGAACATAGGTACTGTGATTATCATGATAAGTAGTACCACTAATCACTTTTCAATCAAGAGAGTTTTGTGCATGTCTCTTGAAGACCTGGGAGATCCCAAAGGTGTACCCTCAAGTATGAGGCTTTTTATGTAGCAAGTTATACAAAGTACTCCTTTGTAGTAAGCAATGCACTTTGCTAAACAGGTATTCATTCTTACTATTTCCATTACAATTATGATAAGGTATAGATATTATGTATGTTCAGTGGTAATTGAATCAGACCTACAACAGGAGAAGTAAATTTCATTCTTCTCATCCAAGTAAGAAGAAGTTTTACTTGTTTTGGCTTAAAAAATGACCTCCATCTAGCTATTCTAAAAGAGCACTTTACCCAGAACTGTACAACTTTCACTTTAGAATCACAAATGAACTATATTGTTACACTATAAACTAGGACCCTCAGATGTAATGTTTCATGTATGCTTTCACTTTATTCAATAGAAGATTAGCAAGTGATGACTGGTTGTATTTACCTAGCTTAAACTAAGATGGACATCACAGACTGTTTTTATGGAACAAAATATACTTTCTTTGTGTATATTGCTATGCTTAGGATTTGAAATTTTGAAGATATTACTATACATCCCAGATATAGTGCTACTGTAGAAAGTTTCCTCTGATTTCAAGCAGTTATTATGGAATATGGGGATACTGATTTGGTTTGGTAAACAGAGATGAGGTAGTGAAAGCTTTGCGGAAGATGAAAGCTGGCAAGGCACCGAAACCACAGCTCCCTTTCCACATTCAGGCCCCACAAAACTTTCCATGGTTTACCCCAGACACTTCACATGCCCTGGTTCAATCCATTAACAGCACGTCAACCCCGGTATACCAAATCGTTCCAAATCACTCTATTCCTTGCATGCTTTTCACCCTCCTGTATGTTCAAGCCCCGATCGCTCAAAATTTTTTTCACTCCATCCTTCCACCTCCAATTTGGTCTCCCACTTCTCCTCGTTCCCTATACCTCTGACACATATACATCCTCTTTGTCTATCTTTCCTTACTCATTCTCTCCATGTGACCAAACCATTTCAATACACCCTCTTATGCTCTCTCAACCACACTTTTTATTACCACACATCTCTCTTACCCTTTCATTACTCAATCAAACCACCTCACATCACATCTTGTTCTCAAATATGAATATATATTATTATTATTATTATTATTATTATTATTATTATTATTATTATTATTATTATTATTTTTATTATCATTATTATTATTATTATTATTTTTTTTTTTTTTTTTATACTTTGTCGCTGTCTCCCGCGTTTGCGAGGTAGCGCAAGGAAACAGACGAAAGAAATGGCCCAACCCCCCCCATACACATGTACATACACACGTCCACACACGCAAATATACATACCTACACAGCTTTCCTTGGTTTACCCCGGACGCTTCACATGCCTTGATTCAATCCACTGACAGCACGTCAACCCCTGTATACCACATCGCTCCAACTCACTCTATTCCTTGCCCTCCTTTCACCCTCCTGCATGTTCAGGCCCCGATCACACAAAATCCTTTTCACTCCATCTTTCCACCTCCAATTTGGTCTCCCTCTTCTCCTCGTTCCCTCCACCTCCGACACATATATCCTCTTGGTCAATCTTTCCTCACTCATTCTCTCCATGTGCCCAAACCATTTCAAAACACCCTCTTCTGCTCTCTCAACCACGCTCTTTTTATTTCCACACATCTCTCTTACCCTTACGTTACTCACTCGATCAAACCACCTCACACCACACATTGTCCTCAAACATCTCATTTCCAGCACATCCATCCTCCTGCGCACAACTATCCATAGCCCACGCCTCGCAACCATACAACATTGTTGGAACTACTATTCCTTCAAACATACCCATTTTTGCTTTCCGGGATAATGTTCTCGACTTCCACACATTTTTCAAGGCTCCCAAAATTTTCGCCCCCTCCCCCACCCTATGATCCACTTCCACTTCCATGGTTCCATCCGCTGACAGATCCACTCCCAGATATCTAAAACACTTTACTTCCTCCAGTTTTTCTCCATTCAAACTCACCTCCCAATTGACTTGACCCTCAACCCTACTGTACCTAATAACCTTGCTCTTATTCACATTTACTCTTAACTTTCTTCTTCCACACACTTTACCAAACTCCGTCACCAGCTTCTGCAGTTTCTCACATGAATCCGCCACCAGCGCTGTATCATCAGCGAACAACAACTGACTCACTTCCCAAGCTCTCTCATCCCCAACAGACTTCATATTATTATTATTATTATTATTATTCATTTATATTTATTTTGCTTTGTCGCTGTCTCCCGCGTTTGCGAGGTAGCACAAGGAAACAGACGAAAGAAATGGCCCAACCCACCCCCATACACATGTATATACATACACGTCCACACACGCAAATATATACACCTATACATCTCAATGTACACATATATATACATATACACACTCACACACATACATATATACCCATGCACACAATTCACACTGTCTGTCTTTATTCATTCCCATCGCCACCTCACTACACATGGAATACCATCCCCCTCCCCCCTCATGTGTGCAAGGTAGCGCTAGGAAAAGACAACAAAGGCCCCATTCGTTCACACTCAGTCTCTAGCTGTCATGCAATAATGCCCGAAACCACAGCTCCCTTTCCACAACCAGGCCCTACACAACTTTCCATGGTTTACCCCAGACGCTTCACATGCCCTGATTCAATCCACTGACAGCACGTCAACCCTGGTATACCACATCGATCCAATTCACTCTATTCCTTGCCCGCCTTTCACCCTCCTGCATGTTCAGGCCCCGATCACTCAAAATCTTTTTCACTCCATCTTTCCACCTCCAATTTGGTCTCCCACTTCTCCTCGTTCCCTCCACCTCCCATATATCCTCTTGGTCAATCTTTCCTCACTCATTCTCTCCATGTGCCCAGACCATTTCAAAACACCCTCTTCTGCTCTCTCAACCAAGCTCTTTTTATTTCCACACATCTCTCTTACCCTTACATTACTTACTCGATCAGACCACCTCACACCACACATTGTCCTCAGACATCTCATTTCCAGCACATCCACCCTCCTGTGCACAACTCTATCCATAGCCCACGCCTCGCAACCATACAACATTGTTGGAACCACTATTCCTTCAAACATACCCATTTTTGCTTTCCGAGATAATGTTCTCGACTTCCAAACATTCTTCAAGGCTCCCAGGATTTTCGCCCCCTCCCTCACCCTATGATTCACTTCCGCTTCCATGATTCCATCCGCTGCCAGATCCACTCCCAGATATCTAAAACACTTTACTTCCTCCAGTTTTGCTCCATTCAAACTTACCTCCAAATTGACTTGACCCTCAACCCTACTGTACCTAATAACCTTGCTCTTATTCACATTTACTCTTAACTTTCTTCTTTCACACACTTTACCAAACTCAGTCACCAGCTTCTGCAGTTTCTCACATGAATCAGCCACCAGCGCTGTATCATCAGCAAACAACAACTGACTCACTTCCCAAGCTCTCTCATGATTCATACTTGCTGCCTTTATTCATTCCCGTAGCCATTCCGCCACACATGAAATGATAACCCCCTCTCCCTGCATGTGCACGAGGTAGCGCTAGGAAAAGACAACAAAAGCCACATTTGTTCACACTCACTCTCTAGCTGTCATGATGCACCAAAACCACAGCTCCCTTTCCACATCCGGGCCCCACAAAACTTTCCCTGGTTTACCCCAGACGCTTCACATGCCCTGCATGTTCAGGCCCTGATCGCTCAAAATCTTTTTCACTCCATCCTTCCACTTCGAATTTGGTCTCCCACTTCTCCTCGTTCCCTCCACCTCTGACACATATATCCTGTTTGTCTATCTTTCCTCAATCATTCTCTCCATGTGACCAAACCATTTCAAAACACCCCCTTCTGCTCTATCAACCACTCTCTTTTTATTACCACCTCACACCACATATTCTCCTCAAACATCTCATTTCCAACACATCCACCCTCCTCCGCGCAACTCTATCTATAGCTCATGCCTCACAACCATATAACATTGTTGGAACCACTATTCCTTCAAACATACTCATTTTTACTCTCTGAGATAATATTCTCACCTTCCACACATTTTTCAACGCTCCCAGAACTTTTGCCCCCTCCCCCACCCAGTGACTCACTTCCACTTGCATGGTTCCATCCGCTGCCAACTCCACTCCCAGATATCTGGAACACTTCACTTCCTCCAGTTTTTCTTCATTCAAAATTACCTCCCAGTTGACTTGTCCTTCAACCCTACTGTACCTAATAATCTTGCTCTTATTCATATTTACTCTCGGCTTTCTTCTTTCACACACTTTACCAAACTCAGTCACAAGCTTTAGCAGTTTCTCACCCAAATCAGCCACCAGCGCTGTATCATCAGCGAACAACAACTGACTCACTTCCCAAGCTCTCTCCTCCACAACAGGACTGCATACTTGCCCCTCTCTCCAAAACTCTTGCATTCATCTCCCTAACATCCCCATCCATAAACAAATTAAACAACCATGGAGACATCACACATCCCTGCCGCAAACTGCCATTCACTGAGAACCAATCACTTACCTCTCTTCCTACTCATACACATGCCTTACATCCTCAATAAAAACTTTTCACTGCTTCTAACAACTTGCCTCCTACACCATATATTCTTAATACCTTCCACAGAGCATCTCTATCAACTCTATCATATGCCTTCTCCAGATCCATAAATGCTACATACAAATCCATTTGCTTTTCTAAGTATTTCTCACATACATTCTTCAAAGCAAACACCTGATCCACACATCCTCTACCACTTCTGAAACCACACTGTTCTTCCCCAATCTGATGCTCTGTACATGTCTTCACCCTCTGAATCGATACCCTCCCATATAATTTCCCAGGAATACTCAACAAACTTATACCTCTGTAATTTGGGCACTCACATACACAGACATATACATATATTCACATGTAATAATGCACACTTTCTGCCTTTATTCATTCCTGTCACCACCCTACCAAACATGAAATGACAACCCCCTCTCCCCACATGTGTGCGAGGTAGCACTATGAAAAGATAACAAAGACCACATTTGTTCACACTCAGTCTCTAGCTGTCATGTATAATGCACCGAAACCATAGCTCCCTTTTCACATGTATATGTCTGTGTGTGTATACATATGTATACGTTGAGATGTATAGGTATGTATATTTGCATGTGTGGACGTGTATGTATATACATATGTATGTGAGTGGGTTGGGCCATTCTTTCATCTGTTTCCTTGCGCTCCCTCGCTAACGCGGGAGACAGCGACAAAGCAAAATAAATGAAATAAAAGTAAATATACCTACACAGCTGTGTAGGTATGTATATTTGTGTGTGTGGACATATGTATATACATGTGTATGGGGGGGGGGTTGGGCCATTTCTTTCGTCTGTTTCCTTGCGCTACCTCGCAAACGCGGGAGACAGCGACAAAGTATAATAAAAAGAAAATAAAGATAAAAAGTAAATATATATATAAATATATAGAAATATATATATATATATTTACTTGTGGGAGTATGTGATAGAATGTAAGAAAGTAAATTCTCGATTAATATGGGTAAAACTGAAAGTTGATGGAGAGAGATGGGTGATTATTGGTGCATATGCACCTGGGCATGAGAAGAAAGACCACGAGAGGCAAGTGTTTTGGGAGCAGCTGAATGAGTGTGTTAGTGGTTTTGATGCACGAGACCGGGTTATAGTGATGGGTGATTTGAATGCAAAGGTGAGTAATGTGGCAGTTGAGGGAATAATTGGTATACATGGGGTGTTCAGTGTTGTAAATGGAAATGGTGTAGAGCTTGTAGATTTATGTGCTGAAAAAGGACTGGTGATTGGGAATACCTGGTTTAAAAAGCGAGATATACATAAGTATACGTATGTAAGTAGGAGAGATGGCCAGAGAGCGTTATTGGATTATGTGTTAATTGACAGGCGTGCGAAAGAGAGACTTTTGGATGTTAATGTGCTGAGAGGTGCAACTGGAGGGATGTCTGATCATTATCTTGTGGAGGCTAAGGTGAAGATTTGTATGGGTTTTCAGAAAAGAAGAGCGAATGCTGGGGTGAAGAGGGTGGTGAGAGTAAGTGAGCTTGGGAAGGAGACTTGTGTGAGGAAGTACCAGGAGAGACTGAGTACAGAATGGAAAAAGGTGAGAACAATGGAAGTAAGGGGAGTGGGGAGGAATGGGATGTATTTAGGGAATCAGTGATGGATTGCGCAAAAGATGCTTGTGGCATGAGAAGAGTGGGAGGTGGGTTGATTAGAAAGGGTAGTGAGTGGTGGGATGAAGAAGCAAGATTATTAGTGAAAGAGAAGAGAGAGGCATTTGGATGATTTTTGCAGGGAAAAAATGCAATTGAGTGGGAGATGTATAAAAGAAAGAGACAGGAGGTCAAGAGAAAGGTGCAAGAGGTGAAAAAGAGGGCAAATGAGAGTTGAGGTGAGAGAGTATCATTAAATTTTCGGGAGAATAAAAAGATGTTCTGGAAGGAGGTAAATAAAGTGCGTAAGACAAGGGAGCAAATGGGAACTTCAGTGAAGGGCGCAAATGGGGAGGTGATAACAAGTAGTGGTGATGTGAGGAGATGGAGTGAATATTTTGAAGGTTTGTTGAATGTATTTGATGATAGAGTGGCAGATATAGGGTGTTTTGGTCGAGGTGGTGTGCGAAGTGAGAGGGTTGGGGAAAATGATTTGGTAAACAGAGAAGAGGTAGTAAAAGCTTTGCGGAAGATGAAAGCCGGCAAGGCAGCAGGTTTGGAAGGTATTGCAGTGGAATTTACTAAAAAAGGGGGTGACTGTATTGTTGACTGGTTGGTAAGGTTATTTAATGTATGTATGACTCATGGTGAGGTGCCTGAGGATTGGAGGAATGCTTGCATAGTGCCACTGTACAAAGGCAAAGGGGATAAGAGTGAGTGCTCAAATTACAGAGGTATAAGTTTGTTGAGTATTCCTGGTAAATTATATGGGAGGGTATTGATTGAGAGGGTGAAGGCATGTACAGAGCATCAGATTATGGAAGAGCAGTGTGGTTTCAGAAGTGGTAGAGGATGTGTGGATCAGGTGTTTGCTTTGAAAAATGCATGTGAGAAATACTTAGAAAAGCAAATGGATTTGTATGTAGCATTTATGGATCTGGAGAAGGCATATGATAGAGTTGATAGAGATGCTCTGTGGAAGGTATTAAGAATATATGGTGTGGGAGGCAAGTTGTTAGAAGCAGTGAAAAGTTTTTATCAAGGATGTAAGGCATGTGTACGTGTAGGAAGAGAGGAAAGTGATTGATTCTCAGTGAATGTAGGTTTGCGGCAGGGGTGTGTGATGTCTCCATGGTTGTTTAATTTGTTTATGGATGGGGTTGTTAGGGAGGTGAATGCAAGAGTCCTGGAAAGAGGGGCAAGTATGCAGTCCTGTTGTGGATGAGAGAGCTTGGGAAGTGAGTCAGTTGTTGTTCGCTGATGATACAGCGCTGGTGGCTGATTCATGTGAGAAACTGCAGAAGCTGGTGACTGAGTTTGGTAAAGTGTGTGAAAGAAGAAAGTTAAGAGTAAATGTGAATAAGAGCAAGGTTATTAGGTACAGTAGGGTTGAGGGTCAAGTCAATTGGGAGGTGAGTTTGAATGGAGAAAAACTGGAGGAAGTGAAGTGTTTTAGATATCTGGGAGTGGATCTGGCAGCGGATGGAACCATGGAAGTGGAAGTGGATCATAGGGTGGGGGAGGGGGCGAAAATTCTGGGAGCCTTGAAGAATGTGTGGAAGTCGAGAACATTATCTCGGAAAGCAAAAATGGGTATGTTTGAAGGAATAGTGGTTCCAACAATGTTGTATGGTTGCGAGGCGTGGGCTATGGATAGAGTTGTGCGCAGGAGGATGGATGTGCTGGAAATGAGATGTTTGAGGACAATGTGTGGTGTGAGGTGGTTTGATCAAGTAAGTAACGTAAGGGTAAGAGAGATGTGTGGAAATAAAAAGAGCATGGTTGAGAGAGCAGAAGAGGGTGTTTTGAAATGGTTTGGGCACATGGAGAGAATGAGTGAGGAAAGATTGACCAAGAGGATATATGTGTCGGAGGTGGAGGGAACGAGGAGAAGAGGGAGACCAAATTGGAGGTGGAGAGATGGAGTGAAAAAGATTTTGTGTGATCGGGGCCTGAACATGCAGGAGGGTGAAAGGAGGGCAAGGAATAGAGTGAATTGGAGCGATGTGGTATACCGGGGTTGATGTGCTGTCAGTGGATTGAATCAGGGCATGTGAAGCATCTGGGGTAAACCATGGAAAGCTGTGTAGGTATGTATATTTGCGTGTGTGGACGTATGTATATACATGTGTATGGGGGTGGGTTGGGCCATTTCTTTCGTCTGTTTCCTTGCGCTACCTCGCAAACGCGGGAGACAGCGACAAAGCAAAAAAAGAAAAAAAAATATATATATATATATATATATATATATATATTTATATATAAACTTTACTTTTGTCAAGAATGAGATGTTACAGCTATTGCAAATTCACTGCCAGACATTATCTCAGTTACATTTACAGATCTCTTTTTCATGTCTTGTTCTACTTTTTTTTTGTCACTAATATACAATAAGGAATGATGGGATGACCATGAGCAGAGATGATTGTGATGGTGTCACAATACTAAGGACACACACACACACACACACACACACACACACATACACACATACACAGAGGAGCAAGGACACGGTACATAGTACAAAATTAAGAGACAGGGCAATGCGAGCGTAAGGCTCTCTCCTCGTAACCCACAATATTTACCCACACAAAACTGACCTTCCAGTATGGCCTACTCATATCACATCTCAGCATAGTTGTTACAGCAAGGAATCAAGACCAGGTCGGTACTGGTGCCATTTGACTCGGGTAGAGTGGTGTCTGCAGAGGTGGAGATGGTGTAGCCACGGCAGGCAGGGAGTCTGGAGACTCCAGATGCGTAGTGCTTACGGTGCTTGGTGCTAAGACCGAGTAGCATGATGTTAGTGGGGGTTTTGTGGTGGTAGTCATACTGTTACTAGACCCGGCTGGTGTGATGTGGTAAGGAGTCTTGATACTCATGCCCATTTGAGTGCTGAAAGTAGGAGTCATTGGTGAAGGCTCACTCTTTGGTACTGGATAAGAAGGAATGAAAGAATGACAAGTTTCTTTCAGTAATTCATCCCAAATTAAGCCTGTATGGGAGAGTAACTGGTGGGACGGTGCAGGAGGGGAGGCCTTGTTAAATATTGATACCATGATAGAATGCCAGCCATCAATGCAATATGTCATAAGAGATATCTTAGTAAGGTCATTTAATATACAGTATCTTGGTCCTTCAGATCTGTTGTGTCTTAGAGAAAGACCTTAGGAGTTTCTTTCTGTAACTCTTAGTTGGCTCAGTTTTCTGTATTGTTTATGATTACATGTATAGCACAAGCCCTAAACAAGCAGGGTTTTAAGGGTTCACCTGATTACCCTAGTCTCATAAACATCTATGATTCGTATCCAGTTTCCCTGGGATGACATGAATACAGGACATTTGATGACCCAAAATGGAAAATGAGAGTTGAGGAATAATACGTAAACGAGTAAAGCATAAAGATCATTATAGTGATACAAAAAAAGGTAATTTATTTAAGTCAGTGTTGTATGCATTCCCTACGGGCAGGGTATACTTTAGAGTAATGGGCAGGACATTCCAAAGCTGTGGGTTGTCATGTGATAGCATCCCTGATTTCAAGGCTTTCATGTTTGTTACACTTAATGGTGGCCATAGTTCTTGCTACAGTATTCTTATCTGAAGCAACACTAATGTTTACATTGTTAAATTAAAGTTGTGTAGCAGGCTGATCATTGGTATAGTGTAGCAGGTTGATCATCAGTATAGTGTAGCAGGCTGATCATTGGCATAGTGTAGCAGGCTGATCACTGGTATAGTGTAGCAGACTGATAAATGGTATAGTTTAGCAGGCTGATCATCAGTATAGTGTAACAGGCTGATCATTGGTAGTGTAGCAGGCTGATCATGGGAAGTGTAGCAGGCTGATCATCAGTATAGTGTAGCAGGTTGATCATCAGTATAGTGGAGCAGGCTGATCATCAGTATTGTGTAGCAGATTGATCATAAGAATAGTGTAGCAGGCTGATCATTGGTGTAGTGTAGCAGGTTGATCATTGGTATAGTGTAGCAGGCTGATCATCAGTATAGTGTAGCAGGCTAATCATTGGTATAGTGTAGCAGGCTGATCATTGGTATAGTGTAGCAGGCTGATCATCAGTATAGTGTAGCAGACATCAATGGTATAGTGTAGCAGGCTGATCATCAGTACAGTGTAGCAGACTGATCATTGGTATAGTGTAGCAGGCTGATCATCAGTATAGTGTAGCAGGTTGACCAGTATAGTGTAGCAGGTTGATCAGTATAGTGTAGCAGGCTGATCATCAGTATAGTGTAGCCGACTGATTATCAGTATGGTGTAACAGGCTGATCATTAATATAGTGTAGTAGGCTGATCAGTATAATGTAACAGGCTGATCATCAGTATAGTGTAGCAGGTTGATCAGTACAGTGTAACGAGCTGATCAGTATAGTGTAGCGGGTTTATCATCAGTATAGTGTAGCAGGCTGATAATCAGTATAGTGTAGCTGGCTGATCATCAGTATAATGTAGCTGGCTGATCATCAGTATAGTGTAGCTGGCTGATCATCAGTATAATGTTGCAGGCTGATCATCAGTATAGTGTAGCAGCCTGATCATTGGTGCTATGTAGTAGGCTGATCATCAGTATGGTGTTGCAGGCTGATCATCAGTACAGTGTAGCAGGCAGATCATCAGAAAGTGTCGGAGGCTGATCATCAGTATAGTGTAGCAAGCTGATCATCAGTATAGTGTAATGGGCTGATAATCAGTATAGTGTAACAAGCTGATCATCAGTATAGTGTAGCAGGCTGATCATCAATATAGTGTTACAGGCTGATCAGTACAGTGTAGCAGGCTGATCATCAGTATATAGTGTAGCAGGCTGATCAGTATGGTGTAGCAGGCTGATTATGAGAATAGTGTAGCAGACTGATCATCAGTATAGTGCAGCAGCCTGATCATTGGTGTTGTGTAGTAGGCTGATCATCAGTATAGTGTAGCAAGTTGATAGTGTAGCCGGCTGATCAGTATAGTGTAGCAGGCTGATAATCTGTATAGTGAAGCAGGCTAATCATTGATGTGCTGTAGCAGGCTGATCATTAGTATAGTGTAGCAGGCTGATCATCAGTATAGTGTAGCAGGTTGATCATCAGTATAGTGTAACAGGCTGATCATTAGTATAGTGTGGCAGGCTGATCAGTATAGTGTAGCAGGCAAATCATCAGTATAGTGTAGCAGGCTGATCATCAGTATAGTGTAGCAGGCTGATCACTGTAGTGTAACAGGCTGATCATCAGTATAGTGTAGCAAGTTGATCTTCAGTATAGTGTAGCAAGCTGATCATCACTATAGTGTAACAGGCTGATCATCACTAGTGTAGCAAGTTGATCATCACTATAGTGTAGCAGGCTGATCAGTATAGTGCAACAGGCTGATCATCTGTATAGTGTAGCAGGCTGACCAGTATAGCGTAGCAGGCTGATCATCAGTATAGTGTAAAAGTCTGATCAGTATAGTGCAACAGGCTGATCATCAGTATAGTGCAGCAGACTGATCATCAGTATAGTGTTGCAGGCTAATCATCAGTACAGTGTAGCAGGCTTATCATCAGTATAGTGTAACAGGCTTATCATCAGTATAGTATAGCAGGCTGATTATCAGTATAGTGTAACAGGCTTATCATCAGTATAGTGCAGCAGACTGATCATCAGTATAGTGTAACAGGCTGATCATCAGTATAGTGTAACAGGCTGATCATCAGTATAGTGTAACAGGCTGATCATCAGTATAGTGTAACAGGCTGATCATCAGTATAGTGTAACAGGCTGATCATCAGTATAGTGCAGCAGACTGATCATCAGTATAGTGTAACAGGCTGATCATCAGTATAGTGCAGCAGACTGATCATCAGTATAGTGTAACAGGCTGATCATCAGTATAGTGTAACAGGCTGATCATCAGTATAGTGCAGCAGACTGATCATCAGTATAGTGCAGCAGACTGATCATCAGTATAGTGCAGCAGACTGATCATCAGTATAGTGTAACAGGCTGATCATCAGTATAGTGTAACAGGCTGATCATCAGTATAGTGCAGCAGACTGATCATCAGTATAGTGTAACAGGCTGATCATCAGTATAGTGCAGCAGACTGATCATCAGTATAGTGCAGCAGACTGATCATCAGTATAGTGCAGCAGACTGATCATCAGTATAGTGTAACAGGCTTATCATCAGTATAGTGCAGCAGACTGATCATCAGTATAGTGTAACAGGCTGATCATCAGTATAGTGCAGCAGACTGATCATCAGTATAGTGTAACAGGCTGATCATCAGTATAGTGCAGCAGACTGATCATCAGTATAGTGTAACAGGCTGATCATCAGTATAGTGTAACAGGCTGATCATCAGTATAGTGTAACAGGCTGATCATCAGTATAGTGTAACAGGCTGATCATCAGTATAGTGTAACAGGCTGATCATCAGTATAGTGTAACAGGCTGATCATCAGTATAGTGCAGCAGACTGATCATCAGTATAGTGTAACAGGCTGATCATCAGTATAGTGTAACAGGCTGATCATCAGTATAGTGCAGCAGACTGATCATCAGTATAGTGCAGCAGACTGATCATCAGTATAGTGTAACAGGCTGATCATCAGTATAGTGTAACAGGCTGATCATCAGTATAGTGTAACAGGCTGATCATCAGTATAGTGTAACAGGCTGATCATCAGTATAGTGTAACAGGCTGATCATCAGTATAGTGTAACAGGCTGATCATCAGTATAGTGTAACAGGCTGATCATCAGTATAGTGTAACAGGCTGATCATCAGTATAGTGTAAAAGTCTGATCAGTATAGTGCAACAGGCTGATCATCAGTATAGTGTAACAGGCTGATCATCAGTATAGTGTAACAGGCTGATCATCAGTATAGTGTAACAGGCTTATCATCAGTATAGTGTAACAGGCTGATCATCAGTATAGTGTAACAGGCTGATCATCAGTATAGTGCAGCAGACTGATCATCAGTATAGTGTAACAGGCTTATCATCAGTATAGTGCAGCAGACTGATCATCAGTATAGTGTAACAGGCTGATCATCAGTATAGTGTAACAGGCTTATCATCAGTATAGTGCAGCAGACTGATCATCAGTATAGTGCAGCAGACTGATCATCAGTATAGTGCAGCAGACTGATCATCAGTATAGTGCAGCAGACTGATCATCAGTATAGTGTAACAGGCTGATCATCAGTATAGTGCAGCAGACTGATCATCAGTATAGTGTAACAGGCTTATCATCAGTATAGTGCAGCAGACTGATCATCAGTATAGTGCAGCAGACTGATCATCAGTATAGTGCAGCAGACTGATCATCAGTATAGTGTAACAGGCTGATCATCAGTATAGTGTAACAGGCTGATCATCAGTATAGTGCAGCAGACTGATCATCAGTATAGTGCAGCAGACTGATCATCAGTATAGTGCAGCAGACTGATCATCAGTATAGTGTAACAGGCTGATCATCAGTATAGTGTAACAGGCTGATCATCAGTATAGTGTAACAGGCTGATCATCAGTATAGTGCAGCAGACTGATCATCAGTATAGTGCAGCAGACTGATCATCAGTATAGTGCAGCAGACTGATCATCAGTATAGTGCAGCAGACTGATCATCAGTATAGTGCAGCAGACTGATCATCAGTATAGTGTAACAGGCTGATCATCAGTATAGTGTAACAGGCTGATCATCAGTATAGTGTAACAGGCTGATCATCAGTATAGTGCAGCAGACTGATCATCAGTATAGTGTAACAGGCTGATCATCAGTATAGTGTAACAGGCTGATCATCAGTATAGTGTAACAGGCTTATCATCAGTATAGTGTAACAGGCTGATCATCAGTATAGTGTAACAGGCTGATCATCAGTATAGTGTAACAGGCTGATCATCAGTATAGTGCAGCAGACTGATCATCAGTATAGTGCAGCAGGCTGATCATCAGTATAGTGCAGCAGACTGATCATCAGTATAGTGTAACAGGCTGATCATCAGTATAGTGCAGCAGACTGATCATCAGTATAGTGCAGCAGACTGATCATCAGTATAGTGCAGCAGACTGATCATCAGTATAGTGTAACAGGCTGATCATCAGTATAGTGCAGCAGACTGATCATCAGTATAGTGCAGCAGACTGATCATCAGTATAGTGCAGCAGACTGATCATCAGTATAGTGCAGCAGACTGATCATCAGTATAGTGCAGCAGACTGATCATCAGTATAGTGTAACAGGCTGATCATCAGTATAGTGTAACAGGCTGATCATCAGTATAGTGCAGCAGACTGATCATCAGTATAGTGTAACAGGCTGATCATCAGTATAGTGCAGCAGACTGATCATCAGTATAGTGCAGCAGACTGATCATCAGTATAGTGCAGCAGACTGATCATCAGTATAGTGCAGCAGACTGATCATCAGTATAGTGCAGCAGACTGATCATCAGTATAGTGCAGCAGACTGATCATCAGTATAGTGTAACAGGCTGATCATCAGTATAGTGCAGCAGACTGATCATCAGTATAGTGCAGCAGACTGATCATCAGTATAGTGCAGCAGACTGATCATCAGTATAGTGTAACAGGCTGATCATCAGTATAGTGCAGCAGACTGATCATCAGTATAGTGCAGCAGACTGATCATCAGTATAGTGTAACAGGCTGATCATCAGTATAGTGCAGCAGACTGATCATCAGTATAGTGCAGCAGACTGATCATCAGTATAGTGTAACAGGCTGATCATCAGTATAGTGTAACAGGCTGATCATCAGTATAGTGTAACAGGCTTATCATCAGTATAGTGTAACAGGCTGATCATCAGTATAGTGCAGCAGACTGATCATCAGTATAGTGCAGCAGACTGATCATCAGTATAGTGTAACAGGCTGATCATCAGTATAGTGCAGCAGACTGATCATCAGTATAGTGCAGCAGACTGATCATCAGTATAGTGCAGCAGACTGATCATCAGTATAGTGTAACAGGCTGATCATCAGTATAGTGCAGCAGACTGATCATCAGTATAGTGCAGCAGACTGATCATCAGTATAGTGCAGCAGACTGATCATCAGTATAGTGTAACAGGCTGATCATCAGTATAGTGTAACAGGCTGATCATCAGTATAGTGCAGCAGACTGATCATCAGTATAGTGCAGCAGACTGATCATCAGTATAGTGTAACAGGCTTATCATCAGTATAGTGCAGCAGACTGATCATCAGTATAGTGTAACAGGCTGATCATCAGTATAGTGCAGCAGACTGATCATCAGTATAGTGTAACAGGCTGATCATCAGTATAGTGTAACAGGCTGATCATCAGTATAGTGCAGCAGACTGATCATCAGTATAGTGTAACAGGCTGATCATCAGTATAGTGCAGCAGACTGATCATCAGTATAGTGTAACAGGCTGATCATCAGTATAGTGCAGCAGACTGATCATCAGTATAGTGTAACAGGCTTATCATCAGTATAGTGTAACAGGCTGATCATCAGTATAGTGCAGCAGACTGATCATCAGTATAGTGCAGCAGACTGATCATCAGTATAGTGTAACAGGCTGATCATCAGTATAGTGTAACAGGCTGATCATCAGTATAGTGTAACAGGCTGATCATCAGTATAGTGCAGCAGACTGATCATCAGTATAGTGTAACAGGCTGATCATCAGTATAGTGTAACAGGCTGATCATCAGTATAGTGTAACAGGCTGATCATCAGTATAGTGCAGCAGACTGATCATCAGTATAGTGCAGCAGACTGATCATCAGTATAGTGCAGCAGACTGATCATCAGTATAGTGTAACAGGCTGATCATCAGTATAGTGCAGCAGACTGATCATCAGTATAGTGCAGCAGACTGATCATCAGTATAGTGTAACAGGCTGATCATCAGTATAGTGTAACAGGCTGATCATCAGTATAGTGTAACAGGCTGATCATCAGTATAGTGTAACAGGCTTATCATCAGTATAGTGTAACAGGCTGATCATCAGTATAGTGTAACAGGCTGATCATCAGTATAGTGTAACAGGCTGATCATCAGTATAGTGTAACAGGCTGATCATCAGTATAGTGTAACAGGCTGATCATCAGTATAGTGCAGCAGACTGATCATCAGTATAGTGTAACAGGCTGATCATCAGTATAGTGTAACAGGCTGATCATCAGTATAGTGCAGCAGACTGATCATCAGTATAGTGTAACAGGCTGATCATCAGTATAGTGTAACAGGCTGATCATCAGTATAGTGCAGCAGACTGATCATCAGTATAGTGTAACAGGCTGATCATCAGTATAGTGTAACAGGCTGATCATCAGTATAGTGCAGCAGACTGATCATCAGTATAGTGTAACAGGCTGATCATCAGTATAGTGTAACAGGCTGATCATCAGTATAGTGCAGCAGACTGATCATCAGTATAGTGTAACAGGCTGATCATCAGTATAGTGTAACAGGCTGATCATCAGTATAGTGTAACAGGCTGATCATCAGTATAGTGTAACAGGCTGATCATCAGTATAGTGCAGCAGACTGATCATCAGTATAGTGCAGCAGACTGATCATCAGTATAGTGTAACAGGCTGATCATCAGTATAGTGCAGCAGACTGATCATCAGTATAGTGCAGCAGACTGATCATCAGTATAGTGTAACAGGCTGATCATCAGTATAGTGTAACAGGCTTATCATCAGTATAGTGCAGCAGACTGATCATCAGTATAGTGCAGCAGACTGATCATCAGTATAGTGTAACAGGCTGATCATCAGTATAGTGCAGCAGACTGATCATCAGTATAGTGCAGCAGACTGATCATCAGTATAGTGCAGCAGACTGATCATCAGTATAGTGCAGCAGACTGATCATCAGTATAGTGTAACAGGCTTATCATCAGTATAGTGTAACAGGCTGATCATCAGTATAGTGTAACAGGCTGATCATCAGTATAGTGCAGCAGACTGATCATCAGTATAGTGCAGCAGACTGATCATCAGTATAGTGCAGCAGACTGATCATCAGTATAGTGCAGCAGACTGATCATCAGTATAGTGCAGCAGACTGATCATCAGTATAGTGCAGCAGACTGATCATCAGTATAGTGCAGCAGACTGATCATCAGTATAGTGCAGCAGACTGATCATCAGTATAGTGTAACAGGCTGATCATCAGTATAGTGCAGCAGACTGATCATCAGTATAGTGTAACAGGCTGATCATCAGTATAGTGCAGCAGACTGATCATCAGTATAGTGCAGCAGACTGATCATCAGTATAGTGCAGCAGACTGATCATCAGTATAGTGCAGCAGACTGATCATCAGTATAGTGCAGCAGACTGATCATCAGTATAGTGTAACAGGCTGATCATCAGTATAGTGCAGCAGACTGATCATCAGTATAGTGCAGCAGACTGATCATCAGTATAGTGTAACAGGCTGATCATCAGTATAGTGTAACAGGCTGATCATCAGTATAGTGCAGCAGACTGATCATCAGTATAGTGTAACAGGCTGATCATCAGTATAGTGCAGCAGACTGATCATCAGTATAGTGTAACAGGCTGATCATCAGTATAGTGTAACAGGCTGATCATCAGTATAGTGTAACAGGCTGATCATCAGTATAGTGCAGCAGACTGATCATCAGTATAGTGTAACAGGCTGATCATCAGTATAGTGCAGCAGACTGATCATCAGTATAGTGCAGCAGACTGATCATCAGTATAGTGCAGCAGACTGATCATCAGTATAGTGTAACAGGCTGATCATCAGTATAGTGCAGCAGACTGATCATCAGTATAGTGTAACAGGCTTATCATCAGTATAGTGTAACAGGCTGATCATCAGTATAGTGTAACAGGCTGATCATCAGTATAGTGTAACAGGCTGATCATCAGTATAGTGTAACAGGCTGATCATCAGTATAGTGCAGCAGACTGATCATCAGTATAGTGCAGCAGACTGATCATCAGTATAGTGCAGCAGACTGATCATCAGTATAGTGTAACAGGCTGATCATCAGTATAGTGCAGCAGACTGATCATCAGTATAGTGCAGCAGACTGATCATCAGTATAGTGCAGCAGACTGATCATCAGTATAGTGTAACAGGCTGATCATCAGTATAGTGCAGCAGACTGATCATCAGTATAGTGCAGCAGACTGATCATCAGTATAGTGCAGCAGACTGATCATCAGTATAGTGCAGCAGACTGATCATCAGTATAGTGTAACAGGCTGATCATCAGTATAGTGCAGCAGACTGATCATCAGTATAGTGCAGCAGACTGATCATCAGTATAGTGTAACAGGCTGATCATCAGTATAGTGCAGCAGACTGATCATCAGTATAGTGTAACAGGCTGATCATCAGTATAGTGCAGCAGACTGATCATCAGTATAGTGTAACAGGCTGATCATCAGTATAGTGTAACAGGCTGATCATCAGTATAGTGCAGCAGACTGATCATCAGTATAGTGCAGCAGACTGATCATCAGTATAGTGTAACAGGCTGATCATCAGTATAGTGTAACAGGCTGATCATCAGTATAGTGTAACAGGCTGATCATCAGTATAGTGTAACAGGCTGATCATCAGTATAGTGTAACAGGCTGATCATCAGTATAGTGTAACAGGCTGATCATCAGTATAGTGTAACAGGCTGATCATCAGTATAGTGTAACAGGCTGATCATCAGTATAGTGTAACAGGCTGATCATCAGTATAGTGTAACAGGCTGATCATCAGTATAGTGTAACAGGCTGATCATCAGTATAGTGCAGCAGACTGATCATCAGTATAGTGTAACAGGCTGATCATCAGTATAGTGTAACAGGCTGATCATCAGTATAGTGTAACAGGCTGATCATCAGTATAGTGTAACAGGCTGATCATCAGTATAGTGTAACAGGCTGATCATCAGTATAGTGTAACAGGCTGATCATCAGTATAGTGCAGCAGACTGATCATCAGTATAGTGCAGCAGACTGATCATCAGTATAGTGTAACAGGCTGATCATCAGTATAGTGTAACAGGCTGATCATCAGTATAGTGCAGCAGACTGATCATCAGTATAGTGTAACAGGCTTATCATCAGTATAGTGCAGCAGACTGATCATCAGTATAGTGTAACAGGCTGATCATCAGTATAGTGCAGCAGACTGATCATCAGTATAGTGCAGCAGACTGATCATCAGTATAGTGTAACAGGCTGATCATCAGTATAGTGCAGCAGACTGATCATCAGTATAGTGTAACAGGCTGATCATCAGTATAGTGTAACAGGCTGATCATCAGTATAGTGCAGCAGACTGATCATCAGTATAGTGCAGCAGACTGATCATCAGTATAGTGTAACAGGCTGATCATCAGTATAGTGCAGCAGACTGATCATCAGTATAGTGCAGCAGACTGATCATCAGTATAGTGCAGCAGACTGATCATCAGTATAGTGTAACAGGCTGATCATCAGTATAGTGTAACAGGCTGATCATCAGTATAGTGCAGCAGACTGATCATCAGTATAGTGTAACAGGCTGATCATCAGTATAGTGTAACAGGCTGATCATCAGTATAGTGTAACAGGCTGATCATCAGTATAGTGCAGCAGACTGATCATCAGTATAGTGTAACAGGCTGATCATCAGTATAGTGTAACAGGCTTATCATCAGTATAGTGTAACAGGCTGATCATCAGTATAGTGCAGCAGACTGATCATCAGTATAGTGCAGCAGACTGATCATCAGTATAGTGTAACAGGCTGATCATCAGTATAGTGCAGCAGACTGATCATCAGTATAGTGCAGCAGACTGATCATCAGTATAGTGCAGCAGACTGATCATCAGTATAGTGCAGCAGACTGATCATCAGTATAGTGTAACAGGCTTATCATCAGTATAGTGCAGCAGACTGATCATCAGTATAGTGCAGCAGACTGATCATCAGTATAGTGTAACAGGCTGATCATCAGTATAGTGTAACAGGCTGATCATCAGTATAGTGCAGCAGACTGATCATCAGTATAGTGTAACAGGCTGATCATCAGTATAGTGTAACAGGCTGATCATCAGTATAGTGCAGCAGACTGATCATCAGTATAGTGCAGCAGACTGATCATCAGTATAGTGTAACAGGCTGATCATCAGTATAGTGTAACAGGCTGATCATCAGTATAGTGCAGCAGACTGATCATCAGTATAGTGTAACAGGCTTATCATCAGTATAGTGCAGCAGACTGATCATCAGTATAGTGTAACAGGCTTATCATCAGTATAGTGCAGCAGACTGATCATCAGTATAGTGCAGCAGACTGATCATCAGTATAGTGCAGCAGACTGATCATCAGTATAGTGCAGCAGACTGATCATCAGTATAGTGTAACAGGCTGATCATCAGTATAGTGCAGCAGACTGATCATCAGTATAGTGCAGCAGACTGATCATCAGTATAGTGCAGCAGACTGATCATCAGTATAGTGCAGCAGACTGATCATCAGTATAGTGTAACAGGCTGATCATCAGTATAGTGTAACAGGCTGATCATCAGTATAGTGTAACAGGCTGATCATCAGTATAGTGTAACAGGCTGATCATCAGTATAGTGTAACAGGCTGATCATCAGTATAGTGCAGCAGACTGATCATCAGTATAGTGCAGCAGACTGATCATCAGTATAGTGTAACAGGCTGATCATCAGTATAGTGTATAGATTTGCACAGCGATTAGGTAAGACTGCTGTGATTCGAGAATTGTTGAATGATGGGAAGTTTATATTCATAACACACACACTATGTGTGTGTGTGTGTGTGTGTGTGTGTGTGTGTGTGTGTGTGTGTATGTATGTGTGTGTTTGTGTGTGTGTGTGTGTGCTTCGTGAAGTGAATAGGAGTGATGAATAGATTGTGGAGTAATCTGTTGAAAAAGTATTGGTCACAGGGAATACCTGGTTTAAAAAGAGGGACATGCATATAAGTAGTATACGTAGGTGAGTAATTGTGAGTGGTAGGAGGACATTATTGGATTACATAATAATTGATAGGCGTGCAGAAGAGAGATCCTTGGATGTGAATATGTTGAGACGGACAGGTACTGTGATATCTCATCAACTTTACTTCTTCATCCCACCACTCACTAACCTTTTTGATCTGCCCACCTCCCATGTTTCACATGCCACATGCATCTCGCCCATTTCCCTCACTTCATTTACTCTCACCTTATGCCATTTTACACTCAGTCTTTCCTGGTATTTCTTCACCCAAGTCTCTTTTGGAAGTTCATTTATTCTCACCACTCTCTTCTCGCCGACATAGTCACCTCATTTTCGAAAACCTCTACGAATCTTCACCCTCACCTCCACAAAATAGTGATCAGACATCCCACTTGCTAAAACTCTCAGCATGATTACACGCCTATCAATCAATACGTAATCTAATAGTGCCCGTTAACCATCTCTCCTCACATGCGTATACATATGTATATCTTTTAAACGAGGTTTTCCCAATCACCAGTCTTTTTTCAGGTCACAAATCGACATGCTTTGTAACATTTCCATTCACAACACTGAATACCCCATGCGCATCAATTATACGCTCAGCTGCCACATTACTTACCTTCGCATTTAAATCACTCACCACTAATACCCGGTCTGGTGCACCAAAACTGCTTATAAACTCGCTCAGCTGCTCCCGAAACACTTGCCTCTTATGATTTTTCTTCTCATGGCCAGGTGCATAATGACCCATCTCTCGCCACCATTTTAAGTTTTACCCACTTCAATCTAGAATTTACTTCCTTACACTCCATCACACACTCCTGCTTCATGAGTAGTGTTACTCCCTCTTTAACTCTTGTCCTCTCACTAACCCCAGGGTTTACTCCCAAGACATTTCCAAACACTCCTCCCCTTTACCCGTAAACTTTGTCTCACTCAGAGCCAGAACATCCAGGTTTCTTTCCTCAAATATTGCCTATCTCTCCTCTCTTCTCGAAATCTTGGTTACATCTACACACTTCCAGGCACCCCAGCCTGAGCCTTCGAGGAGGACGATCACTCCCCGCTTGACTCCTTCTTCTGTTTCCTCTTTTAGAAATTGAAATACAAGAGTTGGGGGGGGTCCATCCCCCACCCCCACCTCTCCCGCTAGAGGTGGCGATTCGAATCCTTGCTTTTGGAGAGTGCTGAATATTATGTGTGTGTGTGTGTGTGTGTGTGTGTGTGTGTCCTTATTTTTTAATTCGTCATGAGTCATGAGTCACCGTATGCCTTCTGTGTATAGACACTGTTTTTTGTTGTGTTTTTTCGGATGTGTTTCTGAATTGTGGCAGCTACAGCTAAGATCAGACTATGTATGTGGTCATATGTGTCTTGCTGGACACGTGACGTGATGTATGTGTGTGTGAGGATCAAGCAGACCCAGTGTACCAGAGTGCGTCAGTGTGTGTGTCTCTGATCTCACTCTCTGTATGGGCTCCTCTGCCTGTGTCCGTGAGAGCGTACTTGCCTGGGGTATAAAAAGGCCGCACGCATCTTTGACACTTTTGTAATCGTACATAATAGCAGGAAGTGTGTACAGTGCAGAATTCCCCCCAACACTTGAGGTTAGATCTATGTCAACACGACTTGCGTACGTTTTCCAGAGTAAAGGCGTATACACCAGACCGCTCGTCGAGCCATTATATCCGGGTATGTTATTACTATATGATTCGTGTATGTGAGTTATGTAGGGAGAGAGTTTTACACTTGTGTTGCTCCGTCTTGTAAGTTTGTACGTGCAACACGTTGACCAAATGGAAACGCATACATAAACACCCTCGTTTATGCCTGGTACCTATTGCTGGACCATCTCCAGTGGGGAGAATGAACAGCTGGGTTGCCTGTGAGCCGGCTTGCCCTTTTCAGGACTCGAACCTGGGCCCGTTAAATTAGGAGTCACAACGCGAACCGGTGGCTGGGCATGTTTGTGGAGATGTCGTGGTAGAAGAGCATGCAGTTGTATTATATCCATACGTTCCTTTGATATTTATACGACAGACAAGTCCATCAGATACAGACGACCGTAGTGTTGATACCGTCGTAGCTGAGGCAGAATATAGATCATGATAACAGAAGTAGAAATGATAGTTCATGACCTCAGTTTACAAGCTCGTGTTAACTCAGATATGAGATATACCCGGCCGGGTATGATCCTGCGATGATCCGGATGATAAAAGCTTCGTACATGACTACGATACTGGTTTATGATCCCCGGATCAGAACTCGCGGTCCGGCTGCGCCCTCACCCGGGGTGGAGTGGAAATTCCCGTGGGTGTTCCTGCTTGGGCCAGGCAAGGTGCAGCCCGCGCCTCATTATCCTCATTTCCCCTAAAGCGGCTGCCCGCCCAGAGCGACCACACGTACAGGTAGTCTGACATAAGACTGTATCGTTGTTCGTCAGTACGGGCGTCCCCCGCCATGACGCTGATGTGGTCGTATTTCCCTCCGTAAATACGTCCCTCCGTCATTCGGTCACACCACTCGTTTCCCGCGCTCTCCTCCATGCCCAGCTTGTACATCCTCTCCCATGTTATGGCGGCTCCTCTCCAGAGCTCCTCCTCTTCGGTGTCTCGCATTCCTTCCTTCCTCCCTCCCTCCCTGGCTGGCCTCCCCTCTCCCTCCCTCCCAGGTCGGCAATGGGGCGGGTCTCGGTCGCCCACAATGGGGTCACCAGCTCTGGCTGCTTGGCTGGTGATGGCCACGCCGGTGCTGTGTTGTGGTGGCGTTGCGGTGATGGTGGTGGTGGTGGTGATAGTGCTATGTTATGGTGCTGGTTTTGTAGTGTTGTGATGGTGGTGGTGTCACTGCTATGTTATAATGTGGTGCTGTGTTGCCGAGATGTTCTGAGGCTACAGGTGATGGTGATGGTGCTGTGTTATAGTCCTGATGGTGTGGTGTGGGGGGGGGGGGCTGGTGATGGTGGTGCTGTGTTATGATGCAGATGCTGAGTTGTAGGGATGGTGGTGGTGGTGATGCTGTGTTGTAAGGGTTGGTGCTGGTGGTCGTGCTGCGTTATGATGCTTGTGCTGTGTTGTGGTGGCGTTATGCGGATGATGGTGGTGCTGTGTTGTGGGTCTGATAGTGATGGTGGTGGTGCTGTGTTGTGGTACTGTTGTTGGTTGTGCTGTGCTGTGGTGCTGGTGATGGTCGTGCTCTGTTCTATGGCTGGTGACGGTGGTGCTGTGTTGTGCAGGTGTTGTTGGTTGTTGTGCTGTGTTGTGGTGTTTTGTGCTCGTGGTGGTGCTATGTTGTGGGGCTGTGCGCTAGTGGTGGTGCTGTGCTGTGGGGCTGTGCGCTAGTGGTGGTGCTGTGTTGTAGGGTGGGGTTGTTGATGGTGCTGTGTTGTAGGGTGGGGTTGTTGATGGTGCTGTGTTGTAGGATGGGGTTGTTGGTGGTGCTGTGTTGTAGGTTGGGGTTGTTAGTGGTGCTGTGTTGTAGGGTTGGTGATGCTATAATTTGAGGCAGATTGTTACGCTGTGTTGCAGGAATGGTGGTGATGCTTTGGTTTGAGGCTGGTAGTGCTGTGTTGCGGAGCTATCAGTGCAGCTGTGTTGTGAAGCTGCTGTAGTTGCTGTGTTATGAGGTGCTCCAGTATTATGTGGCTAGGATGTCCTGTGGCATGAAATTGGTGATGACGCTGTGTGATTCAGGTGGTCTTACTGTGTACTTTGCATTTGACGTCTTGCTCTCGTTAGTAATGGGTAAGGAAAATCTTTGGCAAGGGACGAACTCACGGTTAAGGGGGACGGTCGCACGGAAGGATGCCGATGACGAGAAAGGGAAGTGGAGGGGAAAAAGAAAGCTAGTGGGCTGTCCGCTCGGGCCAGATGATATTTACCCACTGGAAGTTATATGTCTTGTGCATGTCAACCTTTTTCATTGTCTGTCTGTTCGTTTATGATATTGTTGATGATGGTAATAAGGATGATAGTAGTAATGATAAAGGTAATGATAATAATGATGATAATGATAGTAATGATAGTAATGATGATATTTTCCCCATATTTGTTCGCTGTTTCTCGCGTTATTGACGTAGTCCCAGCAACAAGCGAAGAACGTTTTCGTTCGCTCACATCCACCCTCTAGCAGTTATTTGATATATGCCGAAAACAGAGCCCTTTACCCACAACCTGGCCCCATCCACAACCTGGCCCCACAGACCTTTCCGGCCCCTGTATACCACATCGCTCCAATTCATTCCATCCCGTGCACGCCTTACATCCTCCTGCAGTGTTCAGGCCCCAAGCACTCAAAGCCATCCTTTCATCGCCAATTCAGTATTTCAATTCTTGTCCCCTCCACCTCTGACACATAGACCCTCTTTGTCAACCCCAAGTCGCACATCTCTGTATATCCAGACCATTTCGTACACACCCTCTTCAGCTCTGTTTCATACTTTTAAGACATATTATATATATATTTATATATATATATATATATATATATATATATATATATATATATATATATATATATATATATATATATATATATATATATAACATTTCTCTTGCCCTAGCGTTTACTCGATCAACCGTCCTCACACCACATATTGTCCTCTGACTTTTCATTTCCATCACATTCATCCTTTCCCGTACATTCTCACTTAGCTTATGCTTCGCAGCCATACAGCAACGATGGGGCTCCTATATATGAAACATGCATTTGCCGTCACAGATAGTGAGCTCTCTTTCCACACAATCTTCAATGCGTCTAAGACCTACGTCCCCTCACCCACCTTTTGACTCCTCAGCTCCTGTGGTTTCAGTCGTTGACATGTCCACTCCCAGGTAGCTAAAGCACTTCACTTCTTCCAAGTTTTCTCCATTCAAACTCGTATTCAAATCAACCTGTCCTTTTGCACTGCCTTTATTCACATTTACCTTCAACTTGTTCCAGTTACACACCATCCAGAACTCAGAAACTAACCTGCAGCTTCTCTATCGAATCTGCAAACGATAACTCTCCTCCCAGCCCTTCCGCCCTCCCGTTACAAACTGCAGACCTTGTCTTTCTCCCAAAGATTCTCGTATTCACTTACCCTACCAACCGCTCCATATACAGATAAAACAACCATTGTGTCACTGGACACCCCTGCCGCAGACCCTCCTCCATCTGGAACGACATACCTTGCTATCTATCTACTCGCTCACCAACCTTACTCTCTTGGTGAAAACTCCTTACTGCTTATGATAGCTCTCCACCCAAATCATGTTTGCGTAACACCTTCCACAAGGCATCTCTATTACCCCTATCAGTTGCTCTTTCCTGATCCATAAATGCCACACACAGATCCCTCTGTTTCTCAGTATATTTCTTTCGCAAATTCTTCAAAACAAACATCTGAACACATCCTATACCACTCCTGGAACCACACTGTTCGTTCCTAGTCTGATGCTCTGAGTATGCCACCACCCTCTCAATCATTACTTTCCCATACAACTTGCCAGTTACACTCAACAAACGTTTACGTTTGTTATTCGAACATTTACCCTTTCCCCCTTGCCTTTAAACGAAGGCGCTATTCAGTCGTTCCGTCAATCTTCAAGCACTTCGTAATTTCCAAAGAAATTCATTTGCAATACCATCCACTCTAGACTCTTTGCCAGACTTCAGCATAAGGTTTTCACAATATCTTCTATTTTTCACCAAACCACTTGCCTTGACTCGGTACTTCGCATAGCTGAACGTCCAAAACATCCCATATCTAACCCAAACTCTCATTTGCTCTATTTTTCACATGCTGCATCTTCTTGACCTGCCTTTTTCTCTTGCACATCTCCCAATCTCTCGCACTCCTTCTTTGCAAGTAACCTCCATAAATCTGTCTTTTCTTTTTCACTAGCAACATAACTTCGTCACCCCGCCATTTACTACGCTTTTCCACCTCTCCACCTCCCACCCTCAGCATTTCATGCACTTCTCTAGCACATGTGAGCACAGTTTCCTTTAATACCTCCCATTCCTCGCCCACTCCCTTAATTTCATTTACTCCCACCTTTTGTCATTTTACACACATTTACTCACTTTCTCGCACTCTGCCCACTCGTATCATTTCCCCTTCTCTTTAAAGCCTCTATAAACCTTCATCCTCGCTTCACCAAGTAGCGATCAGACATCCTGCCAGCTGCCTCTCTTAGCACTTTCACATCTAAGAATCTCTCCTTTACACGGCTATCACTTGGTAAGTAACGCAGTAATGCCTCTCCACCACTTGCCCCCCTTGCCCGCATATACCTGTATATGTCCCTTTTTAAACTAGGTATTGCCAATCACCAGTTCCTCTTCAGCACATAACTCCACAGTCTGTTCACCAATTTCATTCACATGACTGGGTACCCCTTACCCTGCACTTATCCCCTCAACTGCCGCGTTACTCATTAATACATTAGAATCACATATCACTAAAATTCGATCCTTTGCACCCATATTGCTGACACGCTCACTCAGGTCCTCCCAAAACACGTTCCTCTCTTCCTCATTACTCTCATGTCCAGGTGCACAAGCAATAAGAAGCACACTCCTCTCGTAATCCATTTTGACTTTTACGTACATCAGTCGGGCTCACGCCCTTACACTCACAATTCCCATAACTCTTTCCTTAGCATGAGTACTACCCCTTCCTTATCTCTAGCCCTCACACTGACCTCCGCCTTTAAAGACATTGCCATACCATCCTTCCCCTTTACCCTTGATCTTAGTCTTACTCAGAGGCAGAACTTCCAGGTTCCTTTACTTAGATATGATAACCATCTCTCCCTCCTCATCTTGGTCACATCCACACACAATCAGACACCACAGCCTAAGCCTTTGAGAAGGATTAGCTCACCTCGCTTAGCTCCCTCTTTTCCAACTTATTATTAAGAAATATCACTCTCTCACAAATCGTTCTCTGTTGGTAAAGGAAGAGCCAGTTTTTCCAAGGATCTCTCACTATAGTTAATAAAATTCCTATCTCAGGCGGTCAATACTTTTGAGAAAACTGCTTAAGAATTATGTTTTAAGACTGTTGCTTAACAAATTTCATTTGCTCAGTATTGCTGTCCGACGTGCGTGTTAGTGGGAGTAAGGAGGAATTTCCCGCGAGAGAGGAGGAGGAGGTGGCGGTGGGAGGCACTAAACTAAATAGTTGGCTCCTGTGGTGATAGGTGCGGTGACCTTGACTGATATATGCTGCATAGTGTAAAGGCTGGGTGAAATGCGGAAAGACCGTACGTTTGTCTGCGAAGTGCTAGGATGGGTAGAGCTACTGGGAGGAGGCTTAGCGCTGCTCGGATTGGCTGAGAGCTGTTGGGATGGGCTGAGAGCAGCAGGGAGTGGCCGAGCGCTGCTGGGTTGGGCTGAGAGGAGCAGAGAGTGGCAGAGCACTGCTGGGTTGGGCTGAGAGGAGCAGAGAGTGGCAGAGCGCTGCTGGGTTGCGGCTAAGAGGAGGCGGAGGGAGTGGCCGAGCGCTGCTGGGTTGCGACTGCAAGGTGGTGGAATGGGCTGAGATCGGCTGAGAGCTGCTGCCTAGAAGAGGAGAGCGACATTGTTGATTGCCCTCTTGTGGGTCCCTTTCCCAGGGATCCAGGATCTGAAATGGCTGGGATATCAAGCCTCCCAGTGCGTACCGCCTCCTGGACCTAAGAAGTAGGAAACAATTGGGATATCAGACCAACATGAGCATCCCTTTTCGTCCCACAGTGAGTGGTCAGCATGACAGACCTTACAGACAGTCAGGTCGTGCAAGGTGGTGTCCTGGGTTCTCTACGCTTTGTGATCGTCACTCTGGCTGATGGCAGGGGGACTCAGGGCGTCAGGAGACCCACCTTCTTCAAGTAAAAAGGGGCGTCATTTACCGCTCAGGGCGTGACTGCCTCCCCATCCTTGTGTCTCGTGGTGATATTGTTTTTAATACGCTGTCCTTCGTGCTGCTTGAATGTCGGAGTGGCTCCATGTTTTTCCTTAATCGTTTTCCCAGTATGCCAGTATGTCATCTCTACTTTCGTCTCATCTCTTTTGGGAAAACATTCAGATTGTGTTCTGTACTACTTTGCTTCTTCTCTATAATCATTTTCCTATTTTTTGCCGTGACGTGTTATGATTTCTCCCGTCATGTTCATCTCTTGTTGACATCCTTTATGGTTTCATAAACACATCCTTCCTTCTGTAGTCTCATTATTTCTCCTCGTGATTACAAATTGAACTAAACTGTTGAATGCTAATTTCCTTGATTCCTTACTTCTTTTCTCTCCGTATTTATTTTTTCTTTCATTATTTCATTTTCCCTGTTTTTCCTTCTCCCAATTTCTTCTTCCGTCGACAGTTTTTCCTTTGTTTCTATTTGTTCTCCAGTTCAAACTTCCCTTTTCTATACCTCAGTGTTCTCAACCTTTCTTTTCCTTCCTCCTACTTATCACCACTTGATCCCTAAGTTATCACCCCTAGAACCCCCTACCCATCACACCTAAAACTCAACCCCCTACCTATCACCCCTTTATCCCTCAACCCATTACCCTGATACCCCTTTACCCATCATCCCTCGATTCCTGCCCATAACCCCTCGATCCTCTTCCCCTTCTTACAGTTATCTCTCGACGTCGAATATCAAGATTTGGTAACCAGTCATACTAGGCTCATTAGTGCTTCTCTTCTGTTGCTGGCCATGACCGGGTTTCTTTTGTTGCTGCTGCTGACCGGGCCCCTTCTGTCTCTGTCGTTGGCCGGGCCCCTTCTGTCTCTGTCGTTGGCCGGGCCCCTTCTGTCTCTGTCGTTGGCTGGGCCCCTTCTGTCTCTGTTGTTGGCCGGGCCCCTTCTGTCTCTTTCGTTGGCCGGGTCCCTTCTATCTCTGTCGTTGACCGTGTCCCTTCTGTCTCTATCGTTAACCGTGTCCCTTCTGTCTCTATCGTTGACCGGGTCCCTTCTGTCTCTACCGTTGGCCGGGTCCCTTCTATCTCTGTCGTTGACCGGGTCCCTTCTGTCTTTGTCGTTGGCCGGGTCCCTTCTACCTCTGTCATTGACCGTGTCCCTTCTGTCTCTATCGTTAACCGTGTCCCTTCTGTCTCTATCGTTGACCGGGTCCCTTCTGTCTCTTACGTTGACGGAAGTTGAGTTGTAGCGTCTGATCAGCAGGACCTGCTGGTGTGAGGTGGCATGTTCGGCAAGACCCGTCTGTCGGTGGCCGGCAACTCCAGGACAGGAAGGGTTGGGCTGGGGACCTGCCTGCAGCCGGGGGTCACGGGCTGACGACTCCTCAGGGGTCGTCAACAGGTCGTTGCTGGATGGAAATGTCTTCTGAGAGATCGTCAACAGGCTTTTTCGTGGGGTGGTGTGACGACTCTTGAAGGGTCGTCAATAGGCTTTGGCAGGGGTTGTCGACCTCATAATGGTCGTCAGCAGGTCATGGTCGGGTGTTGGTGAGTCCTCAGGGGTCGTCAGGAGGTCGTGGTCGGGTGTTGGTGAGTCCTCAGGGGTCGTCAGGAGGTCGTGGTCGGGTGTTGGTGAGTCCTCAGGGGTCGTCAGGAGGTCGTGGTCGGGTGTTGGTGAGTCCTCAGGGGTCGTCAGTAGGTCGTGGCCGGGTGTTGGTGAGTCCTCAGGGTTCGTCAACAGGTTAGTGACGAATCCCGAAAGGTCGCACCAGTTTTTGGCTAGGGGCGACGACGACTCCTCACTAATCGTCTGCGGGTCGTGGCCGAGAGGGGGGGGGGAAGGCTCATGAGTCCTCAGGGGTCGTCACCAGATTGTGGCCGGGGGGCAGCGACTCTAGGTCAGAGGATCGCCATTAGCCTGTGGTCAGAAGTGACGACCCTTCAGGGGTCGTCAGCAGCTTCTGGCCTTGAGTGACGACTGCCCCCTGGTCGTCCAGTGGGGTTCACACTGCAGGCACTGGACACCTCAGATGCCAGACCTCAGGTAGGTTTGCTGTGTCCTCGTCTGTGGCACAGCCGACGGGATGGTTGCCGGGGCACCACAACCTCCCCAGTTGTCTGACAAGATCGAGAGTCGGATCCATCTACCCTACCACTTCCCTCCCTGCCCTTGTCAGTGGCTCTGAGTGTGGCACAACCTTCCCACCTTCTCCGGTATATACCTCAGAGTCCTTCCTCTCCCTTCTCTGTCTTAACCCTCCTATCTTCACTTTCTTGTTCCCTATTGTTTCCTGTCTCCCCATTGGTCATTCCCATCCAATCCCTGTTGTCTGCTGTCTCCCCATTGGTCATTCCCATCCTATCCTTGTTGTGTGCTGTCTCCCCATTGGTCATTCCCATCCTATCCTTGTTGTGTGCCGTCTCCCCATTGGTCATTCTCATCCCATCCTTCTTGTCTGCTGTCTCCCCAGTGGTCATTCTCACCCCTGTTCATGTTGTATGTTGTCTCCCCAGTGGTCATTCTCACCCCTGTTCATGTTGTATGTTGTCTCCCCAGTGGTCATTCCCACCATCTCTCTTCCCTGCCAGTCCCCCCACCCCCCCTCCACCCCACCCCTTCCTCTTCTTAACTTCATCATTAACCTCTGAACCTTGGCTGTAGCGTGGTGGTGGAGGAGGAGGAGGAGGAGGAGTGGAGGGACCTTCAGACTCTGGTCAGGAGTTGCACGGGTGTGCTGCTGCTGCTGCTGCTTGCATGACGTCCTCGAGAGGCAAGCGACCCTGGGGTCGTCTACCTCGTTCAAGTCTGTATTTTGTACCGAGGTCTCTCCTGATGGGCATGGCTGCTGGCTGTCCAGCATGTGCATGATGACAAGGCTGAGCCACTAACGTCATCATTTGTGTACTGGATATTCTGCTTCGTATTATTATCTTCTTTTTTCTTCGATTTCTCCTTAAATTCCGGCCTGAAGTCTGGAGCTATGATTACTGTAGGATTTCGTGCACCAGGTTGATCATGTGCCGCTCTGTGTTGCTCTCCTGCAGAGATGTGTTGTGTCTGGGACGCACCCAGCTCAGTGGAGTGCATTGGAATTGTTCTTTGCAACGATCGAAGTAGATAGTGTTGTCCTGTGTGTGTGTGTGTGTGTGTGTGTGTGTGTGTGTGTGTGTGTGTGTGGAGGGAAATCCAACCTTGCCCTTCACAATGACCTTTCAGGATCCTTCCGCACGACTCTCCCTTGCCTACCTGTCTCGCTCTACCTCCTACTTAACTTGTATATCGATGACAATCTCCCTAATGTTTATGTATCTCCCTCATATCTCGTCATGATTTCCTCATTTGCTTCTCCTTCCATTCTACATCCATCACTCTCGCCTCCTGTAAGTAAACACGTCATTCCCTCTGTTAGGTATGGTAGTGTGCGTATGTACGTGATTCGAGTATCCAAGGCCAGATTTCGATATATTTTTTTTTCATTGCGACCATACAGCCCTTCAACTTGACGGTACGGCACGACCCATAGGCATCGTACTCAAGGTTCGAAGGATCAGGTCAAAGGTTAGGCCATCTTACCCAAGGGTCGTACCGCCGTCGTGCTCCAGGGAATGAAAAGAAGGGAAGGAGTGACCCGAGTCGTGTAACCTCCAGCCAAACACACCCTGGGGCTGCCTCTGCCAAGCCCACACTGCTCCTCCTGCTAGGGCTATTGGTACTTCATCTGTAGCAGCTGGGTAACAATACTTCTCGCCCGGGGCTGCCTCTGCCATACCCATGCTGCTGCCGGTAGCATCAACTGTATAGAGTGGCTGCCTCATTCTCCTGTGCCTGGCCAGCGTCATTCACGTGCTACTGTCTGTATTCGTTGCTAACACGGCCTCTTTACGCCTTCATCCACACTCACCCTCTACATGCGTTTACACGACCTCGCACGTCCCAGCACTTTCGCACGCCCCCACAATCACGTGCTCGCTCCCGCACGTCCTCCCACGCCCTCACCGCTCTCGCAAGCCCCCAAACGTCCTCGCACGCCTCCACGCTTCTTCGGACGCCCCCACACGTCTCGCACGCCTCCAAACGCCCTCCTCGCCTCGCTTTTCACCTTCTGTGTCAAGAAGGCTTGATCAGCCATCTCTACGAAGGGTATAACAGCACACGGGGAGAGCGGTGGTTAGAAGTCTCAGACGTCTAGCACTGCAGTCAGCCGGTGTTACACGCAGAGCTGGACTGGATGCCGCTCCCAGCCACCCTGACGCAGTGCTTTAGTCGACAAGTTTGGAATCCGTGTTTGCTTGCTCTCAGCATCCGACCTTGCGGCTCTGCACATCCTCAACCCCCCACCCTCTCACTCACCAACCCAGATACGTTGGCACGCCCTCATAAGCCCACACCTCCTTTTCTCTTCCTTTGTAGTTGGTGTTTGTTGAACTGGTGGGTACACCACGTGAACAGCTGGACTGAGATCCACACTGTTCGTCCGCGTGCCCTTGTGCCTGATGTTGCCTTAATATCTGCGTCCTCAGAATGGTCGCTCCGTCCTGGTCAGCGAGTTCTGTGTTCTCGTCTGTGGCACAGCGGACGGGATGGGTGCGGATGTATAGTAAACTCCCAGTTTTCTGACAAGATCGAGAATCAGATCCATCTACTTCCCTCCCTGCATTTGCTAATGCCTTCCCACCACTCCCAAGATGTACCACTCTAACCTCCTCTACCCTTCTCTGTCTTAATCTTTCTCATCTCTACATTCTTGTCCTTGTCTAATGCTGTCTCCCACATTAGTCATCCCCACCCTGTCTTGGTCGTGTGCTTTCTCCCCAGTGGTCATTCTCACCCTGTCTCGTGTAGGATAGGAGACCTGCACCTCTGTATGTGCCGCTAGGGAGGAAGGATGGCCTTACTGAAGGAAAGGTGACCTCTTTGAGCACGACGGTACGACCCTGGGGCGTGATGGCGTGGGCTTTGATCTGACCCTAATGGTCAGGTTAGAGGCCTACGCCATCATAGCCAAGGGTCGCACCGTCGTGATCAAGGGTCGTACCGTCGTGATCAAGGGTCGTACCGTCGTGATCAAGGGTCGCACCGTCGTGATCAAGGGTCGTACCGTCGTGATCAAGGGTCGTACCGTCGTGATCAAGGGTCGCACCGTCGTGATCAAGGGTCGTACCGTCGTGATCAAGGGTCGCACCGTCGTGATCAAGGGTCGCACCGTCGTGATCAAGGGTCGTACCGTCGTGATCAAGGGTCGTACCGTCGTGATCAAGGGTCGCACCGTCGTGATCAAGGGTCGCACCGTCGTGATCAAGGGTCGTACCGTCGTGATCAAGGGTCGTACCGTCGTGATCAAGGGTCGCACCGTCGTGATCAAGGGTCGTACCGTCGTGATCAAGGGTCGCACCATCGTGATCAAGGGTCGCACCGTCGTGATCAAGGGTCGTACCGTCGTGATCAAGGGTCGTACCGTCGTGATCAAGGGTCGCACCATCGTGATCAAGGGTCGTACCGTCGTGATCAAGGGTCGTACCGTCGTGATCAAGGGTCGTACCGCCTTTATCAAGGGTCGCACCGTCGTGATCAAGGGTCGTACCGTCGTGATCAAGGGTCGCACCGTCGTGATCAAGGGTCGTACCGTCGTGATCAAGGGTCGTACCGTCGTGATCAAGGGTCGCACCGTCGTGATCAAGGGTCGTACCGTCGTGATCAAGGGTCGCACCGTCGTGATCAAGGGTCGCACCGTCGTGATCAAGGGTCGTACCGTCGTGATCAAGGGTCGTACCGTCGTGATCAAGGGTCGCACCGTCGTGATCAAGGGTCGCACCGTCGTGATCAAGGGTCGTACCGTCGTGATCAAGGGTCGTACCGTCGTGATCAAGGGTCGCACCGTCGTGATCAAGGGTCGTACCGTCGTGATCAAGGGTCGCACCGTCGTGATCAAGGGTCGCACCGTCGTGATCAAGGGTCGTACCGTCGTGATCAAGGGTCGCACCATCGTGATCAAGGGTCGCACCGTCGTGATCAAGGGTCGTACCGTCGTGATCAAGGGTCGTACCGTCGTGATCAAGGGTCGCACCATCGTGATCAAGGGTCGTACCGTCGTGATCAAGGGTCGTACCGTCGTGATCAAGGGTCGTACCGCCTTTATCAAGGGTCGTAGCGTCGTTGTTATGGAGCGAAGGCGAGTTGCACGACAGGAGTACATGTGACACTAGCAGATGTGTACACAGGTTTATGTACGACGTCCATGATATCACACGTGATTGTATGTATAAAGCATGCATGTTGTGATGGATGTGACTGTCTGTGTAGCACGTACACGTTGTACATGTGGCTGTAAGTCACGTGTATGGAATCCTCGTGGCTGTACATGTTACTCCTGGGGGTTGTATGTGTACAATGTGTAACTCGGTTTAGAATGATCATGAGGCACTACCGGTGGAGGACGGAGGGCCATCCTGTACCCCGACCCTCCCACCCCACACACACACACACAGTGGGACTGGCAGCCGAGGCACCGTGATTCGAACGAAGACTCGCTCAAAAGAGATGGCAAGGATGCTCATAGGAATACCGTCCAGCGCTGCCACTGACGTATGATGAATATGTGTCAGTAACCAGGTTATTGAAGAACAGAGCCGTAGTGGCAGGATGATCATAAGACATTAGGGGGGGAATCGGTTTCGAGTGAATGCTGTGGGAAGTGAAAATTCGCGAGACGCCACAGTCCGAGACGCTTCGTGTGCACCCGACTCTGCTCTGCACCCGATTAACGCAAGTTTGGACGCTGTATCAACGAATGTCGCAAAATTAGTGATTTCGCACCCCCCCACCCCCCAGGCATACAGATTCGACAATGATATCCATGAAAATCCCTCTGACTCTATCCAAAATCTACTATGCCCCAGTCTTTATAGACAGCTGGTGTAATTATGCTTAGTACAGACACTTATTGTAACTAGATGTCCAATAGGTAAGGTATTTTGACCTTTTGTATGGCTGCTAGTGTTAACTGTACGCATAATTGACATGATGTGTTCTCACTCCTCGTTTTGTTGCTACTCCTACGCGTACGAACTGTGATACACTGTATGTGTAGATCTTACGTCAACTTGACTCGTTTTCTACGAGTACCATGATGCAAATATGTAACGTGTATTTGATATACCTTAGACCTACGTCCCCTGACGGAAGGAGGACCCTGGGTTTGGCCCCACATGGGCCCACCTGTCGCCCTCCTATATTGATTATTGTACCCATTGTGCACTCTGTACTTCCCTCCACCTACCCCTAGACATGGACGCTTCACTCATACTATCGCCATCGAGACAGTGCAAATTTAAACCAAATCAAACCGATCCTTTTGAACTTTGTCTTCTGTCACCTGTATTGGGTTCTAGCCTCCTCACACGGTGGCCAGACCCTATTATAGTATCTCCGGCCGTAACGACCTGAAATAGGCGTTGATTATCCTGCTAATTACACAGCTCTCGCTAATTGCTTGGCTAAGTGTTTGCGAGGCCGCGCGGGTGCTGGAGGGTGTACTTGGTTCTTGTTCTGAACTATTCTGTCTCTGTTGCCTTTCTCAACAGCTTTTCTATCGTTTTTCTCTGATTCTCACATTTGCTTCCTTCCTAACATGACAAGCTAGCGTTTTTCATGCGGTAATATTTCTCAATTTCAGGCTGGAGGAGAGAGAGAGAGAGAGAGAGAGAGAGAGAGAGAGAGAGAGAGAGAGAGAGAGAGAGAGAGAGAGAGAGTCTGGCTCCATAGTTTATATCTCCTTGTGCTCTTTATAAATCTGTCCGTCGTATCGCTGGACTTTCCTTGTGTCTACAATGTGTTGTTAAAGGTATGGTTGTTAGATCACTCCGCTGGGTTCATTATGGTGTTGATGCTAGTGATTAGTACAGTTGTCTTCCCCCTACGGCTGCTGCTGGTGTATAACCCCCCCGCCCTCCACCCTCTCCCTCCCTCCTCACCACACACCTTAAGTAGTCTCTGGTATGTTAGTTTATTGCTCACTAAGGAGGTGGTGGTTCCTGTCTGGGAAGATGTTGCCGGATGGTCTTGTTAATTCCTTTCAGGAGCTGAACAAGACATGGTAGAAGGGTGCTTGTCTGTTGCTTGTCTCTCTATTCCGTCTTTCTCGTGATAATGGAACTTATCGAAAAGTTTCTACGTTGTTAAGTGTTAAATTTCATTTTACTGTAGCCGTGTTATGCTGTGAAATGAAAAGGTCAAGATCAGTGGTTAGGTTGAATTGGTTCTTTAGCAAACAGCTCTGCCGAAGGTGGTGGGGTGTGACGTCATCTTCCGGGCAGCCGAATCCGCCATATTGGCGAAGGTGTAAACAGACTGTTGCCATTGAGTGGTCGGTTGTGCGATCCTGAACATATCATTTTTCAAATTTCCTTGTGACTTCCCGCTGTGTGTCGTGTTACCAGGGAGGCTCTCGTACTTCAGTAGATCAAGCCGGGCCGTGTGAGTCTTGGAAAGGTGCATATACAGGGTCAAAGCAGCAGTCTGCGTCACTCCCGGGACAACTGATCATCTCCTAGGGCGCGACAACTTAATTCCCTGAGTACGATGACTAAATGTATCGTACTCATTGGATTGATTTGTACACAAAGGCTTAAGTCATAATATTCTTGAGGTCAAATCGTCGTACTCAAAGTTGTTATACTCAAGAGATTAAATTGTCGTACACATGGCTCAAGTTTTGTGTTCTCGACGCACTCAAGGGAATGAAGCATTTCTGAAAATTTCTATGCCAAAATGCCAGGTAGGTTACTTGGTGCACTTGTGACGAAATGATATACTCAGAATCGTGAGGTATGAGGCTAGTGGTTGGATGAGGTGTTGGTATTAACCCCTGAGCGTGTTAAAGGACTTTTGGTTGATAGGTCTATAGCCCAACCACTCAACCAACCAACCAGTTGTCATGCAACAAACGCACACTGTCCGGACAGCGCACCAACTCAACACGCACACCAGGACACTAGTATTGCAACGTCGTCCAACCAGGACACAGCATGACAACCAGGCATGACTGCCAGTCTGTATACTGTCGGTGTAACACTGTCCAAGTGATGTGGTTAGCGTTGCTTACTGTGATGCATTCATCGGCCGCCCAGGGTCGAGCGCTTAGGTCCGAATCCTGGTTGTGGCAGTCGGTCCTCAGTAGTCCACAATCACTCCAGCCGTTCATCCTCCGTCGATAGAATGGGTGACTGGCTTAGGCTAGGGCATTCAGTTGCCCGTGGCGTCTCAGCTAACGTAATAAAAGAAACTTAAATGTATTTCCTCATTTCTTATTCGTGGGAAACGTTGTAAAAAGCGCTGATGGATGCTCCTTCAGTTGCCTGGGTCCGCGGTTTTGACCTCAATAGGGCTTAAGCATTTTTAGGCATCATGTTCTCATGAGCATGATGGTAATACCCTTGGGTATGATGGCCTGGCTTTATGCAAAGTGGTACAAAGGAGTTCAAACAGGAACAGACCATTGGGTCTTTTTGTGGCTGTTGGCGATGATGGAATATACCAGAAACTCACACATTAGAGTGGTAAAAGTTAGAAAGTATACAGATTATTCAGAGAGAATGACCTGCAAACTGTCACTGTGACTAAGGCAGGGCATATAATGTAGGTTGTGTACTTGAGGGGTTTTCTCAATTCTGTTCTTAAACGTATCTATAGTACTGCTTCCAACCACTCTACCTGGTTGTCATTCCATATGTTAACAATCCTTTTGAAGGAAAGTACTTCGCATCATTCGAGGTAAAGCGTTTGCCCACGAGTTTGTAACCATCATTATGAATGAAAACAGACAAATCAAGTCGTCAGGAGCTTGTACAATCAAAATTGCCGAAGCCTTTGATAGTCTTAAATTCTTGTACCTTCTCTTTCATAACTAATTACGTTTAGTTGGCTCTCATAGGGTTTGTTTCTCACCCGGGAATCATCTTGGTGGCTGGACGCTGCGCTTTCTCCATTCTGGTTGTCTTTGTTTAAGTAAGGTGACCAAAACTGGACACAATATTAAAGGTGGGGACGAATAAATGAATTATAAAGAGTAAGGATAACTTCCCTCTGCATAAATCCGAAGGTCATACCTATGAATCCAAGAATTTTGTTTGCTCTTTTCATCGCTTCTTTACATGCTAACTAGGCTTTAGGTCACCAGAGATTATTGTGCCTAAGTCTTTTTCCTCATTTACCTTCTGCAGTTCAACAAAATTCTTACTGTAGCTTGCCTATTCATTTCCACCACCGATATTTACAACTCTTCATTTATCGATATCAAAATCCGTTTGCCATCTATGAGTCCAGTCCTTCACTTTGTCTATACCAGTTTGAAGCTGTAGACGTTCAAATTCATGTGTAGATTTATTTCCCAGCTTCGAATCATCTTCGAATTTTGATATCTTACAATTCAGCCCATCATTATCAGCTCATGACCTGACCCTTATGGTGCAGGTTAGAGGCCAGGCTAGCATATGCCGAGGTCGCACTATCGTACTTCTGCAGTTTTTCCTGATGCTCTCATCACATAAGTACATTAACCTAACCTTCCAAGTACGATGTCGACCCTACGAGTTCGATGACCTTGACACCAATGAGTATGATGCCGTTATCATGTAGTGGATTATGACTTCGTAGGTTCTTGAGGACGGGGGCTGAAGGAAGACGAGAACACACTCTTGGTTGTACTGTCTTAGCCTCTGTAAGGAAGATATAAAGGGAGGTCATTAATCGTTTGGAGCATGGTGCTATGATACCTCGTATTCGATGTTTGAACCTCATGAGTACGATAATTGCAGTCTCGTGCACGAAGGCTTTTATTAAATCTCTGCAGGATAACTAAAACCTGTTGCGTACGATGATTAACATCCTCGAGATCCCCTTCTTCACTCCAGCACAACGATTTTAATCACTTGAGTATGAAGGTAAGTTTTAACCCTCAACCGCAGTGACTTAGACTAAGAGTGTACGATGATTAACATTCCTCGACCACGATACTTTCACCGGTCCTGCAAAGGTATACTAACCTTCAGTACGATGACTGAACCTCTTATGTAGGATGACTGACATCCCCCAGACTGATGTTTCACCACTCCGCCACAACAATTTTGACCGCTCGAGTACGAAGACTAAATCTTGTGACCGCCATACCTTCATCCATTACAAATAAGGGGTGACTCGTGTAACCATGGAGGCTGTTGAACAAGCACGGTAGGTAAGTAGGATAATGCAGTAGTTTAAGGGTAATTTCTACGACGTTTTAACCGAGCGACCACCTTGATCCTAGACAAACAGGTGCCCAGGACCATATTGGTTGTGCGAGCCTCACTGGAGTGCTTACATAAGGCTCCACGTATTGACTTACTGCCGGAGTGTTAGCACATCGCCCGTCCAGCCAACCCTCGCTCGTGCAAGCCTGTGTCCCTCCCAGATACACACACACGCACACACACACACACACACACACACACACACACACACACACACACAAAGTTCATTGGTCCCGAGCAAGGTCATTTTTCCCAGCAAAGTAATTCTTCTTCTGAGGGAAGGTTATCCCCCCTAAGCAAAGTCAATTTCCTCGGTCAGTATCATTTTCCTCAAACAAGGTCATCATCGTTCCCTAAGCAAGGTCATCCCCACACGCAAGTTCACTTCCCAGACAAGGTCAGTGACCCAAGGCCAAGTCTCTGTCCTCCTCATACACAGTAATTATTTTGTAAGGAACAACTTTTGTCCCCAAATATATCATAACTGTTCACGAGGAATGTCTCCTCCTCCTCCTCCTCCACCTCCTCCTCCTCCTCCTCCTCCTCCACCTCCTCCTCCTCCTCCTCCTCCTCCTCCTCCTTGTCCAGCGCAAGGTCATCGTCTGCAAGGCAGGCAGGGACTCTTGTCCTCAAGCAGCGTCATTCCCTCCTCAAGTAGCGCCCTCCTTCTTAAGCGAAGTCACTTTTTCCTCCACTTAGATCACTCCCCACACAAGTGACTCTCCACAGAGAGGAGAGTTGCAACCCCTCCAAGGAAAGTCACTGACCTCAGTGGAGGTCGTTCTCGCGATGCAGGCAGACCTTCGTCATGCAACGTCCCCCAGCAGCCCTTCCTCAGGTCATGTGCATGTCAAGCGATCCCTCACTTTCCCTGTAGTGCTGGTGTGTAGTTCCCATGGGGTTACTCTTCAAATATTACGGGGAAGGAGTTTTGCCGTGTTACCCCGGATCGTAACCTTGTATATATGTACCATGTCTTAGACACACGCACACACACTTACACCAGCCCAAGCCAGATACCCATTTACCGACCAAGCCTAAGGGGAGGATGAACAGCTGGGTTGGTTGTGGGCCGTCTGCCGCGCCCAGGATTCGAATGCGGGCGGACCCGTGCGTGAATCACGGTCAGCGACGCTATGCACTACACCATGGAAGCCCGTGTATGTGTGTGTGTGTGTGTGTGTGGGATTACCTATAATCTAATGATTATATTCAGTAAGGGGAGGGAGTCCATTACTGTCGGGCCCCTCCCAAATGAGCACTGGTACCTCCTACTTTATAGGCAGCTTTTTGTCAGTGTGCAGATGGAAGATGCCATCGTGCAGAAGGAAGGCAGATCGTGTGGAACGCAGACAAAGAGGCGGCTGGGCAGGTGAGGATGGTGTGTGTGTGTGTGTGTGTGTGTGTGTGTGTGTGTGTGTGTGGGGAGCCACTCTGGACGTGGGAGGGACTCTGTCTGGAAACAGGACGTGGGAGGAGGGAGCGAGGAGAGGGAGCCTGGGAGTTTGGGAGTGATAAGGGAAGGTTTCTATCTCTCACCCAACCACACTCATTCTTGAATACACAGAGACACACTCTCACGACGTACTCCACTAAGGTAGTACAGTGTGTTGTGAGGTACACACACACACACACACACACACACACACACACACACACACACACACACACACACACTCCACTAAGGTAGTACAGTGTGTGTTGTGAGGTACATTCCTCCCATGCCAACCCTTCGTGGCTAAGTGCTGCTGCCTCATCCTACAGGCCCTCACTCCGACGCATACTACCACCACCACCCCACAGGCATACAGACGGACATACAGGATCACACACACACACACACACACACACACACACACACACACACACACACACACACACACACACACACACACACTGCTTCAGAACCATTGGTACACACACCCACTGGAGGCCGAGGTGGTGCCAGAAAACACGATTGTATGCCAGCATGATACATATAGCCATACAGAGGCTCTCACGTTGTGGCACAGACACCCACCCATCTGTGGATACTGACAGCGTTAAGTTTAAAATGTTGTGTGGTAGAGAAAGTTAAAAAAAAAATTGGCCCCCCACGAGTGTACAACTCCCTCCACTGTACGGTGCAAATAGGTCATCATTACACAGTAGGACAGTGTTGGTGAAGCCTACTGTCGTGAGGGGCCTGACCCAGGGCACGCGCCGGCTTCCCCACAAGCAAAACTCTCTTTGTCTTGCTTCCACTGTGCCGCCACCGCTGCCTGTCCTCCGTCCAGATGTAGACATTCTGAATGTTGTAGAAATCAGGAGTTAGTTTGGGTCCCGAGACTCCGTTGTTCATCGCACCATCATCTCCATTCCTGCCTCAAGATGGAGACACTCTGAGTGTTTTGGAAAAAAAAACAGAATTTCTGATTGTCTTCAGTTTCGTTGCCCATTAGAGATGATGAGCCAGACATAACCTGTCGAGTGTGTTTGTGACCAGCTCAGTGTTCCTTTGGTGACAGGATGCGGACCTTAGGGACACCACTGGAGCTGTGCACAGGCATGTTTATTGCGTCATTGTTTACCTTTCTCACCACCATGACAGAGGTCTTTATGTGTGTGTGTGTGTGTGTGTGTGTGTGTGTGTGTGTGTGTGTATGTGTGAGTGTATGTGTGTGTGTATACATGTCTCTCAGCCCTTGAAGAGCGACATTGGCCCGTATGTTCTCACCTGCTGGGTCACCGTCCAAAGCCACTACCCCACCCACACCACCAGAGGCTTGTGCAGGTGTGCTCTGCGTTTATCCCTGGGGTTCCTTGCCACACCGTGGGTGTAGCTGTGTGTCGTGTGTGCTTCGTGTTGGTGCATCTGTAGGGCTGTGGGTGGAGGATGGTAAAGGCTGGGATCTGTGGTGTGGACGCATCATGGGTGTATCCGTGATGTTGTGGATGTAGCCCGTTTGCCGCGTGTGTAGCCCAGGTGTCGGAGGTGTTGCATGGGTGTTGTGGACGTAGTCTATACGTCAGCGGCATAACCCCTGTGTTCTAGGTGTACCTGGGTGTTGTAAATGTATATTATGTGTCGCAAGTGTATCTCAGGTGTAGGAAGTGTCGACTGAGTATCGTCGACGTGATCTTTCTTCTTCTTCATCTCCTCCTCCTTCATATATTATCACCCGCTAAGTTCCCGGTACGTGGGTCGTATCTCATCGCCGATGTGACGTGTCTGTGCAACGGCCACTTTGCGTCGTGGTATAATCTCGGTTCTAACCCGTTTGTTTCCATACCATCCTGTTTTACACACACACACACACACACACACACACACACACACACACAAAGTTGAAAAGTGCATGAAGCTCTCATAATATGAGGAATGCTAAACGACACCTTGCCTCATAAGTATCACACAGAGTGGGGGAATTTTCGTGTGATTCCTAAGCGAAGTTCCCACCCTCAGGGGCGGTCAGTAATCTTCCTCCTTCACATGCTGGACTTCCTTCGTATTCTCAGCCTGACTGACTATAACCTCCTTGAGTGAGGAAGCCAGCAGACGAGAGCTCATTATGAGAGTCATCTCCCTCCACCACCACTGGTACGTGGTCGACCCTGCCAGGCGTGAATGACTATCACCTTCTTGAGCTCACCGCCACCTGGGGACCTCATCCTGAAGTAGCAGCCGCTCCTTACACACCGTCTTGATTCAGAGAGCCTCGTACAGTCGTCTCTCCAATCAGGTGTGTGTGTGTGTGTGTGTGTGTGTGTGGATAGAACGCGAGTCAGCTGTATGATCAGTCACTCGGGTATTCAAGCTGCTGGCGACCGTCATGCTCGGCCGAAGGTGACCCGATGACTGATGGCTTGAGTGCCTCAGGTCTACGTAGGGAGGACTCAGCTATTTTCCATGCCTCAAATCTTACCGACTGTCGGCGTCTACGGGCATTAGGAAGCACACGACCCCTACATTACGTGTCTGGGAATGCAAAAGCATTTCATTGACCTCCGTGGTGTATAGGTTAGCGTTCCTGGCCGTGATGCATTCACCGGCCGCCCAGGGTCGAGCGCATAGGTTCGATTCCTGGTTGTGGCAGTTGGTCCACAGTCAACCCAGCTGTTCATCCACCCTTAGAGGGTGGTCTATAAAATGGGTACCTATCTCAGGTTGGGTCCATTGACAGCACGTCGACCCCTGTATACCACAGCACTCCAATTCACTCTCTCTTGTGCATGTCTGTCATCCTCTTGCATGCTCAGGCCTCGAACACTCAAACTCTTGTTCACTCCATCCTTCCATCTCCCTTGTCCTTGTACCTCCGCTTCTGATACATATATCCTCTTTGTCAAACTTTTCTCGCTGACTCTCCTCTTATGTCCAAATCTTTCAGCACACCCTCTTCAGCTCTCTCAGCCACACTTCATTCTAACCCTGGCATTGCTCACTCGATCAACCCTTCTCACACTTTAGATTGTCCTCAAACATTTCATTTCCAACACGTTCACCTTTTGTACTTTCTCATCAACAGCCCATACCTCGCATTCATGCAATATCGTGGGAACTATTATACCTTCAAACATTTCCATTTTCGCCCTCCCACACACACATTCCTCAATGCTCCCAGAACTTTCGCCCCCTCACCCACCCTATGGCTCACCTCAGATTCCATGGTTCCATTCGCTCTTATGTCCACTCCTAGGTATCTAAAACATTCTGCTTCTTCTAAGTTTCTCCATTCAGACACTTTTCAACTAACCTATCTCTGTGCACTGCTAAACCCACTGTCCTTGCTTTTATTCAGATTTATTCTCAGCTTTCTTCTTTTAAACACGTCCAAATTCGGACACCAACTGCTGCAGTTTCTCATTCGAATCTGTCACTAGCAACCTGTCGTCAGTAAACAATTGACTGAACTCCCCGACCCCCCTCAATCCCCAACAAACTGTATGCCTTCCCTCTCTCCAAAATACCCAACAAACTGTATGCCTTCCCTCTCTCCAAAACCCTTGCATTTACTACCTCCCTCATCACTCCATCTCGAAACAAATCAAATAGCTGTGATAACATCACACACCCCTGCCGCTTACCCACCTCGCCTAGAACCACTCACTCTCCACAGCCTTCCCTCACAGCAAGCCTCACTCTTTTGACATTCAAATCACACACCCTTATACCAGGTTTCTCGCATCAAGACTGCTGACACGCATACTCAACTACTCCCAAAACGCTCACCTCTCTTTATCTATCTTCTCACCTGCCAGGTGCACAAGCACTGATGATCAATCACCCATCTCTCTTAATCCACTTTCATTTTTACCCACATTAGTCTGAAGATCACTCCCTTGCACTCTTTCATACATTCCCACAGCAGATGTGCTACTCCTTCCTTAGTTCTCGCCCTCACACTTGCCCCTGAATTTATCCTCTAGAGATTCCCAAACCATTCCTCCCCCCGTCATCCTTGAGTTTTGTCACACTCGGAACTAGACCATCCAGGTTTCTTCCTCAAACATACGACCTATTTCTCCATTTCTCTCAACTTGGTTACATCCACTCACAATTAGACACACTATCTTGAGCCTTCCAGCAGGATGGGCACTTCTCGCTTAGCTCCTGTTCTAATTTTCAGAAATTATGACATAGAAAGGGAAGGGTTTCCAGCCTTCCAATCCCGCCCCTCTTAGTCGTCATTTTACGACACTGAATGCGTTGGAAGTATTCTTTCTCCCTGTACCCAGGGATAGGGGAGAACGGTGCATTACACATGACAGCTAGAGACTGAGGGTGAACGAATGTGGCCTTTGTTTTCTCCCCCGCTGGGGGAGGAGGGGAGGGGGGGGGTTGCCATTTCATGTGTGGCGGGATGGCGGCGGGAATAACTGAAGGCAGCATATATGAATATGTACATGTGTATATATGTATATGTCTGTGTATGTATATGTATGTATACGTTGAAATGTAAGGGTATGTATAAATGCGTGTGTGGGCGTTTATGTATATACATGTGTAATATGGGTGGGTTGGGCCATCTTTCGTGTTTCCTTGCGCTACCTTGCTAACGCGGGAGTCAGCGACAAAGTGTGATAAATAAATGAAATAATATATATATATATATATATATATATATATATATATATATATATATATATATATATATATATATATATATATATATATATATATTCCTCTGAGTGCACGGGGAAAATGAAATACGATAAGTTCCCAAGTGCCCTTTCGTGTAATAATCACATCATCAGGGTAGACACAAGAGAGAAATATAACAGTCAGTTGATACACAACGAAGAGACGTAGCTAGGACGCCATTTGGTAAACATGTGATTGTCCAAGATAGACAACGAGCGTATCATGAACTTATGTGAACAAGAAGGTGAATTGTTTGCAAATTTTATCAACAATAAAGTTATCTCGTTTGTATAGACCTTCACCAATATTGAGATTATAATTCGTTGTGTATTTAATGACAGAAGATTCAGTCAATACAATGATCATAGTTTTTAACGTGGACTCATAGGAATATACTTGATCACGCGCAAAATTGTGATCCTTTCTAATGATATATATATATATATATATATATATATATATATATATATATATATATATATATATATATATATATATATATATACGAATTAAGTGCATATGAACTATCTATATAGATAGATAGATAGATAGATAGTTGTAGCCATTATCCCACAGCAAATATAACACATACATGGTGAAATAATCCGACTATCACTAAGCAACTTAACTCCCAACTCAGTCTTAGACTCCAACCCACCAGACATACACCCACCAGAAACCACACTCCCCAGACAAACACGAGTCACTCGCCCGCTTACGCTCTGGACATCACCCGTCGCTAAAACACTGCAGAGACCAGTTTAACATATCCCAAGATCCTTCTCACTCACGATGCACGACTACCATAAAGAAGACACCGACCATTTACAGCTCAACTGCCCTGTACTTTTTACACGTCGACGCACCCACATCATCATAACACTTTATGAGCTATGGTCACGTCCGGTGGTCATGGCCAGCTACCTGAGTGCTGCCAGAGCTTCATAGGGTTAGAAGGGACTCTCTAGGCAGGAAGTGAGTTAGCAGTGGAGATGTTACTGGAGCCTGCCTGCATGTGGTTGGAAAGGCGCCTCTAGGGAGGCTATGTTATCGTCAGTGGACGACAGATTAGTACAGCATTGTCAAGAATATTCTCACTCCCATGTAGTCCACCTCTTCCTGTTGATGATTGTAGCGTTACCTAGAAGATGCAGGATCAACGTAAAGTGGGTACTAGGGTTATATATATATATATATATATATATATATATATATATATATATATATATATATATATATATATATATATATAGAGAGAGAGAGAGAGAGAGAGAGAGAGAGAGAGAGAGAGAGAGAAATATATGTTATTCGTGGAGATGTAAAACTGTCGATCATGAAGGCAACACTCGGGTGTTTTATGTGGACATTGAAACCCTTTGTTGGTGTGGTTCTTTTCCTCCTGGATGATGCCAGACACCCTCACTCCTGCCCTAGTCCTCAATTCTCGCCTTCATCATATCGCCGTCCTTCATGACACCCTGTGCACGAGGCCTCTCCCTCCTCACACAGTGTCTCCTCTCGTCTCTCCTGCAGGTCTCTCTCATGGCGACTTTCTCGTGGGCTCCGCGGATCTCTCTCCCATGACAGCTCTCCTGTGAGACTCGCCACCGGCACTCACTCCCACGCCCCACCGGTCACCCGTCTCGGTACACGTCCAGGGCTCGCCAGGCTTCCCTGGCTGACCCCCTCCTGCCGATGTAGGGAAGGTCGCTCCTCACCTGGGGCTCCTGGGAGTAAGGGACAACCAGAGCCCAGTGTCATCCTCCCTCCCGTAGCCACAGTGTACACAGCCGTCACTGCCGTAGGTGTTCATGAAGGCACTGCTGAGGTGGAGTACGACCACAGATGTGCAGTGATTAAGATGATATGTGATTAAATGGACGCTCCGACAGATGCAGGTGCACACGCACGTAGATGCCCACACACACACACATACAGATGTACACACTCATGTACACATACTTTCTTCGACCTCCGTAGTAAAGCAGTCATCATTACAGGCAGGACCTGACTCTTGCAGAGCGTGACTCGTATCGCACGCGACTGACTCGTGCAGTAACCCATACAGTCAGTGACTCCTACAGTACATGACTCTTATAGTACCTGACTCGTGCGGTAAGTGACTCGTATAGCACCTGACGCGTGCAGTAAGTGACTTACAATGTGCAGAAACTGATTTGTACAGTAAGGGACTTGTGCAGGATGTGACTTGCACAGTTCATGACTCGTGTAGTGACTCGTGCGATAAGTGACTCGCATAGGACGTGCTTCGTGTAGTAAATGACACGCACAGTATGTGACTCGCGAATATGTGACTCGTAGAGTATGTGACTTGTGCAGTAAGTGACTATTATAGTGACTTGTTCAGTGAGTGACCTGCACAGTTCGCGACTCGTATAGTGACTACAGTACGTGACTTGTGCAGTAAGTGACTCGAGCAGTGTGTGACTCATACAGTACGTACCTCATGCAGTAAAATGACTCATACAGTACATGACTGGCGTGTGACTCCTATAGTACGTGACCCGTGCAGTAAGTGACTCATGCAATAGGTGATTCATACAATACCTGCCTCTTGTACTGAATGATTCGGTTAGTATGTGACTCGTGCAGTGACTCGTACAGCACGTGACTCGTGACGTTAGTGACTCATTCAGTTACTCGTTCAGTAGGTGATTCGTGCAGTAAGTGACTCTTGTGTTACGTGAATCATGCAGTTAGTCACTCGTACAGTACGAGACTCGTGCTTCAGTGAATGTCTCGTACAGTACGAGACTCGTGCTTCAGTGAATGTCTCGCACAGTACATGACTCGAGCTGTTAGTGACTCGCACACTACATGACTCGTGCAGTAAGATGACTCGTATAACACGTGACTCGTGCGTTAGTCAGATCATTTTTTATTCCCATTACGACTGAGGCCGAAGGAGACCAATGTAATTTGGTGCGTAATTATCTCTGTGACTCAGCACATGTCCTTGTTGTCCTCACATAGGCTCAGCACATGTCCTTGGCCTCACATAGGCTCAGCACATGTCCTTGTTGTCCTCATATAGACTCAGCACATGTCCTTGTTGTCCTCACATAGGCTCAGCACAAGTCCTTGGCCTCACATAGGCTCAGCACATGTCCTTGTTGTCCTCACATAGGCTCAGCACATGTCCTTGGCCTCACATAGGCTCAGCACATGTCCTTGTTGTCCTCATATAGGCTCGTCACATGTCCTTGTTGTCCTCACATAGGCTCGTCACATGTCCTTGGCCTCACATAGGCTCAGCACATGTCCTTGTTGTCCTCATATAGGCTCGTCACATGTCCTTGTTGTCCTCACATAGGCTCGTCACATGTCCTTGGCCTCACATAGGCTCGTCACATGTCCTTGTTGTCCACACATAGGCTTAGCCCATGTCCTTTCTGCTCTCACATCATATCACATAATTCCTCCGGCGCCTCGGCATGATACGAAACTTTATGCTTCATCATCCATTTCGTCTTGATGCTTTCGTGGGGTTAAAAGATAAGGGAAACAGTGTCCACAAAATTCTGAAAAGGGGTAAGCGTTGTGAAAGAAGCTATGTCCTCGGGGAATATCTTTAACATTAGAAGCGTGAAAGAATTTCTGTCCTCGACGAATATCTTTGATATTAGAGTTGTGAAAAAAACTCAGTTCATGGGGAATATCTTCAATATTAGAGCTGTGAAAGAAGTCATGTCCTCGGGGAATATCCTTAATATCAAAGCTGTGAAAGAAGTCCTGTCCTCGGAGGGGAATACCTTCAGTAATCGAGATAATCTTAGGAAATTATTTTTTCGACCCGGTCGTTTGCAGTGGGAAGCGATGCGGGCCAAAGATCTTATTTTCCCTGGCGTTAACAGCATGTAGCGGGTGGAAGTGTTCCCCTTGCCTTGCCTTGACGATGACTTGCTTCCATTGTCTGTCTCTTGAACGTGATCTCTTCCTGCACCTCTGCTGGAGGAGAACCCGCTCCCTTCCCTAGGTTAATGGGTAAGGTACCCACACAATGGTTGGGAAGGAACGACGCCTAAATTAGTCTTTTGCCGACGGAACACGACGACGGCAGGGAAGAGGTGGAGGGTAAAAGAAAACGGAGAAGGTTACTGCTGTTCTCCAGTACCTCTGGGGCCGAATGCAGAACTGGTCTCGCGGGTCGCGGGTGTGATTTTTTGTCATATTTCGTAGGTTGTTCGTAGAGATAGGGGAAGGTGTAGTTTTGAAAAGGAAGAGAAAGTTACAGAATATATATATATATATATATATATATATATATATATATATATATATATATATATATATATATATATATGCATGTGTTTTTTTTGTGTTTTATGTGTGTGTGTGTGTGTGTGTGTGTGTGTGTGTGTGAATTAGGATAGTGAGTAAACATAGGGAAGAGCTTCTGAGTTATATTCTTCTAACAATCTAGTTTGCGCAGAAGCCTTCTTCAGAGAAACTGAGTTATACACAAAGACACAAGACTGTATATCCCGTGCAGGATAGTCTACCTGGCTGCTCGGCGTTCTCCATCCTGGGTTGGCCGTGTTTCACGTTCCTCTGCCGCCGTGTTCTTTAGCTTTCTGTGACCACTATTTTTTGCCGCTGGTCAGACCCAACCTAAAGAGCTTTCACGAGTGTTTATTATTACTTCATCCGCGCATACATAGGCAGCCTCCACAGCTTGTTCAATCCCTCGTGCATTATAGTCTTGTATTGCTACTGTGGTAAGTGTCCGTACTTGTCTTTGTGGACAACAAACGCTTTTGAAGTCCAGTGATCACGTATATCAACTTTATGTTCGCAGATGTTTATGGTAATACATTGCCATATATCCCCCCCACACCGGTCATCCAGAACATGGTATAGTGTATATCACGTTACTTTGGTTGATTGTGTTGTAAACAAGAAGCGGAAAGATTATCAAACAGGATATAGGGAACCAGGGCGAGGTATCGCTAAAAGGATAAGCGAACATAAAGCTGATATGTGTCATCTTAGGACATCGAATGCGTATGTTGTCCACCTAAACAAGTTTAGACACCTATTAAGATGGCAAGAGACGAATTTCGTGCATGAGGGACTGAGCAAGCTGGTAAGAAAAGCCGTGGAAACTGCCTGTACATGCGCGATGGCTTTATACGTTGGGCCGGACCAGCGGCAAAACTGGCGGTCACATAAAGCAAGTGAACACGGCAGAGGAATGTGAAACACGGCCGGCCGAGGATAAGGAACGCGGAGCGGCTTCCGGCGAGGTAAACTCTCTTGCCCAGACATACAGACTTTGTATCCAACTCAGTATATCTGAAGATGGCTTTAGTGCAGATCAAAACGTTAGAAGAATAAAACTCAGAAGCTTTCCCCTGTCAGTACTCGCAGTCCCTATTCACGCATTTGTCGTAATGAATGTGTGTGTGTGTGTGTGTGTGTGTGTGTGTGTGTGTGGTGCCCCGCCTGATCGTCTTGTTTATAGGGTTGACCGGCCGTAGCGTTTTTGTCGCTTCTGAGAAAGTTGAGGGCGGTGGTGAATCAGGCAGCCAGTGGAGTGGAACGCTAAAAACAGGCAGAGAGAAGTGGGGGATACCTAGCAGTCAATATATATATATATATATATATATATATATATATATATATATATATATATATATACGTTTTATACATGTTCGCCATTTCCCGCGCTAGCGAGGTAGCGTTAAGAACAGAGGACTGAGCCTTAGAGGGAATATCCTCACTTGGCGTCCTTCTCTGTTACTTCTTTTGGAAAATTAAAAACACGAGAGGGGAGGATTTCCAGCTCCCCGCTCCCTCCCCTTTTAGTCGCCTTTTACGATACGCAGGGAATACGTGGGAAGTATACATATATATATATATATATATATATATATATATATATATATATATATATATATATATATATATATACATGGAACAAAAGGATGCTTGCGGAGAGTACTCATCTTCCTCGAAGAGAGGAGAGATAGGCAGTATATTTGAGGAAAGTAAGCTGGACGTTCTGGCTCTGAGTGAAACACAGCTCGAGGGTTAAAGGGAGGAATGATTGGAAATGTCTTAAGAATAAAGTCAGGGATTGATGAGAGGACAAGAGCTAAGGAAGGGGTAGCACTTCTCCCAAAGCAGGAGTTATAGGAGTGTGTGCTCGAGTAAGGAAGTGAGCTCTACAGTGATATGGGTAAGAATGAAAGTAGTTGGCGAGACATTGACAATTATCAGTGCTTATGCACCTGGCCATAAGAAAGATCATGAGAGGCAAGTGATTTGGGCCTTGATTGAAATATAAAGATAATTATGAAACGGGAAAACGGGAGGAATGATTGGTAATGTCTTAAGAATAAAGTCAGGGATTGATGAGAGGACAAGAGCTAAGGAAGGGGTAGCACTTCTCCCAAAGCAGGAGTTATAGGAGTGTGTGCTCGAGTAAGGAAGTGAGCTCTACAGTGATATGGGTAAGAATGAAAGTAGTTGGCGAGACATTGACAATTATCAGTGCTTATGCACCTGGCCATAAGAAAGATCATGAGAGGCAAGTGATTTGGGCCTTGATTGAAATATAAAGATAATTATGAAACGGGAAAACGGGAGGAATGATTGGTAATGTCTTAAGAATAAAGTCAGGGATTGATGAGAGGACAAGAGCTAAGGAAGGGGTAGCACTTCTCCCAAAGCAGGAGTTATAGGAGTGTGTGCTCGAGTAAGGAAGTGAGCTCTACAGTGAAATGGGTAAGAATGAAAGTAGTTGGCAAGACATTGACAATTATCAGTGCTTATGCACCTGGCCATAAGAAAGATCATGAGAGGCAAGTGATTTGGGCCTTGATTGAAATATAAAGATAATTATGAAACGGGAAAACGGGAGGAATGATTGGTAATGTCTTAAGAATAAAGTCAGGGATTGATGAGAGGACAAGAGCTAAGAAAGGGGTAGCACTTCTCCCAAAGCAGGAGTTATAGGAGTGTGTGCTCGAGTAAGGAAGTGAGCTCTACAGTGATATGGGTAAGAATGAAAGTAGTTGGCGAGACATTGACAATTATCAGTGCTTATGCACCTGGCCATAAGAAAGATCATGAGAGGCAAGTGATTTGGGCCTTGATTGAAATATAAAGATAATTATGAAACGGGAAAAGAAAAAAAAACAAGAAGTATTTACGAATTTTGGAGGAAGTGAAAAACCTGTCTTTTAAAATGTGCCAGGTCTCTTTCCCAAGCTCATTCGCTTTCACCGCTTTTTTCTCTCTCACGTCATTTCCTCTTTTCCGAAAACCTTTACAAACCTTCACCCTCGCTTCCACCAGGTAGTGATCAGTCATCCCGCTAGCTGCCTATCTCAATACATTTACATCCAAGCCTCTTGTGCACGCCTATCAGTTAGTATGTAATCCAGTAATGTCCGCTGGTCGTCTTTCCTACTCTCTCGCAGATCGACCGCAAGGAAAAAGGAAAAAGAAAAAAATTTACGATGATATTCTTCAACTGGACCAGTTTTTGTCAGGCCTAAAAGTCGGAAATTCAGACCATTAAACAATTATGATACACTTTACCTCAAGCCAAAAGGTCGCAGTTCGACCAACTAGAAATTTTAAGATAGGTTTTTTTTTTCCGTACTTCTCGGACCAAATGACAATTCTAAGGTCAATTTTCAACTTTTCTTCAGGCTATAATGTCGAGATGGAGACTAAATGAATCATAATTTCACGACCATTTTAAAATTTTTCGGGCTTAGATTTTACTCGCGCCAAAATCAGTCTTACCCAGACTTGTGTAGACTCGTGGGAGCCTTGGTCGTTGTTCTATCCCTTCCTCTGTAATGAACACCGAAGCTTCGCGAAAGTGGTGGTGATGGAGGAAGAGAGCAAGAGCCACACACTCACGTTGGACTTCTGAGGCTTCAGTGCTGGCATACCGGGACGCCTCCAAGTGCAATTTCCTCCAGCAGATCTTCCTTGACCACACACACTTAACTGTTCCCACCAACAACGGCTACGTCTTTGTACCACTGGCCTGAGAATTACTGGCAGATCAGTGCCTGTGTGTGCGTTTATGTTCCTGTGTGAGTAATATGCGTGTGTTCAACTTTGCGTGTGTGTGTGATATGATTTTTTTTTTTATACTTCGCCGTTTTCCGTGTCAGCGAGGTAGCGCCACGAATAGATGAAGAAAGTCCTCATCTGCTACATCCATTCTCTATCTGTCTTATGTAATGCACCGAAACCATTTCCCCCTCTCCACAACCAGGCCCCACAGACCTTTCCCAGGCTCCCTCACTGATAGTACGTCGCCTTCTGTATACCACATCACTTGTACTTGCACTATCCCGTGCATACCTTTCACCCTCCTTCATGTTTATGCCCCAGTCATTCAAAATGTTTTCGCTTCATTTTTTCCACCTCCAGTTTAGTCATCATCTGATTGTTATTTCCACTCTATATGAGGTGGCAGGTGCGGCCCATCATCTACAAGTGGTACACACACCATCCCTAGACCACACTTAACATATATCCTCTTTATCAACCTTTCCACGCTCATTCTTTCCTTATGTCCGAGCCATTTCAGCACATCCTCTTCTGCTCTCGTAACCACATTCTTCTTATTGCCACACCTTGATCTTATATAGGTATCAACTCATGGTGTGTGGAACTACGATGAGAAAGTTCTACACTCGTGTGTGTGTGTGTGTGTGTGTGTGTGTGTGTGTGTGAAAGATAAGCCAATCAGTATTTGAAAATTATTAGAGAAAGAAATGTATATAAGAGAATAAAGAAGGAAGACCGAGGAACTTCAAGGAGGAAAATATCAGGCAGTGAAAATTATGATCTTAAACGCTACCATGACTTGATCAGAATCATTCAGAGAGCAAATGGTTAGACTGAGTGGTCTGCAGTGAGGCGTTGTGGAAACGAGAGGAGCTGTGGTAAACTCAGAGTGTATTCAAAGTCAAGGACATGCTGCCCTCAACACTGATGATGTAGGACGGAGGAGAGACAATGGGACGCGCTGATACAGACGAGATAAGAAGGTTATGAGAGATCTAGATCTGTATACAGCGCACACCCGTCGTGGTATCTCTTCCTCTGTACAGAAGGGATGTGCAAAAACGTTCGTTAGTTTACTTGAGTTGCCCTTTTGAGATTTCGTTGGAAGAGGGATCGGTATGAAGGGAGAGAATGTGCAGTTATGCCAGTTTCTTGAGAGAGGCGATATGGAAAGTGTGCTAAACAGCAAGGCAGTATTACTGTCAGTTGTGGCGACGTGTTTACTTCTGGAAAGGACAACCAGGAAGCGGTTGGACGAGCACATGTAAACTACAAAAGTAAGAAGCCATATGGGCTCACGGGAAACAAATCAAGGACTATAAGTCTTTTAGATCTCCTTACTGGAGCGTAGCAGAAAACGAAATATGTGTCCTAGGCCTGAAAAAAGGCATGTGACATCGTTCCCTTCAGGAGAACGATAGAGATGTTGGATTACGATAGCTTTTTTTTATGTTGGTTGAGACGACACGGGCAGCTGAGGCCCTAAACAAGACCATCCCATTAACTTATATATAGCTACATCTCTTCCTTGTATATCAGCTGACTGTTTATTTCTCTATTTTGTCTCCCCTGATGATGTGATTATTACACGAAAGTGCACTTGGGAACTTATCGTGTATCATTTTCCCCGTGGACTCCTGTTTATTTCTCTATTGTGTCTCCCCTGATGATGTGATTATTACACGAAAGTGCACTTGGGAACTTATCATGTATCATTTTCCCCGTGGACTCCTAGGAATATACTTGGTCGATAACATGGATACCTGGCTCAGGCTAGGGTATATATATATATATATATATATATATATGGATGTGCTGGAAATGAGATGTTTGAGGACAATGTGTGGTGTGAGGTGGTTTGATCGAGTAAGTAACGTAAGGGTAAGAGAGAGGTGTGGAAATAAAAAGAGCGTGGTTGAGAGAGCAGAAGAGGGTGTTTTGAAATGGTTTGGGCACATGGAGAGAATGAGTGAGGAGAGATTGACCAAGAGGATATATGTGTCGGAGGTGGAGGGAACGAGGAGAAGAGGGAGACCAAATTGGAGGTGGAAAGATGGAGTGAAAAAGATTTTGTGTGATCGGGGCCTGAACATGCAGGAGGGTGAAAGGAGGGCAAGAAATAGAGTGAATTGGAGTCATGTGGTATACAGGGGTTGACGTGCTGTCAGTGGATTGAAGCAAGGCATGTGAAGCGTCTGGGGTAAACCATGGAAAGCTGTGTAGGTATGTATATTTGCGTGTGTGGACGTGTGTATGTACATGTGTATGGGGGGGGGGGGGTTGGGCCATTTCTTTCGTCTGTTTCCTTGCGCTACCTCGCAAACGCGGGAGACAGCGACAAAGTATAAAAAAAAAAAAAAAAAAAAAAAAAAAAAAAAAAAAAAAATATATATATATATATATATATATATATATATATATATATATATATACATACCCTAGCCTGAGCCAGGTATCCATGTTATCGACCAACTCCTAGGAGTGGATGAACAGCTGGGTTGACTGTGGACCGACTGCCGTAGCCACGATTCGAACCTATGCGCTCGACCCTGGGAACGCTAACCGCTACACCACGCGAACGCATCATTTCAGTATGTGATAACCCGCTAACATTCAGAACCAGAACCATCGTGAATTACGCTAAGCCAAGCTAGGTCTCCAGACATGACCGAAGGAGGCAGATCCTACCCAGAGTAGCCATAGGTACATCATAGATCAGCATATGTGTGTCAGAAATGATAGTAATATAAAAAAGAAGTAAACCGCGAGGTGGTCAATTTTCCGGCCAGCGAACCTCTCTGTCAGCGGCCACACGTTCCTCCCTCCTGGCTGCAGGGGCCGCTCACCGCTACCTCCACCTCTTCATCAGTCCACCTCGCCAAGAACACCTCACGTGTATGTAACTTGCTTTTCTTTTACGTCTTGTAAATGGAGCTTCATTTTCTTCCCAGGTTTTTAGGTAACTGTTCTCTCCTATATTTCTATGTAGCTTTTATTCTTCGTAACTTAGTTCCTCATAAGTTTATTATGTGTAACTTTTTAAACTTACGTTCACAACCATTAATAAGGTGATAGCCTTCGTTCTGTGTTGTTCTTTTAAGTTGGCTAATCTGATTATCCATCAGTTTAGTAAATTCGTTTTTTGTGCGCAAATCGATTGCTTTTTTTTTCTCATTTTTGCGGTGGGTTTGGTGGAACTCTTACGTAGTTTTAAGTGCAATAATCTTTTTTTTTTTTAGTGTTTATGTTATTGTTAACATTTGATTTACCGCCATGTGCCTCAAGGGTCAGGTTGCAGGTCAGGTCGTCATACCCCCAAGGGTCGTATCTTGATGCTAAAAGGGTCGTACCATCGTGCTCAAAGGTCGTACCCTCGTCCTTCAAGGATCGGACAAAGGGCGTCGTGACCAGAGCTGAGTTACCGCATGACCTCATCTCAAGCTGAACTGGTCACGTGGTCCTCGTTAGATAACCCCCACCTCTCTCTCTCTCTCTCTCTCTCTCTCTCTCTCTCTCTCTCTCTCTCTCTCTCTCTCTCTCTCTCTCTCTCCTGAGTAACATTGACCTTTCAGTTATTGCCATCTTACCATTTGACCTTACCTGACCCCTGACCTTACTAGCTGTGAGGGAAGTTACATGCATTTATTTCCTATGTTTATGTCGTTATCACCAGCTAGTTTATTATGCCGGCCGTGCCCGTCATGTGACCGGTAACACAAAAGAATGACACGCGTCACAAAGGGTCTTTGTCACACTCCCCAGTGGCCGGATGATTATGGCACAGACCGTTACCAAACTGGTTTGTTACATCGCTGACAGTCTGTGCCATGCAGTAAAGTCATCTGGTGAAGGCAAAATGTAGGTAGAATACGAGACATGTCGGTATTTTATTACGAACAGTTACGTGTTGTGCCAGATCTTGCATCTGGTTTGTTTTATACTTATTTTTACGAGGTTCAAGTTTATCCCAGTGTAAAATGTAGAGGTCCGGTGAGGAGACCAGACGAAGCTAGTCTGTCTAGGGCGGGTTGAGGATAACGTCTGCTGCCGTGAGTGTCTGTACGTCTGACGTTCTGTAAACATCAGCAGTGTCTCCCTATCTGCGGCGGCCGCAGACTTGAGCGTACACATGATGGACATCACCACATAAGGCCAAAGCGTCAGTGATACTCACACTCCTGGACTGATCGAGCAGTGAGAACGTCCTGTGGTCGACGGGTCTTGTTGCTTTCTCCAGATGTATGTTTTACTTGACACATTTCATTGTGTTGGAGAATGGATGCATCGCTGCCCATTTGCACTGGTCTGTTTCCTTCAGAGAGATCATGTTTGTTTCTCCCTAATTGTAGTTTGAACACTTGAACAATTTCAATTTTAGCTGAAGCGTCAACTTTATGATTTTACCAGACGGCTTTATGAAAAGGAATCCATAACAATATCATGGGAATCCTTCTGACAATAATGCTCTCAATACCTTTATCAGGGTACATATATATGACCTTATCTGACCTCTCGCATGTAGAAGGGACTGCACCCGCATATGACGTGACTTGACTAATGATCTTACCAGTAGAAGGTACTGCATCTACTTATGACTTTACCTAACCCCTGACCTTACCAGCAGGAGAGACATGTACTTGTATGACCTTACCTGACCCCAGACCTTGCTGGTAAAAGGGACTTCGCTCAAAAAAACCCGTCGTGTCTACTGGTTCTCCAGCCTGGACCCGACCTCCACCCCCTCCCCTTCACTTCCCTTCCTCAGGGGTTGACCACTGCACAGGGGTTGGGTGGTGCAACGAGCAATGAAATGCTGCCGTGGATTGCTACCTGCAGCAGGAGGTGGGGTCCCGGTGGTGCTCCCCTCCCCCCGTCCTGCTACCTGCTGCTGGAGGTAGTGACCTGGTGGTGGTGCCTCCTGTCCCCTCCCTTCCTCGGTACCTGTCTCGATGGTGCCCACTCTTTGTGATGCATATCCCGAGTATGGTCCCAGCTCGGGACTGACGATCCCAGATCTCTCAATCCCCCCACTACTTCCTGAGAGATCCCTCCACCTCCCCCTCTGTTCTTTAACCCGCCCCTGCCTCCCTATATTTGAACATCATCCCGTCCGTTCTTCATCTCCTCCCCACCACCTCCCTATGTAAAGTGCCCCTTGCCCAGCAGATCACTCCCTCCTCTTGCAGATCATAGCTCGGGGGGTAAGGTCTTCTGTGTTTGATGTGTGCACTGTGTACACTGATACTTGAGGGTAATGAGGGATGGTAGTCACACACACGGCCCATGCTACTGTCTGCCTCCTAGACCCGCGCTCATCCAGGCTTCCTGGCCAGACTGAGGCACCCGAAGCTTCCTGGGTAGACTGAGGCACCGGAGGATTCTTGGACAGAATGAGGCTTCCCAGGACTTCATAGCCAGATTGAAGCTTCCCAAGGCTTCCTCGCCAGATTGAGGCTTCCGAAGCTTCCTAGAGAGATTAACGTTTCCCCACAGCTTTCTGGCCAGACTGAAGCTGCCGAGGCTTCATAAGCTTCTTCGAATGTCCTCGGTGACCGGAGCTTGGTTCCTCCGGCCTGGTCACACCTCTGGCCGACTAGACCGCTGGCTTGACCACCTTGCCTTCGCTGGGAGAGCGGCCGTGCGTACTACAGCCAAATAGACCATACCTCTCAGCTGGGTCAGGGGTCCTCCTGCTCTTACCCATACACAACGACAGATACTACAGGACGTCATAAGTGCCACACACTTCAAGACTTACTGAAGAATAAGGTGATAACGAACAGGTGAAGGAAGAGGTTCTGTTGGTAGAGAAGAGGATTCAGACTCCAACCCTGCATCTTCTCTTGTCTGGTCTTGGGTTCATGGCATTCACATGGTACAGCTGATCATTCATATGATACAGCTGGTCATTCACATGGTACAGCTGATCATTCATATGATACAGCTGGTCATTCACATGTTACAGCTGGTCATCAGTGACTGCCCTCGTACAGATGCCACGGAACACTTGAACAATAACTACAACGATGTTGTACATCCTGATACTGGAATCTGATTGGTTAAACCAAGGTGGTTCCTTGAGTTACATACAGCTTATGTAATATTTGTCCTGTACTGTACTGTACTGTACTGTATTGTGCTGTTCTGTGCTGTACTGTACTTTACTTTGTTGTACTGAACTGTACGGTGTTGTGCTGTACTGAACTGTACGCGCCTTTCTAATAATTAACCCGTTTGTAAAGATAGATCATCATGGCCAATGAGTGATTTAGATTTTGCCTTTACACAGTTATATTCATAGCAACATGCCAGCCTCTCCTTCTCAAGATTTTTATATACTTTATGAAGTATCTCTTGTGTATGTGATATTTTAATGTTCCTCGTTTCCTTCTAACTCATTATTTGCAGGTGTATGGAATACGTATGATGATGGTCTTGGTAGGTATCATGTGACCCCCAGTATAGCAGTAGCTGTACACGGTTGTGGAACCTTTTGAATAACGTTTTGTGTTGATATGTGGCTGATTCAGGCTCAAATGTATGTCTCAGTTCACCTGAAGGTTGGCTTAGAATCGATGGTGCACTGCGCTTCTACCGGACAATTGATGTATGTTAATTTAAGTAATGTAACAAAAAGGAGAAAGGAATGAACAAAGGAGAGAGAAATGATACGCTTTTGTGCAGGTTTCATTTGTTCTTTATTTGATGGCCACTGTCTTGTTATCCCACTGGAGTTTGTCTGCTGTCCATGGCGAGGAATGACTATATTCTCAGGCTTGTGTCTCGATCAAACACACAGGTCACATTTTGAGACTGGTAGAGGGTTTGGTGGTCGGGCCGTCCCTATACAGAGGTGCTGCAGCTTTCCACACGTCTTGCTACGGGTCTCAGCCTGGCTGTATAATGGTATTATCGAGATCTTTTTTATGTATATTTTCTGTTCCTATATATTTTTTTTTATATTTTTTGTTCCTATATATTTCGTGTGTTCGTCAGTTTTGACGAAGAAGCGGCAGGTACCAGGAGGCGTTCGTTCGTGTGTGTAGGGATGGTAGCCTGGTGTGTGGCTGTTAGTTTGTGACGGGAATAACATCCACTTGGCCTCCTGGGAACGTGAGTGTCATGATCCTTCAGGGCTGGTATTGGTGATGCCACTTTCTACAGTGGCAAAAGTTTTTATCTCCAACACAATCGCTTTCCTTTGTGACCGGAAATATGAGTTTTTTTTTATCATTACTTTTTGTTTCTCTATTCTCGTTCGGGAGAAAATCCTGTCTGTAGGGCTGGTGAGTCTGTCCGGTCTGTGCCCAAAGGCTTGGCTCACCACACAGACTCGTCTGTATCAGCAGACAGCTCTCCCACCAACCTGTTCCTCCAACTATTGCTAAGATATACCTCGTCTGCCCTCCCACATTTCTTTCATAGGCTCCCACACCGACTTTCTCATCCAGTTTATAACTTTCTCATATATATTCACGTATCAGCTCGTCTGCTTTCTTTCCTGCTTTGGTACCCGCTGCGCCCCCGGTTCGGTTCCATCTCTCTCGGTTCTGCTGACCTCCTGTTTCCGCTCTGTATCCTCAGACTCGTTCTTCTCTTCAACGAGGTGTTGCTCTGTCTTCACTCCCGTTTGCCATGTACCCGTAACGAGTGGCGGAGGAGGGAGGGCCTCGCGGTGCAGGGGAGGAGCAGCGTGCGTGCCGGCACCTCCGCTCATTACACCCCCTCGTGACTCCTGTAGTGACGACTCCAGCACAACCGTTCGCTGCACGCCACACGCTCCTCCACCCACACCCACCGGGGTCTCCCCTCCCTATTTCACGGTACTTCCAGGGCTTCTTCCCCCTCTCGCCGTCAGGAGGAACTCCTCCTGCTCTTGTCCACTCCTCACCCTCGCCTCTTACCATCACCACCAGCCTCCGTTGTGGCTGAATTGGTTATATTACGTGTAGAATGACTCTCGTTAGGCACAATAACCCACACTTGACACACACACAACACTTGACACACACACACACATACACACACACACACACACATACACACACACACACACACACACACACACACACACACACACACACACACATACACACACATACACACACACACACACACACACACACACACACACACACACACACAGTAAACACACACACACACACACACACACACACACACACACACACACACACACACTACGCCGTATTGACAAAAAAATATATTGATATGTTGCAGAATTTTATATTCTGAAATGCACTTATTCAGTTGATGAGAAAAAGAGAAAAATGGATTCCTCTTTGATTTTTTGATACAAAACATTTTATGAGACAAGGAAAAAAAGTAGGAGTTTTAATGTGATAGATTTTTTTTATTTCTTTTGTGTCTGGAATGTAGGCCAAGGGAGCCGCTAGTCGGTCCATAATGGTCAACACCGAAAACCTTTTTTGTAGAAAAAATAAATAGAGAGGCTGAGGTCGTGTTCCTGGTGGAGCTACGGGAGGTTAGACACGGGCCTGAGCCTACACACCCTGTACCACCACCTGTTCTGCCCAGCCACCTGAACCACAGCAGGTGGCCCTTCACCCTTTCACCTGACCCATAGCCAGCTGGCCAACCGTATGGGCCACAGTTGCTGGCTTAGTGTCTGATTTGTACCAAGTCTCATGGACTGGCTCACCACCTGATCTTCACCACCTGGGTGCACAACCTACTGTGCATGACTTGCCTCACCACCTGATTTGCACCACCTGAGCTTCGTCACTTTGGATCAGAACCAGAGCCTTATGGACCGAGACACCCCATTTGACCCAATTCTTGGGGTCCACCACCTGCTCCACCACCTGAGGTACTCCAGCTGGTGCTAAACCACTTGATCCCATCATCGTTCTCTTGTATCCTAAACGGCGCACCACCTGAGCGGAATCGTGTTGCCCACCACTGTGGGTTGTACCACTTGAACCACTGTTTCAATCCATACCCACATAACCCGCCACTTGGGCGAGCCACTCAACCTGGTCCCACTGTCTCAATCCACTACCACATCGCCTACCACCTGGGCGAACCACCATCTCATTCACCCAAGCCACCTGTCCCACCCACTTGAGCTGATGCCCTGAACAGAAACAGAGGCTTGCAGTGTCAACAGTCCTGTTATTTCCCCCTTGGCCACCGTACCATATACATCTCCGCCCAGGGCCATACACGAAGACAGCATCAGTACCGGCATGAAAAAAAAAAGAAGAAGAGGGAACGAAAGCGCAAATGTTGTTCCTCCAGATTCTTCAGGTCAACGAAACCCGGGTCCTCGTGTGGGTCTGTCCCCGGGTTCCCTCAGGAGTGAGTGCGTGGCTGGTGATGCCGCCTTTTATGGCGAGGTCGAGAGGCGCGCCCGACACTGGCCATCACTGCTGGAATGTTCTGGTTTTTACAATAGGAACCATTCTGATGTGTCTTCATCTCTCACTCGGTGTATCCTCGTCTCTCACTTGGTGTATCCTCATATCTCACTCGATGTATCCTCATCTCTCACTCTGTGTCATCTCTCACTCGGTGTATCCTCGTCTCTCACTCGGTGTGTCCTTATCTCACACTCGGTGTGTCCTCGTCTCTCACTCGGTGTATCCTCATGTCTCACTCGGTGTCTCCTCATCTCTCACTCGGTGTATCCTTATATCTCACTTGATGTATCCCCCCCCCCCCATCTCTCACTCGGTGTATCCTCATGTCTCACTCGGTACAACAATGTTTATACCTGATAGTATTTTTTTGTATATCTTTTTCGTGTTTTTTTTTTTTTTTTTTGCTTGTGTGAAGAGTATAGTGTGGTTAGTTTTTGTGTAGAAAGATTACTTGATATATTTATCTAGCCTTTCAACATACTCGTTATGGTTTACTTCATTTCCTCCGTCTGTTCTGTCTGTCTGTCTCCCTCTGTGTGTTCTGTCTGTCTCCTCCCGTGCTCTAGTATGTTTTTCTCTATGTCTGCCCCTCTGTGCTCTCGTCTGTTCTGTCTGTCTGTCTTCTGTGCTCATATGTTTCCCCTGTGTGTCTCCTGTGCTTCCGTCTGTTATTTCTGTCTGTCTCTTTCTGTACTCCCGTCTGTTCTCTCGCTCTGTTTCTGCCCGCCATCGTTCCGGTGTGTTTCTCCGACTCCGCCACGCCTGTCATTGTCTGATCATGATTTTGATTTCGAAAAGAACTTGGAGTGGGACAACAAGGATGTCCCACTGAGACCTGCTGACACGCGCCCGATTAAAGTAGTGGACCAAGAATTCCGACGTAGGACAGGGAGAGAGGAGTGTAGACACAGTGAAAGAGGGAGGGAGAGAGATACAGGAGAGGGAGGGAGGGTGGGAGGGAGGGGATGGACACAGGGAGAGGCATACGACAGAGGGAGGGAGAGGGGATGAACAGAGAGGGAGAGGGATACAAGAGAAGGGAGGCACAGAGGGAGAGAGGGGGCTGGGGAGGGAGAGAGAGAAGAAACGAGAAGGAAAGAAATAATGAGAGAGAAACTTGTGATATCTGATTTGTGATTACTTGCTGCTGCATGTCTTGAGGGAGGTTGAGGCTCATAGCGCCTCCATCTCATAACAAGAACATTACCATGATAGTTCACCCCATAGTCACTTGTGTTCACCCCTTAGAGTCACCTGTGTTCACCCCATAGCGTCACCTGTGTTCACCCCATAGCGTCACCTGTGTTCACCCCATAGCGTCACCTATGTTCACCCCATAGCGTCACCTGTGTTCACCTCATAGCGTCACCTATGTTCACCCCATAGCGTCACCTGTGTTCACCCCATAGCCACCTGTGTTCACCTCATAGAGTTACCTGTGTCCACCCCATATTTGTTCCAAGATTCCCCCACTTTGTCGCTGAAGCTGTGCATCCTCTCGCCTAAGTTCCTGTTATGTCCTCTGGTCCAGGAGACCTGTTACACTTCAAAGAAGTGGTCTATGGTGATGTCATTATGTCTTGTAGGGAATCTCAAGTTTATTGTCCTTATCCGACCTTATCCTCCTGTCATCAGGTGTGGATAGATCATGTCCAACCTTATCCTCCTGTCATCAGGTGTGGATAGATCATGTCCAACCTTATCCTCCTGTCATCAGGTGTGGATAGATCATGTCCGACCTTATCGTCCTGTCATCAGGTGTGGATAGATCATGTCCGACCTTATCGTCCTGTCATCAGGTGTGGATAGATCATGTCCGACCTTATCGTCCTGTCATCAGGTGTGGATAGATCATGTCCAACCTTATCCTCCTGTCATCTGGTGTGGATAGATCATGTCTAACCTTATCCTCCTGTCCTCAAGTGTGGATAGATAGTGTCCGATCTTATCCTACTGTCCTCACGTATGGATAGATCGAGAACTGCCCTCCTCTCTTCCTAACTAATATTTATATCACACTGACACCATGCTCGGTGCATTACTCTGGACCTTCTCCAGTTCACAGGTAAAGAGGCTGAGCTGCTCAAGCGTACTCCAGCTTAGGTCGCATATCGTGTATATCTTCTTAAACAGTTCGGTGTTCGTATCCTTGATGAGGACAGTTTTGTCTTTAGCCAAGAAGGTATAGTTTGTTTTTCCACGATCCTTCCCACGCGATTTTCCGGTGATGACATTAGCATGATGTTAGTTGCAGGGTCCCCACCTCAGGTTCATTCTGGTAACTTGTGTCCATCGATATGTTTGCCACAGTGCTCTCTCTCTCTCTCTCTCTCTCTCTCTCTCTCTCTCTCTCTCTCTCTCTCTCTCTCTCTCTCTCTCTCTCTCTCTCTCTCTCTCTCTCATCTTCATTGCTTATATTTACGATTAAAAATCTGCATTATATTTAGGTTTTTTTTTTTTTACATGTTACATTTCCCATAACCCTGCACTTTTAGTTCGTCTTTGTGGCACCATTAGCAGACGATAATGAATTATGCTTTAACTTCGGAAATTCGTTTACACTGATCAGAAATAATAGTGGTTCAACGCTGAGCCCCGAAGGATCCTACTAATTACCCTCGACCAGCTTGTAAAGTCTTCCCTGACATGTTCTCTGTCTCCTCCCTGTTAGATACTTGTCAGTATATTTAAGTCATTTCCCCTTGACACCAGCTTGCATATGCAACTATCTTTTTATCAAACTTTCATGAGGGACAACAGTAAAGGCTTTCTGTTACTTTCTGTCAACTTTACCTCGTCCTCAGCCGGCTGTACATGTCGCTCAGCTCACCATGATCTGAAAGTCTCGCTTAATATTATTTCCAAATCATTTTCGTTAAAGCTACATTATGTGTTGTCATGTATGGAAAGGACTACTGGAAGGGTTACTGTGTACTAATTTGTTGTGCAGTACTGAGGAGGGAGTTCGATGCCTGTGGCGCCCCATCTTTTGGACATTCACTACAACCATACAACTTTTTAAACTTACATATGCCTTCCATAAGCACAGTTTCCTCTCTCGCTTTACTCCATTCATCGACCATAAGACTGTAAATGTCCTTCTCTACGTTTTTTCCCATTTTTTTCTTTGTATCTTTCGAAGAAATGTTCACCGCTGACATCACTAAGCTAGTTTACAAACTTAAAAATTGGGATTAAGACACCTCTTACTCTTCTTTCTACCCTGGTGAAAATAGAGAAAATGTATGGCCTTAAACCTTTCACTGTAACCCATCTGGTACCTTCTTTATTAGTTCTTTGTATTTCTTTCAAGTGCAGTGACCAGACTTAGGCAGTACAATCAAATTTTTTGGTCTCTTGTATGGCGTCGAAGATTTTCTGAATATTTCCTTATCCACGAACTTCAGTGCGATCTTGATATTGTCCATCAGACACCTTAACTCCTCCACTGTTCTCCAAAGATATGATCTGGCGTTCGGTAAGGGATGATGTCTACTTCCATGTTCCTCTCCCACTCGGATATCCTGAAGTTTACTTCGGACTGAAGCCTTCTTGTGTTGTATCACATCCTTATTACTTTCCACTTAATCTTGTTGAATTTCATCAACTAATTCGGATCAGCTTACGAGTTGATTTTCCTTTTTATGTTTGATGTAAACCTTCGAGCTGTATACCTTTCTCATAACCTTGTCGTTATACGCAATTATATTCACGTATGAGGTCAGTTGCTTTGGCAAGTCATGTACTTAGATTAGGGAGAGAAAGGGTCCCAGGACTGAGCCTTGCGGCATACGGCACTTCACTCCTCAGCTCAACCAAATTCAAGTGTTTGTATGTGTGATTACCTGTTTGTACTGTACAGGGAGAGAGTTGGACACTCTTGAGAACCCGTCTCAAGAATATTCTTTTGTCATAAATGTTCTTAGATTTAAGTGTGCTCTCTGCTATAACTAAACTTTTAGTCATTTCATCCATCCTTTCACAACTCTTACGCTGTAAAAGTACTATTTTATATTTTTTAGACGCGTTTCTTGCTTAATTTCAGGCTATGCCATCTGGGTGTGTGTGTGTGTGTGTGTGTGTGTGTGTGTGTGTGTGTGTGTGTGTGTGTGCGCGGAATAAGCCGTAATGAAATTACGAATGCTGACAGTATACGAGAATTTAACCAGATGGATGATAGAGAAAGTCCAAGAGATGAGGATCCCAATCCCATCCCTTACTATACAGTAGAAAGTTTCACACACACACACACACACACACACACACACACACACACACACACACACACACACACACTCCACAGTGAATTGGTTAGCTTTGCGACCTACCAGTCTAACGGTGCAGGGTTCGTGTCCGGGGTAGGGTAGCCGGCTTAACAGTCAACCTCACTGTTCATCAAGGAAGCAGGTGGGAGGCAGCCACCGACCAGGGAGGGACGACCGACCGCCACGGTATCGGGAGGGTTAGTGACGTCGGCCCAGCACTGAGCCACCACGACAGTGGGTGTCAGATATCCCTCCCTGGCCCAGGTTTCATCCCCTTCTCTTTGCCTCACATATCCTCCTGGCAGCCAGTCCTTCAACACAATTATCTCCATCTCACATATTACACTTAGGAACATGTAATTCACACGGCTTAACTCTTACGTTTTCCTGCCATGAACGCTACGCGCTGGCTTAGGATTCTCTCCCCCCGTCATGCAAGCGGTAATCGCAGACGGGTCACGAGACCCAGGTGGACGCTCGGGTGAGGCGTATGGGTATGCGGGAGGACCCGGCCTGGCTCTGGGTACGAAGGAACCTGACATTATCAGATCCAGGGTCCGTGCTGGGGCCTCTTGGGGCTGCGCAGCCGTGGGGCTCTCGTGCCAAGGGCTGGTGGGAGGATGCTCTGGGGAGATGGTGGTCGAGGTGTCGTACGGAGGTAGAGGGGAAACGTCTAGGGTATGTGTGGGGTTAGAGATGATAAAGCAGCTGTTGATGATTGTGATGGGGGAAGCGGTGCATGGAGGAACAGTAGCAGCAGCGCCAGCCGGACAGCTGGTATGAGTGGGAAAAGCATGATAGCGGTTGCTCTCGCCGGCTACAGTAGGGGCCAAACGGTCCGTTGTCGGAAGAGCTGTTGACGCGAGAACATAACGGTAGATAACAACAGAAGACATGGTTAGCAGCAGCACCACTGTTGTCCATTACCATTGTCCATTGTCCATTACAACAGCGTCCCAACACTGCCAAGACCACCACGGATATCGCCAACACCACCACGGATATCGCCAACACCACCACGGATATCGCCAACACCACCACGGATATCGCCAACACCGCCACGGATATCACCAACACCACCACGGATATCACCAACACCACCACGGGAACCACCACCGTCCCCACTAATGTTGAGAACCCAACGGCTAACCGTTTTTTCCCACACTTCTGTTAACATTTCATTAACTTCTCTTTCTTTCATACTTGTGTGTCGTTTCCCGCGGTAGGGAGAAGCTTCAGGGACAGACGAAGAAGGGGGCCCATCGCTCACATTCATTATCCATTATTATAATTATTATTGTTATTATTATTATTATTATTATTATTATTATTATTATTATTATTATCATTATTATTATTATTGTTATTATTATTATTTTTTTTTTTTTTTTTTATACTTTGTCGCTGTCTCCCACGTTTGCGAGGTAGCGCAAGTTATTATTATTATTGTTATTATTATTATTATTATTATTATTATTATTATTATTATTATTATTATTATTGTTATTATTATTATTGTTATTATTATTATTATTATTATTATTATTATTATTATTATCATTATTATTATTATTGTTATTATTATCATTATTATTATTAGGGTGGGGGAGGGGGCGAAAATTCTGGGAGCCTTGAAGAATGTGTGGAAGTCGAGAACATTATCTCGGAAAGCAAAAATGGGTATGTTTGAAGGAATAGTGGTTCCAACAATGTTGTATGGTTGCGAGACGTGGGCTATGGATAGAGTTGTGCGCAGGAGGATGGATGTGCTGGAAATGAGATGTTTGAGGACAATGTGTGGTGTGAGGTGGTTTGATCGAGTAAGTAACGTAAGGGTAAGAGAGATGTGTGGAAATAAAAAGAGCGTGGTTGAGAGAGCAGAAGAGGGTGTTTTGAAATGGTTTGGGCACATGGAGAGAATGAGCGAGGAAAGATTGACCAAGAGGATATATGTGTCGGAGGTGGAGGGAACGAGGAGAAGAGGGAGACCAAATTGGAGGTGGAAAGATGGAGTGAAAAAGATTTTGTGTGATCGGGGCCTGAACATGCAGGAGGGTGAAAGGAGGGCAAGGAATAGAGTGAATTGGAGCGATGTGGTATACCGGGGTTGACGTGCTGTCAGTGGATTGAATCAGGGCATGTGAAGCGTCTGGGGTAAACCATGGAAAGCTGTGTAGGTATGTATATTTGCGTGTGTGGACGTATGTATATACATGTGTATGGGGGTGGGTTGGGCCATTTCTTTCGTCTGTTTCCCTGCGCTACCTCGCAAACGCGGGAGACAGCGACAAAGCAAAAAAAAAAAAAATTATTATTATTATTATTATTATTATTATTATTATTATTATTATTATTATTATTATTATTATTATAACCTTAGGATTCTCTGTGATCTAGGGACCCCTGTATCCACAAGGCTGTACTACGTTCAGTAGCAGGGGCAGGATGGACTCCCTTGAAGCGAGAAGTTCATTAACGAGACTTTGTACTGCTTCGTCAAATGACAGATACGCCCTTGCCAGCGGGGACTTCTCGCTGTATGCACTCGAGGGCGGAATCCGGTGACACTAGCTAGAGTCAAAATACGAACAGTTGTCATTTTCGTCTGTCACTTTCACCCCCCCCCCTGCCCCTATGACCGTAGGTGGGGGGGGGGGGAGGAGTACTGTATTTAGCACTGTTTTCACTCTCTCTCTCCGACGCTTTCACTAGCAGCGAATGACGTTCGTGTAAGTACTTTTACGTAGGCCATTGTTGCCGAGTGGAGATAGTAATTTCACGTTGGCCCCGGGAGTGAATGGCTCTCCTGCTGGCCAGTGTGTGGGCCACAGGTTAGGTTGGTGGCAGTGTTGACGGTGGTAATGACAGGGTCTGTTGGGGGTCAGTGATGACGTTGTTAATGATGCCCGTTGTCCGTTGGGTTGATGTTTTTTGGTGGACTTGGTGGCCGTTGGTTGGGTCTGTTGGTGGTGGTGATGGTGGTGGCCGTTGGTTGGGTCTGTTGGTGATGGTGGTGATGGTGGTGCACATTGGTTGGGTCTGTTGGTGACGGTGGTGATAGTGATGGTGGTGGCCGTTGGTTGGGTCTGTTGGTGTTAGTGATGGCGAAGGTGGTGGTAGTGGCCGTTGGTTGGGTCTGTTGGTGTTAGTGATGGTGGTGGTGGTGGTAGCCGTTAGTTGGGTCTGTTGGTGATGGTGGTGGTGGCCGTTGGTTGGGTCTGTTGGTGTTAGTGATGGCGAAGGTGGTTGACGGTGCTTTTTTTACGTTGGCGTCGGCCACTGGAAAAGGACCTGGTGGACGCCAGACCTGAAATGGAATATGAAAAATGGTATAAATGATCGACAAATAAAGAGAGAAGAAAAATAATGTTCGTGTGTTTTAGACGAAGTTGACAATGAACCTTTTGTAAAGTCGCACGTTGTAACTGTTCGAAAAAACTTGAAATAGTAAAGCGTTCCAAACTGTACCAATGTAAGGGAAGAAACAGATATCACAACGCCTCACCCTTGGGTTGTCACCGGCCACACGGTAATACTTGGCTTGCAAGTTGCAGGAACACACAGTCAGCCAGTTTCCTGGAGCAGAAGTCGCTTTTGTGTCTGTAGAAGAGGGAGAAGAAAACCAGCACCGTAACTTAGGACAATTGGGTCAGGTTTTCACGTCAGACGGGATGGGTTGATGAGTCGGATTGCTATAGACTGTTAGGTAAGTATGTAGATTCGGAACCTCCTCAGATGTTAGAGCAGTAGTCTGTACAAGGACGTGTTGATCCTTCTTATAATTGGAGGAACTGTTCAGGAGAAAAGAATTCCTCCTAGTTTCTTAGAGGCAGACTTTGTAGTTTGTGGGATGTGGGTCTCCCACATCAATTAGATGTTACAGTGATATTAGGTATAACTGTTATGTTGAAGGACAGTATTACAGAGGCACCAGAAGAGGCGAGAATGGTGCGAGTTTCTTAGAAATAGAATTAAGAAGAAACGGTGTATTTAATGGCTTTAAATTTTCTATGCTGCGACTTTTCCAATGAGCAATCTTATCAGAATCTGAGTTTATAGAGGAAGTTGTGACGAGACGAGACTTAGATCGGGCAAGAGGAGATCAGAGGGTTTTGGTTATTTGTTAAAGAAAGGAAATTGGTAGTTA